>NC_084461.1:141920454-142223484 GCF_027409185.1 Cynocephalus volans | reverse complement strand
AGAAATGCGGGGTCAGAGTTGCAGCAGAAAAACCCCAAGAGTTCCATGCCTAGTGGAGCCATGAGAGCAGGCCTTCCATGGAGACCCCATACTTGTGGAGCTACTAGAGTGGAACCCCAGCCTGGGAGAGCTGAAGTGTGGCCTGAGACCAGGAAAGCTATAGGAGCAGAGCTGCCCAAAAATCCCACACCAGCATGCAGAGGACATCAAACATGGAGTCAAGGTATATGATTTGCTAGCTTCGAAATTTGATGTTGTTGGGAAAATAGAACAATTTAATCAGGCCCTCCCACCTCAGGGCCAGTTGGGGGTGGTTCCCTAAACAAATTGTGTCGGGGCGAGGGTGAGCTGGTGCACATGCGTGGTGCCTCAGCTTTTGGGGCGACTGCCTTGGGCGGACACTGCTCCGTGCAGCAATGCTTTCCAACCTATGGCTTCCAAGGACCTGTTTGCTGGATATCTAGCTCATAGACCTGTGTGTGAGGGGTCTGGTGACCCAGCCTGGCATGTGACAGGTTTGTGACCCAGTCTGTGAACAGGCTTGAGGGGTCTCTGAGCTCCAGACCCAGCCCTAGCATAACAACTGGCATAGCGAGTAGCTTTACAACTGGCCCAGTTGGCAGGATTATAGGCAGGAAGCAGAGCATGACAATTGGCATAGTCTGTGACAGGATTCTGAGCAGTTACAGGAGCCTAAAGCCCTTGGAGGAAGGAGGAAATGTGGCTACTTGTGAATATGCTGTGCCCTATGGCCACCTTCCTGTTGACTGGGATCTGGTTGCTGCACACTATACTGCAAGGCAGCATAGACCAGGTACTACAATGCAAAACCCCTTGGGAAGGGGAGGAAGTATGACTATCCTTGAGCATGTGGTGCCCAGTGGCCACTTTTCTGCTGACTGGAGCCTGGCTGCTGATCACTATGCTGCAAACTGATCGAGATTTATGGCAGAAAGCAGAGTTGTTGGAAGGACGGATAAATGTCCTGGAGGATGACATGCAGCGACTGGCCACTCCTGCCTCTCACACCAGGGAAGACCAACCTAATAGATCTGCAACATAATCAGCATCACTTTAGACAAGCCCAAGTACAAAATGGCGCCACCAACCTCCTCCCCTCTCTTTACCCCTTCCGTTTAGGAGAAGCCTCCTGACTTAAACAGAGACCCCTTTTGCTTCTGCAAGGATGCAGTTCTCCACCCCAATCCACATTAGCATAATGACCCTCCTTGATGGTATCAGCCAGCCCTTGGCACACTATATAAGCTCTACCACCCCCACACCTGGTGCTGTCCCCTCTTCAGGGCAGCCGTGGGCTGCCTGCCACTCTGAGCACAGCCTGGCAGATTTCTTTCTTTAATAAAGCTTTTTTTTTTTTTTTTTTTTGGACCGGTAAGGGGATCACAACCCTTGGCACAGTGTGGTCCACACCATGCTCAGCCAGTGAGCGCACCGGCCATCCCTATATAGGATCTGAACCCACGGCCTCGGTGCTACCAGTGCCGCACTCTCCCAGGTGAGCCACGGGGCCGTCCCTTTCTTGAACAGTACCCGGCATCTCAGCTCACTTTCTTTCATTACGGTGTCGAAACCCGGGAAGGGTTTTGGCCCACATTGTGGACGATCCCTTCTCTTGGGTTGACTGGCCCTCAGCTGGCCTTCCCAGACCTGCCAAAACTGGAAGCCTCCAGGACTCTCTACTTTTGCCATTTCAGACCAACGCATCCAACATCAGCCTCAATTCAGAGTGAGTCAGTGGGTCTGTCCTGCCTACTTCTACAGTTCCCCCAACTACTGTCTACGACTTTGGTCTCTGTCAAGCCCAGGCGCCTGGCTGAGGGACTCTTCTCATGCCCCCCAGCTATTGGAGGACACTCCTCTAGCTGGTCAGTGGCTTTTCTCTTGAAAAGAAGGTGGGCACCAAAGGGGACGCCTTTGCTAGCACACTCTTCTTCTACCAGGACTGACTGCCCTTTCTTACCCTCTATACAGGATCCTCACGATCCAAACCTCCATGCTCTATGCCCTTGGGCCATCTCCTGGCCAATTTCACGGCCTCCAGGGAGACATTAAAACTCAAATGCCTCGTTACAATTGATCCCAGTGGCCAAAACATGACACTCAATTTAGACACTCACCAAAGCAGCAAAAGCTGTAGATATTCCTTGTTGAGGCCTTCTCCTATCTCTGAATGCGTTCTTCTCTCTGTCAAAATTGTCCTACGTCTCAAATTCTCCTAGCTCATGCTCAACCACTCCTACCAGACTTGGATCAATCTTCTGATCTGTCAGCCCTCCACATTTCTCTCTCTTCCCCACACCTGGCCTCCAGATGCTCGTCCTCAGCCCAACTCCTCCCCTTCTCCCCCTTCGTCAGGTAACAACCTCGCCTCAGCTCCAGCTTTTTATAACCCTTCCTTGAAGTGGCTGGGATGGAAGGAATCGTCTAAGTCCATGTACAGGGAGCAGGTCTGGATGGCAGCTCAGGTACACACTCAAAGTAATAGGTGGCCTGTGGGAGCCATTGCTGTTCCTTGCATGGACCCAAATTGGAACTACCAGGCTGGCCATGGGGATCAGGATCTCCAGGATAACATGATCACACAACTACTTCACGGCCTCCAAAAGGCTACTCACAAGTCAGTCAATTATGACAAGCTTAGAGAAATCACACAGAGATCCACTGAAAATCCCAGTGAGTTCCTAACCCACCTCTCAGAAGCTTTACATGAATACACACATATAGACCCAAGCTCCCCTGCAGGCATGGCCCTCTTACACTCTCATTTCATTACCCAATCAGGCCCTGATATTCAAAAACTGTGAAAGAGATCAGGCCAAATACCAGCTCCTGGCTGATGCCATCTGAGGCTCACATACTCCAAAGCTGGCTACCTCAAGAGGCAAGCCACCCAGAACTGCTTCAAATGCAGTAAACCAGGCCACTCAGCATGGGCCTGTCGTAACCTGTTTTCACTGCAAATGGCCAGGTCACTAAGGGATTGACTGTGCTTCTGACCAGAGAGGGAGTGTCCCAGTTCCCAACCTACAGCCTTTGGCTTCACAGCCATCTCTACTGGAGCTTCTAGGCTTTGCTCAGGAGGAGGACTGATGACACCCAGGGCCTGAGGCCCCCACAGAGACCACCATGTGTGAGCCCAGGGTAACTCACCTCATAGCAGGTAAGCCGATCTCTTTTGTCATTGATACAGGGGCCATTTACTTTACCCTTCCTAAGTATGCAGGACCAAAAACCCTGTCCTCTGTCACAATAGTAGGGGTCATGGATCAGAATACCACCCACAGATCATCACTCAAGCCCTTTCCTACACACTACAACACACCCAATTCACACACAAATTCTTAATAATGCCTCAATGCCCAGCCCCCTTACTGGGATGGGACATTCTTTTCAGATTCAAAGCTACTCTTACCCTAAACATTTTAACTCCAGCTACAATACTCCTGTTACAGGCCACACCCAGACCTGGCCCCTGAGGCTTCTACCTTCCCCTCCCCCTCGGACTAGGTTAATCCCTAGTACAGGACACATCTTCTCCCTCCATTGCTATGCACCATTCCCCTGTCCTTGTTAAATTGCAGAACCCCTCTTTGTTCCCTGATGTCCCACAGTACCCCATCACTAACAAACACCTGAGGGGCTTAAAATCCGTCATACACAAACTCCTTTCTTCTCATCTCTCACGGCCTACCCACTTGCCTTTCAATACACCCATCCTTCTGGTTATAAAGCCTAATGGCTCATACCATTTAGTACAGGACTGATCCTGACACATGCCATTCTAACAACTCACCTAGACAGTACTGTCTCAGCAGTTTTGGGATAGCCCCCACTTCTTCGGCCAGGCCTTAGCTCAAGACTTATCTGAACTTCCTCCAACCTCTAGCACTTTAATACAATATGTGGATGACCTCCTCCTTTGTAGCCCCTCCTATGAGGATTCACACGCCCACACTGTTGCTCTCCTTGATTTCCTGGCCTCCAGGGGATATCCAGTGTCCCCAGCAAGGCCCAGATTTCTTCTCCTTCAGTTCAAGAGTCTAATTTCTGAACTCCCTGCTCCCACCACAAAGGGTGAGATCCTTTCTTTTTTGGGCCTTGCAGGGTATCTTTGCCTATGGATTCCTAACTTTGGTGTGCTAGCGAAGCCACTTTATGGGGCAGCCAAAGGGGATCCTGCTGTTCCTTTAGATCCCACAAAGCCATTCATTCTCCCTTCCAGCAATTAAAAGCCACTCTCCTCGCAGCCCCAGCTGTATCTCTCCCAAACCTATCTCATCCTTTTATCCTATACATCACCAAAACCCAAAGATTGGCAATCAGGGTTTTGGGACAAAAGGCAGGAGATATTTTCTCCCTGGTACAAATCTCTCTAAACTACTAGACACCACACTCAAGAATGGGCCCCAGTTTACGGGCCTTAGCGGCAGCTGCCCTTTTAACATAAGAAAGCTCTAAACAAACTTTTAAACAACAAACGGTCAAGACCTTCTCAGCCATAAGGCCAAGTCAATTCTCTCCCTTTCTCACCTACAATTTCTTCACCTTACTTTCATTGAAAACTCCCAGTTCTCCTTTAAACCTTGCCCTCCCTTAAAATCCAGCCACTCTAATCCCAAAACACTCATGACCCTTAGAACACAATTGCATGGAGGCTTTAGACCTCTTTCTCAGTCCCTTTCCACACATCTCCCCACATCCCATTACACAGTTCACAGATGGGAGCGCCACCTCCATGTCCGCCCCCTGGGTGGGTTATGCCATAGTAAATCTGCACAAGCTATTGAGGCTGCACAACTCCCAAAGGAGGTTGGGGTTATACACTGCAGAGGACACCAAATCTCCAATGACCCCATAGCCCAGGGAAACAAACTGGCGGATCAATCACCAGGCTGCTCAGTCACCAGGCCCCCACTCTTCGTCTCCTGCTCAGGTCCTTCTCATGGGCCCTATGCCCTTATCCCAATGCACACCCCAAGAAATACACCACCTCCAGTGGTTGGGAGCACAGAGAAAGGACAATTGGTATACTCTCTCTGGTTGCTATGTCCTCCCTACTACACAAGCTGAGAAAATCCTTTTAGATTTCTATAATTCAATTCATATAGGCTATGAACTCCTACTACGACTTCTTCAGCCCTTATATTACTCTCCCCACAAAAGGACACACTATCTTCTAACCTTAGTAGGTACCTTTTCCAGTTGGATTGAGGCTTTTCCCTGCACTGCAGAGGATGCTACAGCAGTAACACATGCTCTCACCTCAGAAATCATCCTTCGTCTTGGCCTACCCACCTGTCACTCACTCGACTACGGGCTGCCCCCCACAAGCCCACAGGCCTCAGCCCCTTTGAGCTTATGTATGGTAGGCCCCTCACTCTCACACCTCTCCCTTCCAGCTCATTGCCTTTAGGCCAGTGTCTCCCTACTCTTTCGCTCATTAGGGATCTTCTTAGGGAACAGGCCAAACTTCTATTACCTCATCCTTTCCCCACCTCGCCCTCAGACTTTAAATTAAGCCCGAGACAGCAAATGTATATTAAGACCCGAATCCCAAAGCCCCTCTCACCATGTTTGGAAGGGCCCTATACAGTACTTCTCACCACCCCCATGGCAGTAAAAGTACTAAGAAAGGCCCCTTGGCATCAATTATCCTTGTTAAAACTAGCACCTGAGACTTTACCCAAAAATCTGTTAACACAAAGCCAGAGAGGTCCCCTCTGCACAACCCCCAACTCTACATCTCCTCACACTTTGTCCATTTTAGGACCCACAAAACTAAAAGTCTCCAGAACCTACACTCTTCCCCCAATCCTAGAAGAAGGATGATCTTTCCCCCGGCGATTATCCTCTCACTCTTACAGGCCTGCTTCACGTCCTTCGCACAAGGGCTACTATCATACTATCTGTTCTAGTACTTGCTACAGGATTGGCAGCAGCTGCCCCCAAAGACTGTAACATAATAGGAAGGTTTCTCCTGGCACTGCTTTACCTCCTATCAGTAGGATGCTTCTTAGCAATGTCACTGTGGCAATGTCCCCTTTAAATTCTTTTGGCTCCCTAACCCTTCACATCCTTCCTGTGTTTTTCCTCCTATCTCAATACTCCCCCTTACCTGGAACATAGAGGTTCCAGGTCCGCAGGGATGATGCAGTCCTCAGCGAATCAGACTGGTCCCCAAGTGACTCATCTGTCTCCCACTTTGCAAGAAACTTTTTGTGGCCACCCCCCTCCCTGTCGATGCAGCCTGCGATGTTTCCACAAACGTATCTTCATTTCCTCTGATCTCACCTCAGTGGGGACTGTCAGCGTTGTTTGGGGCCTGCCCACACTCTGCCTCACTAACACCAAATGCTGCCACTCCTTACCCCCTCCTCATCCATGCCCCAAAACCAAAATATATTTCCTTTGTAAAACTACGTTATCCTGTTGCCTTCCCCCATAATGCGATTTCTCGCATATTCTTTTGGCTTGTCCCTGACATCATCCTTCAGACAGATGGAGAGATGGAGATGGGACTGGGACTAACTTCAGCCCCACCCTCCTCAGGACGTGTCCCCACTCCCGTAGGGCACTAATTGTACCTTTTAATTGGGGCAGGGATCCTTCCTGCAACTGGGACTGGCATAGCGGGCCCTGCTACTGCCTCTCAATTCTATGAAAAACTCTCAGAGGAACTAAGCATAGACAGCATCTCCTCCGTCCAGTGACAGGTCACCTCACTCACGACATTTGCTTTACAGCACTGTCGGGCCCTTTATTTTATTTTCTTACAGCCCAGAAGCAAGGCGCCTGCCTCTTCTTGGGGGAGGAATGCTGTTATTATGTAAATGAGTCCAGGGTGATCCAAGACAACTTCAACCATTTCACGGAACCCTTGGACACCCTGGCTTATGCCCCTACTAGGACCCCTAACTGTGCCTCATCCTACTTTTTGGTCCCGGTCTCTTTTGGTGTTTCTCTAATTTCTTGCAAGAACGTATACAGGCTTTCACCAACCAAAAGGTCACCAAATTGTTCCTGCAAGGAGAATATCAGCCCCTCAGAATCAGCAACCCTTCCACAGAGGAATACAGCCTCCCCACACGAAACCAATACCCTGCCACCTATATCTTTTATTTTTTTCATATCTTCGCACATCTCCAGCAGGAAGTAGCTTCAGAAGAATGAGACCTCTGCCCTTTTCCCCTTTTTCTTATACTTAAAAGGCAGGAATAATAGATCTGCAACATAACCAGCGCCACTTTAGACAAGCCCAAGTACCAATCGGCGCCGCCCACCTCCTCCCCTCTCCTCCCCTCCCCTTCCCTTTAGGAGAAGCCTCCTGACTTAAACAGAAACCCCTTCTGCTTCCGCAAGGATGCAGTTCTCCACCCCAATCCACATTAGCATAATGACCCTCCTTGACGGTATCAGCCAGCCCTTGGCTCACTATATAAGCTCTACCACCCCCACACCTGGTGCTGTCCACCATTTTCCCGGGCTGCCTGCCACTCTGAGCACAGCCTGGCAGATTTCTTTCTTCAATGAAGCTTGAACTGTACCAGGCATCTCGGCTCACTTTCTTTAACAACCGAATGGTGAGTTGGGGAAAACTGTGCATCTCTATGCATGACCTGTTGTGCACAAGAAATTGAGACAGTAAAGTAGCAGAAACAGGGAGAGCCCCTGGCTGCTGCAACTATGAGATCTAGGGGTGGATGGTGTAACGTGCTCTAGAGATGGACTGGGTGAATGCAGACCCTTCCCAACCTCAATGAGGCTTAATCCCCACTGTAACTTTTGAGGGTAGGAAATCCTATTATGGTAATTGAAAAGTAGGGCCTCGAAGAGATGATTAGAGTTTAGGACCATGCTGTAGTAAATGGATTAATAATGGTGGTCAGGGGCATGGTTCTGAGGGCTTTAAAAGAAGAGCACATGAGAAGTTAGTCTCTCTCTGCTCTAACATTTTCTGCCATGTGAGACCCCTACATTGTTATAAAGCTACCACCAAAGAAGAACCTCACCAGATATGTTCCCTGGACTTTGGACTTCCCAGCCTCAGAAACTGTAAGCAATAAATTTCATTTTCTTATAAATTATCCAGTTCCAGTATTTTGTTAAAAGCAACAGAAATGGAACTAGTACACAGATTAATCTTAAATAATCCCAGCTCTACTGAGTGACTTTCTGCAAGGTGTTAACCTCTCTGGATCTCAATTTTCTCAACTATTAAATAAGGTCTGTTGTGAAAAATAAATGAAACAAAGTTTGTAGAAACTAAATATATTTTTGGTCTTGTCTTTCTCTTCTCCAAGTCTGTTCTCTAAGATAGAACAGCAGAATAAAAAATGAAATACTATGAATCTGGTATATATTCAGATCCCCAGATTCCAAACTTTCATCAGGGCATCATGAACAGCTTTCTCATAATGATGGCCAAAAAGGCACCCATCACTGTGGCAACTGATGTAGAGGATCAATGCTGAAGCCAGCCACCTGACCCTGATCTATGAGGAAGAAACATCCTGGAGAAACCCTGTCTAAAGAGAAAACCCAGAAGAGGCTCACCAGTTCTCCTGAATTCACTGAAGAAATAAGAAGGTCTGTTTTTAAATACAAATTAATATGCTTTAATTAGACAACAAGAAAACAAAAGGAAAGAAGTTAATTTCCTAGTGCCCCAAAACCATCATTGTCAATACTTTAAGCATATTTTTCCACCCTCACTGAGCTGTTCCATCAACCTGTACTTCAAGGTCTCTCAAAAGAAGCCACTGGCACAAAAGAAACAGTGAACCCTAGATGAGACCATAGATCTGAGATGAAAGATGAAGAAGAGATTTCACACCACACACTCCACAGAAGCCACTTCCAGTTTCCCTCATTAGATCTCTGTTCTCTCAAAATCCCTCCTAGGCTGTGCTTGGGGCAGGGGAGGGAGAAGATCAGGGAGAAAGAGGGTAGGAGTGAAGCCACAGACGAATATAGAGTTTTCCTCCCCTTCCCAATTATACCTCCAACCTTGTTGGATCCTGCCTCCCTCCAAAACACTCCTTTACTGCTGGAGCAATTTAACAGCATTTTTTTGTTATTTAGGGTTTTTTTGTTACTTGGGATTCACCCCACCCCTTTATTTGTACACAAATAAAGAACTATGTTACCTCCAAACCACAGTGGCTCAGGATTATGACATTATTCAACAGATACATCAGCTGCCCAGAGTCATTTGCCTCACCCCTGAGCTCAGTTTACCTTTGCAGCAAAGGGGGGGCATGGTGTTGAGGAAGGTGTATTAGCCATTTTTGTTGCTTATAAAAAAAACTTGGAACTGGATACTTTGAAAGAAAATGAAATTTATTGCTTACAGTTTTGGAGTCTGGTAAGTCCAAAGACCAGGGAACGCATCTGGTGAGGGTCTTCCTTGGTGGTGACTTCAGTGACAAAGAGTATCACATTGCAAGATGGAAGCAGAGAGAGAGAGAGAGAGAGACTCTCACTTGCTCTCCCTTTAAAGCCCTCAGAACCATGCCCATGACCACCATTATTAATCCATTCACTTCAGTATGGGCCTCAGAACCTAATCACCTGTTCAAGGCCCTGCCTTTCAATTACCATAATAGGATCTCCCACTCTCTTAACAGTCACAGTGGGGATCAAGTTTCTAATATGTAAAACTCGGGGGACACAATTCAATCCATATCTGAAGGCCTACTGGCCCTGCAGTCACAGGGTCCAAATTCAAATCATGACCCTGCCTCTTAGCCAAGTGCTAATGAAATACATTATTTGTTGATCTCCCAGTAGACTAAATATGGCTACAAATTCTTTGCAGCTCCTATCATGAAGATGGGGAGTTTCCCCATGCTATGAGTCTAGGCTGGTCTTGTGCCTCACTTTGACCAGTAGAATGTGGCATCAGCAATGTCACACAAGTTCCAGAGCCTTTCAGCTTTGTTTCTACCATCCTGGAATACTTCTCTGAGACCACCATATAAGGAAGGCTGTCTAGTCTACTGTGAGATGAGAAGCCATAAGAGGAGAAGCAAGGCACCATAGCCCACATCCAGCATCAACTGCCAAGTAAATACAAGTGAGGTTATCTTGGACCTTCCAACCCAGCTGACTCTCCAGCATCCACATGAGCAAGCCCAGACAAGACCAGCACAAAAACTCTCACATCAACCTACAGACTCATATAGAAACAGTGATTGTTGATTTTAAGCTAGAAAGCTTTGGGTGGTTCATTACACAGCAAAGTCTGAGATCTTTGTTTCATCATTCAAATGGGATGATAATACCTATCCAACCTTTCATCTGTTTGTTCAACAAAGAGCTATTGAAATTATACTACATTATATCCACAGAATATATATTATATTTGAATCTTGGTGAGAATCAAATGAAATAATATATGTAAATATATTCAGTAATATTCAGTAATATTCGTTTTATTATTGTTAATAGCATCTCTCTTTCATTGAGCTCCTCCTTTTTTAAGCACTTAAATTCACTTTGTATTTGATCCTAAAGATCACATGGCATCTTTTCTGGTCCTCTCTGATGGAGCTGATCCACTGACCCTGCATTTCTACTTGCGTTAGCAGTCAGGTCTGCTCTTGGGTAAAGGGCCTCTTGAACTTTCTCCGTACAGGGCTAGAAATTCACTTAACACCAAGAGCACACAACCCTTGCCATAATACACTAAGAGAAAGGGTTTCCTCATTACCATCCCAATATGAGCCTTTTAAAAACTTATTTAGTAACAATAATAATAACAGCTAAAAATTATTGAGCACTTACTACGTGCCAGCTGTAGAACTAACCTCTCTAGTGAACTGTAATTTAAGACTCACAGGAGCACTCTGAGGTAGGTACTATTATTAACCCTATTTGGGCATAAAGAAACTGAAGGTCAGCAATGTTAAATAACTTGTCGAAAGGCATACAGCATGTGGTGGGCCAAGACTCAATCCCTGGTAGTGTGAGTACAGCGCACCACCCTTAACCACCCTTACCATTCAATCCCTGGTAGTTTGAGTACAGAGCAGAGCCCTGGTCTACTCACCTGGCCTTTTCCATACCACATTTTGGTGCAGCTCCCAACACTTGCCCTTTCCAAGTTGACCTCTCTGGGGGAGAATTTCTGTGACCTTGGCCAATCTATCTCTTTCTCTAGACCCCTGCACACACCTGGTAAATTAAGTAGAAGATTACACCAGGTTCCAGCCCTGAAAATTAAGATGGTAAATTTTTCTGCAACATCTTGTTATACTTTGAGTTTTATTTTCTTTCTTACTAAGGCAACTAAAGAGGATTAGGGGAGGAAAAAGAAAAGCAGATGCTATAAAAGTGTGTTTATTAACTAACGTAGGGAAATGAAAAGGCAACAGAGGGGATTCTATTTATATCTCCCTCGAGGATTATGCCATAATCTATACTATTTGATTTTTTAATGCATTCATTCAGAGCTGGGGCCCTGTAGGGTGCTCTTTAAGTCTGACACTGAATGAAATAATTCAATTCAAATAGGCTTGAGGCTTTTGCAAGGTATTAAACTCCCTGAAGAGAAGATTTAGAACTGGTTCAAGTCAGCATCAGCATTGGTGAGACCATAGGAAAGCATAAGAAGGTCTTAGCAATGAGTGTTTCTGGAGGCTTTGAAGGAGGTGAGTTTCAGGCTCCTTGGAAAGGGACTGTCAATTTGGGAACTGTACTTCTGAGAAAACAGACTATACCCAAAGCTTCCCAACAGCTCACTACAGGAGTCTGATATTCATTTTATCATATTGCCCCAGATAAAACCTTCGATGACAGAAAATGAAGTTTAATAACTATCATTAACAGATGCCATTCATTGAGTGCTCTCTATATCCTAGATTTCAGCACATTTCATGCATTATCTTATATAGTCCTCACAACAAAGGTATGAGGTTAAAAATTACCAAGCCCATTTTATAGATGAGGATATTGAGGTTGCCAAGGAGTGCCATGACTTGCCCAAGATTGCACAGCCTATAAATTGCAGATTCAAACCCAAATCCATGGTTTCAGAGCAAGTGCTCTTCAGCACTATACCACTTAAAATGTAAGCAGCACATTATTGCAGGTACCTGAACTGGAAAGAGGGCTGGGTGTGTGCATGCAAAGAAATATAGACAAAGCCCCTTCCCTGGGTATCTGCAGTCTGGTGGGCAAACATGACTCATACTCAGAATAGGTCAAACCAAATCACAAATGACTGAGGTTAGATCCATACATGAGAAGAGAGCAGGTCTGAGAGAATGGGATTACAAGAAGGGAAGGATGTGAAATGGGCAAGCTGAAGACCTAAATCGCCCATCATGAGTCTGCCCAAGGCCAGCTCAGCTAGGCACTTTTTTTTTACACTGGGCATTCCATAAGATTAGGAACTGTGTCTTCCTTATTCAACTCCATATCATCAGTACTCAGTGCCTACATTTTGTTGAAATGGAAGAATGTTTTGAATGGAAGAATGCCTGAAAGAAGAAAAGGAAAACAAACAGAATTAAATAAGCCAAACAACAAGAAATCTCAACCCTTAATCTAACCATTCTACTTTCAAGGGAAAACAAGAGGTGCTATCATTTGAATGTCTCCCCAAAACTCATATTGAAGCTTGATCTCCATCATAACTGTGTCAAGAGGGTAGGAAATTTGACTACAGGTTTTTTTTTGGTTTTTTTTTTTTGAGATAACCGGTAAGGGGATCTTAACCCTTGGCTTGGTGTTGTCAGCACCACACTCAGCCAGTCAGCAAACCAGCCATCCCTATATAGGATCCAAACCCATGGCCTTGGTGTTATCAGCACCGCACTCTCCCAGGTGAGCCATGGGCCAGCCCTTGACTACAGTATTTGAAAGATGGGGCCTTTGGGAGGTGATTGGATCCTGAAGGCTCTGACCTATGAATGGATTAATGGGTTAATAGTTTATGTGTTATTGCTGGAATGGCACCAGTGGCTTTACAAAAAGAGCAAGTGAGCACATTAACAGACTCTTGCTCCCTTCCCATGTGACACCCTGCACCACTTCAAGACTGCAGAGAGTACCCAGCAAGACAGCAGCTATCACTGGATGTGCCCCTCAACCTTGGACTTCCCAACCTCCAAAACTGTAAGAAATGAATTTTTTTTTCTTTATAAATTACCCAGTTTCAGGTATTCTAAGTGACAGAAAATGGACTCATACAGGGGGTGAAGGAGATATCTGAGATATCTATCAGGTCACCTGCAAGAGATGCCAAAGGCTGGAATAACCACTCTGAATTTCTAGTCCTAGATCAGTGTTTTTAAAACTTGAGTGTGCATTAGAATCACCTGGAAGCTTGTTAAACCATGGATTGCTGGGCCTCAGTCCCCAGAGCTTCTTATTCAGTAGATGAAGGAAGTTTTGCATTTCTAGCTAGTTCCCAGGTGATGCTAATGCTGCTGGTTCAGGATCTAGCACTTTGAGAACCAGTAGCACTCAAGCTTCATTGCACATTAGAATCACCTTGGGGAGTTTATAAAAACATCCAGGCCATACTCCTGACCAATTACATCAGCCCTGTGGGTCAAACCAAAGGGTACATCTTACATGTTTTTAAAAACTGGGACCAGGTGACTTCAGTGTGCAGCCAAACCACGGAGGAAATAATACAGGAAATGTGGGCTTGCAGTTAATACACTATAAAAATAACAGCTAACATTTATTGAGTACTTACCATGTGACAACCACTCTAAGTACGTTATTGCATCATCTGTTTAATCCACACAGGAATCTTTCAAGTAGGGACTATTATTCCCATTTTACTGAGAAAGAGGGTCAAAGAAATTAAGTAATTTGTCCCAGAGCATAAACTGGTAAGTGACAACCTGGGAATCAAATTCAGCTCTATGTGTTTGCAGAGACTGCTAAACACTGAGGGTCTTTATCTCCCTTCCCTAAGCCACTTAGTGCTCTGGCCTCTGCGTTAAATCTTCAGTATTTGGTTGAGTCCAGATGCCCAAACAATCTGAGATGGAACAACATGCATCAGCCTCATACTGGGATCATATTAGCCAACATATATATATACATTC
This sequence comes from Cynocephalus volans, assembly GCF_027409185.1. NCBI lineage: Eukaryota > Metazoa > Chordata > Mammalia > Dermoptera > Cynocephalidae > Cynocephalus > Cynocephalus volans. The sequence continues at coordinate 142,209,397 of NC_084461.1, read as the reverse complement.
GTGGATGTATTTATGAATATACAAATGCAAAACACAGATGGTTGAATTCAGTGCTTTTTTTTAAACCCAGTCACCATCCTGCTTACGCTCTTTCAATGACTTACAATTACTTCCAAGAAAAGCTCAGACACCAAAATATGGCATTCATGATGGGGCCCCTGCCTCCGACTCTCCTCGTCCCTCCTCCTCCGTTCTCACCAGTCTGTTTCCAACTCCCCAAGTCCATCCATGCCACCGCGCCTTTGTGCATGCCCTTCTTCCTCCTTCCTTCTTCCCTATCTGCCTGGAGAACGTCTGCCCACCCTGTAAGACCCCAGTCATCTTCCCCACAATCCTCCTCCATAGCCCTTCTCTGAGCAATCACAACAAGCGTATTCACATCCCACTTTATTGTTATTATGTATCCTTCTCTATACACTTAACCAATTCTCTGAATGTTCCAAAGGGATCTTTTCAGCAGAATCCCTGCTCTCCCCTGAGAATGCAACTTTCCCGGAAGATCCCTCAGGTGAGGACTATACTCTCTCCCATCTGCCGGGCCTGGAAATTAACTAGCATTTTTCATCCTGTCTTCCAGACCATTCCCCTTCCTTTCTCTGTAAAACCAGGGCAGCTTTGTTTTTTGATTGTTTGTTTGTTTGTTTTTATATTTTTTTTATTGAATCATAATTGATTACACATATTTGGGGGATTCAATGTTGACATATGTTGAACAAATCAATATTACTATTATATATATTGTTACAAATTGTACTTATTCTTTATGCCCCTTTTCCAATCTCTCTCTATCCCCCTCTCCTTCCCCCATCCCCCATCTAATTATCCTAGATTTCTTCTTTCCTTCTGAAAGAGTAATGGTTCCTCTGTTGATGTGTTGCCTAAATGATCTGTCCAATGCAGAGAGGTGTGTTTCAGGTCCCCCAATATTATCATAGAGCAGATAGATGCTTCTTCTATCACTCTGGAATGGGCTTTGGGGAGGGAGACATCCTATTCTTTTCTTTGGTCTCTGCTGGTGATTGTCCTTGTGTCAATGCACTCCAGTGGCTGACAAACCATCTGCGTGGTGGTTGTGATGTCTAGCCATTTTCGCGGCAGCAGCAGTTACTGTGGTGACTGTGGTGGGCCACCCACATGGAGGTGATGTTTTTGGCATGTTCCTTGGCACTGGTGTGCCTGGCTTTAGGTGGGGGTCCAGTCCCTGGCTCCATACCACGGGCCCCCAGGAGGGGCCCTGAGGTGCTGGCAGTGTGCCTGGATGTGGGCAGGGGGTCCAGTCCCTAACCGGGTCAGCTTTGAATCTGGCATCATCAGATTACACCACCTACCATCACTCCTGGTTACAGTCCTACTCCCAAGGTCCCCCCCTTTGTTTCTTGACTATTTAGCTCCTGGCTCACTGGCACTCTCCCGGATACCACTTCTGTCTTAATTACTGGTGATTTCAATATCTACATTACCTTATTCCATTACTTTACCTTACCTTCCATTACCCTATTCACTTAGTTCCTGATTTTCTCACCTTGTCCTCCATCCTGCTTCAGCCACTCACTCCCATGGTCTCACCCTAGACCCTAGACCTTGTCATTACCAATCACTAACATCCCTCCAAAATCTCAGTTTCAAGCATCCCACTCTCCAAGCACCACTCCCATGCTTCCCTTACACTCCCTCTAGTGTCCTGACTCCTACGATCCTTCAACCCCACAGGGACCTATAATCTGTGGATCCTACTCCCATTCACTGTGCCTCACCTTGTACCCCTGCCATGTTCTCACTGGCTGTCCTGACATGGCTCAGAGTCCCTGGTCCATTGTTAGCATCGCTCCCTCTTACCCAGTCCTCTTGCCTCTTCTCGCTTTGTCAGACTCACTTGGCTAAACCACACCTTTCTTTGTTAAAATCCAAGTCTCTGCCTGCACCCTGAGCTAAAAATGACTGGAGAAAAACATAACCATGCCAACTTGATCACAGCAATGTCATGACCATGAACCTTAAGTGGCTCCTAAGGCTCATCCTTTCATCCTCCCACCTCCTAGATGACTCTTTCAGGCCCTTTCCTCTCTTTTCAAACCTCAAGCCTCTGCCTCCATTTTCAGTCATTGACTTTGCTTGTCTAAATCATTAAGAAAATAAGGCAACCAGATAGCAACTTCCACTAGCCCCCACCTTCACTTTACTCTCCTGTATTTGTGTCCACGTTCTCTGTCACCCTTCCTGTGGCTATGACATAGGACTCCAAGGACCGTCCCCTCTGGCCACACAGGGAGTCCAGCCCCTGCCACACCATTAAGCCAAATATTCTGCCCTCTTTGTGCCAAATTGTCTAGTTCCCCTAACGATTGGATGATACCACTTGAGACAGGAAATGGCATGTTGGGCTGTGAGTCTATTTCTTTTATTAAATCACCAATTTAAATTATTTTTTTGTGCTTCATACCCAAGTAGAGGATAGGGCCTTTGATATGCTATTATTTCATATCAGAGTGGATGCCTATTTATCTGGCTTCTACTTATTTCAAGTACAGCGACCCCAGAGAAGAAAAATAAAATAGGATTTAATGTCCTTAATGTATTGCATGTTTATTTTAAAAGAGCAATTGTTTGGTTGAATCAGAAAAAATAAAATCTTATTCAGTCTTTTTCCCTTGTAATCATTGGAAGATCTCAAACTCGAACAGTGTATGGGAGCGGGAAATATGTGTGGGGGTGGGGTTGGGATGGAGTAGAATGCCAATTTTTGTCAACTTTTTAAAAAAGTCTTTACTTTTCTCAGACAATTTCTGCAAAAGTGTACTATGTGTGATTTTTCTTTCCAGCCCAAACTGTTAACAATTCAAATTCTCACTTTCCACATTGTTAGTTAAGGTCACAAAGAGAGTCATCTAGGATATTTGCATTTTAATTTACACTGAGCACTTACCATCTGCCCTGGCATTATATAAGAGCATTATATATTTATGTCTGTTATCTCAGTCTGCATGCTCATAGGGTAGGTAATATTTTAGCATCATCTCCATATCCAAATTTGGAAACTGAGGCTTAGGTAAACTGACAGATTGGCTCAAGGTCTGAGACTCAAAACTAGGTGTTCTGACTCCTGAGCATGTATTCAAGGGATGTCACAGCCCCTTCCAATCCTCTCTCAGAGATTCACTCCTTTGTGTCTTACAGTCCACTGGGTATCTAAAAGGAAAATGGGATGAATAGGATTAAGTTTCACTGAGGCAATAGAAGATGAGTTAGGTCTTACAGAATGGATCAACTTCCTCAGGAAGAGAATTAGCAGGACAAAATACAAATGTTGCTGATGAAGAGGTTCTGTTTTAAGTTATTCTTTGCTGACACATTGGCAAGGATTGGGTGAGCCCAGTCTCCCCGTGGCTAAGGGAGGCAGCCTAAAGTAGTGATTTTTGGAGTAAAACTGCCAAGGTTTGAGGCTGGGCTCTTCTCCTTACTTATTGTGTGACCTTGGGCAAGTTACTTAACTCTCTGAAGCTCAGGTTCTTCCTTGGTAAAATGGGGATGACTATAAAAGTAGCACTTCACAGTCAAGTTGGTATCAGTGTTCACCAAAGGGACATCATTAAACTTTGCCTGCCTTTGAGTCTCTGCCAAAACACAGGTGCTGGTGGCTGACCCTCTTGCTGCAGCAAGCTCTGAATAAATAGCCTTTGCCCATTCTCATTGTGTCGGTCTTGTTTATTTCCATAGCATTAACTGAACTCAGCCAAGTGAAGAAAGGATGGAGACTCAGATCAAGGTGGTAATGGTGAAGGTGACAGAAGTGATCTGATTGTATTTTAAAGGCAAAACGTAAGATAATGCCAAGCGGTTTCAAGATGGCGGTGGCTGCGGCATTTGGCGCGGAGTAGCTGAGGTAGAAAAGGCGGCCACTGGGCCTCAGGCAGCCAGAAAACTTATGGACCTTCCTCTTGCCATCTATTAAGGGAGGACTGCTGCTCGTGGCCGGTCGTGGGGGCTGACCGCCACTTTGCTCTCGGCAGGAGAGGCTGCCTCATTTACATGCAACAGCTTTGAAGTATGGAAGAGGAAAAGAACTGTTTCGTTGCTGCAAAAAAGAGTCTCTAAACAGGGAACACGGCACCAGGGCTGCTGTGGATGCAGACAGGATCCCGGAGGCCGGGGCCGCGCTAAAGGCGGCCAGCTGCCCTATTCAGGATTTGAGGTTTCAGGCCAGCATAAAAGAAGATTTCTGGGAGTGCCTGAGCCGCATTGCAGGACCGAGGGAGCAGCCTGAGGCGGCGGGAACCAAGAACGGGGAAGGCGACAAACTAGAGGCAGAGAGTGAGCGCCCGACCTGGCACAGCCCTGTGAGTGACCCCTGGCCCGGCCCTGCTCAGGGGGCTGACGCCCACCCAGCTTCCGCCTGCATCACCAGGCCACTCACCACCCCGGGGCTGCCTCCATTTTCTCAGGTGCTGGCAGCTCCGGCCCGGCTCAGCCAAGCCTGTCCTCCTCACCCGGCTCGGCTCCTCACTGAGCCTTCCTACTTGCTTGCCCCGGTGCGGGGCTTCCCGGGGCCTGTGGGCCGGCCTCCCCTCCCACTCCCTCTGTGGTTCTCTGGCGGGGCTGGTGGCATGCGGCGTCCCCGGCCAGTGTCGGGAGGGCAAGGAAGTACGAGCGGGGCCAACTGTCACTCCACCACACCCTGGACTCTGGCCCTGGTAAACTTCCTGTTACTGGGAGGCAGATACCATCTCGGTGGCCACCAGTTTGGAAAAACGCCTAACCAATTTCTGGTTGGGAATAGTGTGGTAGGAGAGTTCCCAAGTCCGCTTAAACCTGCCGGAGAGCTGTCAGCAGGCAGGCACTGGACACGTCTGTGCCGGGGGGATACAAAGGTGAAACGGGTGCTGTGGGCTCCTCCCCCAAGGAGCTCATGCTCTGGTGTGGGAGATAAGACAAGTACACAAATAACCACGATACCAGGAGGAAGGTGATAAGTCCCGAGAAAGATCTACACAGTGCTACAAAGGCACCCAGAGCGACCGGTCGTCTGTGCCTAGCAGAAACCTGGTAGACTTCCTGGGCGAGGCGGTGCTGAGCAGGATCTTGAAGGCCCGGCTGATAGAGGAGGGTTCCAGAAGACACGTCCCAGCCCAGCCCAGTGTGCACAGAGCGGGGAAACGTCCGGCTAGGGAGGCGGAGACTCGACAGAAACCACACACCCTGTGGGGTTGCCACTGCACAATCCAACAGCCTGGCCCAGAGCACACGGAACAGGGAGAAGTCCTGCATAGGAAGTGAAAGCTCAACAGAGATCACACACCCTGTGGTACATGATCCAGCAGCCCAGCAGAGTCCTAGCTGACCAGAAAGGTGGCTCCTTGGAGAGGCCCAAGACCCAAGGCAACCATACACACAAGGCACTAAAGGCCAACTGAGCAGTCACGGAGGGAGCCATACGAAATTGGCAACCACAGCAACATCTTAGTTAGTCAATAGTCTCAAACTGGTGGACTGTGAAACCCCCTGCCACAATGAATAAACATCAAAAAAAAAAGATACCAGAAATACAAAAAATCAAGAAAGTGTACCACCAAAAGTTAATAAATCTCAAACTCTAGATCCTATAGAACAAGAGGCCCTTGAAATGACTGACAAGGAATTTCGAGTGATAATTCTAAGGAAACTGAATGAGATATAAGAAAACTCAGCTAGACATCATGATGAAATGAGGAAAAGTATACAGGACCTTAAAGAGGAAATGTACAAGGAAATCAATGTCCTGAAAAAAAATGTAGCAGAACTTGCTGAACTGAAGAAGTTATTCAGCGAAATAAAAAACACAATGGAGAGTTTAACCAGCAGGCTTGTCGAAGTTGAAGAGAGAACCTCTGAACTTGAAGATGGGCTGTTTGAAATAACACAAGAAGACAAAAAGAAAGAAAAAAGGATCAAAGACATTGAAGAAATTCTGAGAGAGATATCAGGCAACCTAAAGCGCTCAAATATCCGAGTCATGGGTATTCCAGAAGGGGAGGAAAATGGACATTCCATTGAAAACATATTCAACAAAATAGTGGCAGAAAACTTCCCAGGTATAGGAAAAGTCACAGATCTTCAGATCCAGGAAGCTCAATGATCTCCAAACGTATTCAACCCAAATTGGCAAAACTCAGACAAAGTGAGAATCTTAAAAGCTTCAAGAGAGAAGCGTCAAATCACCCACAAGGGAACCCCAATCGGGCTAACATCAGACTTTTCATCACAAACCCTAAAAGCTAGAAAGGAATGGGATGATATATTCAAAATATTAAAAGACAAAGATTGCCAGCCAAGAATACTCTACCCTGCAAGGCTATCCTTCCGAAATGAGGGGCAAATAGTATATTTCTCAGACAAACAAAAACTGCAGGAGTTCATGACCACACGACCGCCCTTACAAGAAATCCTCAAGGGAGTACTCGGTTTGGTTTCTGAAAAATAACTACCATTGCCATAAAAACCCAAGAAAAATCAAAACCCACTAGTATAATAAAAATGGCATTCATGAAGAGAAATCAATCAAACAAAAATGCTATCTACAACCTAAGGAACCAACAAACACAGAAACGAAACAGTAAATCAGAAAGCAAGGAACAAAAGACACCCAAGACAACCAAACAACCAATAAAATGCTAGGAATAAATCAACACCTTTCAATAACAACTCTTAATGTAAAAGGCTTAAATTCCCCAATCGAAACACACAGACTGGCTGACTGGATCAAAAAGGAGGACCCAACTACATGCTGCCTACAAGAGACCCACCTCACCCATAGAGATTCAAATAGACTAAGAGTGAAAGGATGGAAAAAGATTTACCATGCAAACAGAAAAGAAAAATGAGCTGGAGTAGCTATTCTTATATCTGACAAAATAGACTTTAAACTAAAAACCATAAAAAGAGACAATGAGGGACACTACTTAATGATAAAAGGACAGATCCATCAAGAAGACGTAACAATCATAAATATGTACGCACCCAATGTTGGAGCAGCCAGATTTATAAAACAAACTCTATTAGACCTAAAGAAGGAAATAGACACTAATACCATAATAGCAGGGGACCTGAACACCCCACTGTCAATATTAGACAGATCATCTAGGCAAAGAATCAGCAGAGAAACACAAGATCTAAGCAATACTCTAGACCAATTGGACTTGGCAGATATCTAAAGAACATTCCACCCAACAGCCTCAGAATATTCATTCTTCTCATCAGCACATGGATCATTCTCCAGGATAGATCACATATTAGGTCAAAAATCAAGTCTCAATAAATTCAAAAAATTGGAATCATACCATGTATTTTCTCAGACCACAATGGATTAAAACTAGAAATTAATAACAAACGAAACTCTGGAAACTATACAAACACATGGAAATTAAACAGCATTCTACTTAATGACATATGGGTCCAAGAAGAAATCAAGCAGGAAATCAAAAAATTTATTGAAACTAATGAAAACAATGATAGATCATACCAAAACCTGTGGGATACTGCTAAAGCAGTATTAAGGGGGAAATTTATTGCATTAAACACTCACCTCAGAAGAATGGAAAGATGGCAAGTGAACAACCTAACACTTCACCTTAAAGAACTAGAAAAACAAGAACAATCCAAACCTAAAGTTAGCAGACGGAAAGAAATCATTGAGATCAGAGCAGAACTGAATGAAATTGAAACCCAAAAAACAATTCAAAAGATCAATGAATCAAACAGTTGGTTTTTTGAAAAGATAAATAAAATTGAACAACCATTAGCATGGCTAACAAAAAAAAAAGAAGAGAGAAGACTAAAATAACAAAAATTAGATATGAAAAAAGCGATATCACAACTGATTTATCTGAAATACAAGGAATCATTCAAGACTACTATAAACAACTATACGCCAACAAGTTTGAAAATCTGGAGGAAATGGATAAATTTCTGGACACACACAAGCTCTCAAAAATGAACCATGAAGACGTAGAAAATTTGAACAGACCAATAACAATAAAGGAGATTGAAGCTGTTATCAGAAGGCTCCCAACAAAGAAAAGCCCAGGACCAGATGGATTCACAGCAGAATTTTACCAAACATTCAAAGAGGAATTGACACTAATTCTTTACAAACTATTCCAAAAGATTGAAACAGACGCAAATCTCCCAAACTCATTCTATGAAGCAAACATCATCCTGATACCAAAACCAGGTAAAGATATAACCAAAAAAGAAAATTACAGGCCGATATCCTTGATGAATATAGATGCAAAAATCCTCACTAAAATACTAGCAAACAGAATACAGCAACACATACGTAAAATTATTCACCACGATCAAGTGGGATTCATCCCAGGGGTGCAAGGTTGGTTCAACATATGCAAATCAATAAATGTGATACATCATATTAATAAACTCAAACCCAAGGACCATATGATCATCTCTATAGATGCTGAAAAAGCATTTGATAAAATTCAGCACTCATTCATGACAAAGACCCTCTATAAGTTAGGTATAGAGGGAAAGTATCTCAACATAATTAAAGCCATATATGCCAAACCCACTGCCAATATCATCCTGAATGGGGAAAAGCTGAAAGCTTTTCCTTTAAGAACAAGAACTAGACAAGGATGCCCACTCTCATCACTCCTATTCAACACAGTGTTGGAAGTATTAGCCAGAGCAATCAGAGAAGAGAAGGAAATAAAGGGCATTCAGACTGGAAAAGATGAAGTCAAACTGTCCCTGTTTGCAGATTACATGATCCTATATATCGATCAGCCTAAAACCTCTACAAAAAAACTCTTGGAATTGATAAATGGTTTCAGCACAGTAGCAGGATACAAAATCAACACACAAAAATCAGTAGCATTTCTTTTCTCCAATAGTGAACATGCAGAACAAGAAATCAAGAAAGCCTACCCATTTACAATAGCCACCAAAAAAATAAAATACTTAGGAATTGAGCTAACCAAGGAGGTGAAAAATCTCTATAATGAGAACTACAAACCACTGCTGAGAGAAATTAGAGAGGATACAAGAAAATTGAAAGATATCCCATGCTCTTGGATTGGAAGAATCAACATAGTGAAAATGTCCACACTACCCAAAGTGATATACAAATTCAATGCAATCCCCATAAAAATTCCAAAGACATTTTTCTCAGAAATGGAAAGAACTATCCAGACATTTATATGGAATAATAAAAGACCACGCGTAGCCAAAGCAATGCTCAGCAAAAAAAAAATAAAGCTGGAGGCATAACACTACCTGACTTTAAGCTATACTACAAAGCTATAATAACCAAAACAGTATGGTACTGGCATAAAAACAGACACACTGACCAATGGAATACAATAGAGAATCCAGAAATCAACCCACACACTTACTGCCATCTGATCTTTGACAAAGGCACCAAGCCTATTCACTGGGGAAGGGACTGCCTCTTCAGCAAATGGTGCTGGGATAACTGGATATCCATATAAAGGAGAATGAAACTAGACCCATACCTCTCACCGTATACTAAAATCAATTCAAAATGGATTAAGGATTTAAATATACACCCTGAAACAATAAAACTTCTTAAAGAAAACATAGGAGAAACACTTCAGGAAATAGGACTGGACACAGACTTCATGAATACGACCCCAAAAGCACGGGCAACCAAAGGAAAAATAAACAAATGGGATTATATCAAACTAAAAAGCTTCTGCACAGCAAAAGAAACAATTAACAGAGTTAAAAGACAACCAACAGAGTGGGAGAAAATATTTGCAAAATATACATCTGACAAAGGATTAATATCCAGAATACATAAGGAACTCAAACAACTTTACAAGAAGAAAACAAGCAACCCAATTAAAAAATGGGCAAAAGAGATAAGGAGGCATTTCTCTAAGGAAAATATACAAATGGCCAACAGACATATGAAAAAATGTTCCACATCACTCAGCATCCGGGAAATGCAAATCAAAACCACACTGAGATACCATCTAACCCCAGTTAGGATGGCTAAAATCCAAAAGACTCTGAACGATAAATGCTGGCGAGGTTGCGGAGAAAAAGGAACTCTCATCCATTGTTGGTGGGACTGCAAAATGGTGCAGCCTCTATGGAAAATGGTATGGAGGTTCCTCAAACAATTGCAAATAGATCTACCATACGACCCAGCTATCCCACTGTTGGGAATATACCCAGAGGAATGGAAATCATCAAGTCGAAGGTATACCTGTTCCCCAATGTTCATCGCAGCACTCTTTACAATAGCCAAGAGTTGGAACCAGCCGAAATGTCCACCATCGGATGTGTGGATACGGAAAATGTGGTACATCTACACAATGGAATACTACTCAGCTATAAAAATGAATGAAATACTGCCATTTGCAACAACATGGATGGACCTTGAGAGAATTATATTAAGTGAAACAAGTCAGGCACAGAAAGAGAAATACCACATGTTCTCACTTATTGGTGGGAGCTAAAAAATAATATATAATTCACACACACACACACACAAAAAAAACTGGCAGGGGGAAGAAGATATAACAACCACAATTACTTGAAGTTGATACGACAAGCAAACAGAAAGGACATTGTTGTGGGGGAGGGGGGGAGGGAGGAGGGAGGGAGGTTTTGGTGATGGGGAGCAATAATCAGCCACTATGTATATTGACATAATAAAATTTAAAAATAAATAAATAAATAAATAAATAAAGGCAAAACGTAAGAGGCAAGGCAAAGTAGCTTGGGTAACCAGGAAGGTAGTGGTGCCCTTTACACAGCTGGAGAAGGCTGGAGTATATTCTTTCTCAAACCCCAAAGGGAGGGCTTTAGATTCACCTACTCCTGGCACACACAGTAATATGAATAGCCCCAGAAATCTCTCTCAGACACCGTCTCTGCCAGCTCAACACGTGGCTAGAGGATTTTTTTGGATGGAGGTACCTCCAGGGTGTGAGTACATGGGTATCCACGCTCCCGCTGTCCACTCTCAGTCCCATATACTCCCTCCCTCTCCTCCTCCTCCCCACCCCCCAAAAAATCTCTTCAATCCTCTGACTGATATGTGAAATTTTGCCCTTGGAGCTAGCTTCAATTATAATTAAAAAGTTAATAAAATGGTATAATTTTTATTTTTTTATAAGCATGTATATATCCAAAAGCAAATACAGTGAAATGCTAACATTTGTTATCTCTGGATAGTGGTATTATAAGTGATTTAAATTTTCTTCTTAATACATTTCTGTATTTCCTAAGCCTTTAATAATGAACAAGACTTTTCTTATTAAAAGAAAATACATTTACTAAGAATTAAATCTCTGGGTAGGTTAACAAATTAAAATCTGCCAGTCATTTATTCCTTGGCAGGAATGAAGAGCATGTACATCACCCATGTGAGAGTTTTGATGGGGTGAGTAGAGTAGAAGGTATGAGACCTGGAGAGGGGCCGTCGAATAGGGTCTAAGGCCCAGGGAGGAACGTGTTCCACAAACACCTCACAACATGGCCAAAACAGCCCTGCTAGAAGCAAAGGGTTAACTTATGCACTCTCTTCTCTACCATCTCTGCAGGTATGTGGGAGAAAAGAGACAGAGTTCAGTGCAGGGACATTAGCTGTGGGAAATACAAATAAATTTGGTATTTCAGTGGGATCACTGCCAGCCTGCAAACAAGGGACAGCCTATTTCTTAAACAAATAATTAAAGTATTCGAAATGCAAACGAAGGCAAATTCAGAAATAGCCATTCCCAAGAGAACCTTTACTGGGGCTGATTCAGCCCTAAAAGACCTCAAGGCCAAGGCCTGAACTTAGAGAACCACCAAAGTGTGTGACCATACTTCGGCACTGAGGTGACAAAAGAAAGGAAGTCAAATGATTTCAGGTACTTCTCCCTCTCCTCAAAACAGAAGGAGAGCTGCCGTTACTCCGCCTCTAATTCAACAGTCCTTCTGCTCCAAAAAATTTTAATTGTTGACTTATTTTCATATGTTCTTGGCTAAACTAACAAGTACCTGTTTACTTTGGCTTCAAGCAAAGAATAGGCCCCTCTGGGGCCTGGGATTTCAAATATTCAGCAGTTTGGCTGGTTGGTATTGGGAAGATTGATAGAAAGAGACTTTTTCTTCCAAGGACAACTTTCTCCTGCAATGTGTATATAGGAGGAATGTAGATAGATGAACTGTCAAAGAATCAAGGGCCCAGAAAAGTCCAGAAGCACATTTTCCTGCTGAATAGTAACATCTGACAAGCACTTTAGACAGACTTTTTTTTCTCATCACATCCACATACTAACCTTTATTAAAAAAAATTATCTAAAACTCGGAAGTAAAATAAAGGTGATCAATGTATGCCCTTTCAATGTCATTAGCAGACTCACCAGGGGATTATTTAATTGTCTAGGACTTTGTTTGATTTTACCATTCACTGCTTGATCAGAGAAGAGACCTTGTGAAAATAATGTTAACGTGTAGATTTCTGTCCCAAAGGTTACCATTTCATTGCCTTGTAAGACATTAACCAATTTTTTATCTTTTAACAAATTCATTTCCCCATTCCTTTGACTGATGTACTGTATTTCTGTTCCTCAAATTCTCTTATTGAACCAGCTCCATTTTCCTGCTAAATCATTTATTAATTAATGTGCTGAATAAAACTTTGACACATGTTCATTGTCTTCTGTATGAATCGTGTTCTTGACTTTTTTGAAACTTATTCCCTATTTTGCAGATGAGGAAATCTAATTCTCAAGGAGAGCCCAAGAGTCACACCTCATCAGGAACAGAGCCACACCTTGAAGCCAGTTTTGACACTAACATTCTTCCCACACTGCCAAACTAAATAGCTGTGTAGCCTTGGCCAAGTCACTTTTGCTCCCTGAGCTCAGAGTTCTTATATGTGAATTGGGGCAGGTAGAATAGGTGATCACTACAGTTTCTTCCAGATCTAGTATTCTCTGCTAAGGTTAATTGATAAAAACAAGCCAGAGTGATCTTCAAGTCCTCTTCCCATTCCACCCCCATTCCTAATAATCATTAAAATATACCCCAAAGACAGACAAGATGGACTCTCTGTGGCTGAAAGATACACTTTAAAACCACCAAACAGAGCCATATGGCCATAATGGGATAAGAGGTCAGAGACATATACCCCTGCTTACAAAATATATGTTACTGACTGTCATGAGGATTTTCTGCAACTAAGCAGAAACCAACTCTTGGAAGATAAGATCAAATCAGATGTAGCTGGGAATTCTAAACCGACCTTCCTGGGAGCCCACTGTGGCTCTGACTGGACACAGAATAGGCTTCATGGACTTTCTTCTGAATACAACTACCACCTCTAAACCTATTTCAGCCAATCTACAGAGACTGTGCCCTAACTCAGGGGCCAAATTTCACCTCATCTCAATACTAAATCTCCACTCCAAAATGAACATGGGACATATGTTACATGCATGTTTACTCACTGCACATGCGCATGACTTCTCATAACTATTCATAGAATTCCTTCAAACCTGCGGAATATATACGGAAAGCTGACTCTGCAAGTATAAAAATGCCTCCCAACCCCTGCCCTTTCTTTGGAATGTGCATTTTTGGGTTTTCTGGGAGGTCACATTTCCCTCATCTGCAGATTGCCTTTTTTCTCCTCTTTCTCTGGAAATAAAGTTTTTCTTTTTTTCCTCCGTGGATCTTGTGGTCCTTCTTTGTTAACATGGTGATGGTACTTTATCAGGGAGGGAGGCCTTCTCTCGCCAGGCAGGAGTCCATAGTCCTGAATTTTCTCTCCCCATCAGCACTGACCTGTTCTGTGTCCCTTTCATCAGGGAAACTTTCAAACAAGGAATCTGCTTATGTTATAAATTGTGAAGCCATCAAGGCTAAGGGTAAAAGATATTAAGAGACTGATGTCTCACACGCATACACATACCATCCTTAAAGGACTATCTATAAATATTTATCTCCCAGGAAAGATAAAATCTTTTCTCAACTGAGTAGTGGAATCCCAGGCAATGTGACAGGCAAGTGGGGTAGCTTATTACCCCTACCTCAAATGTATTTAGAGGGTTGGTATTGGGTCAACATGGACTGGAGCTGGGTACTGGCTACCTACCACACCAGCTGTTACATGTTTTGACCATCACTTATGTTATTTTGGCTTGGTTCATAGAATCACACCTGCCTCCAAGTACATTCACCAGTGACAAAAATCTCTGTATCTGTTGCTAGCCATTCATTTTCTCAAACCCAGAATGCAACATTTGCACTTGAACACTGCTGTTGATTAAGATGATTAGACTTGATTCCCATTATTCTTCATTAAATAGAAAATAGACACTTGTACATTTTTCTTTTCACTTATTAATCTGTCCTAGTGTTTCCACATTGAATATTTCTTCAATGCCAGGATTTAAATAATGAAAACAATAAATACTGAGACTCTATCAAGGATAAGAAGTGAGTTACCATCCTGATCCCTTCAATGAAGCTTGTCTTTTTAATACTCATTTTCCCTCCTCCCTGGCAATTAAAAGACAAGCATCTTTGCCAGAGAAGAGTTTGTGTGCATGTGTTTTAAAGAAGAGGAAAGTATTGGGACACTTTTTGCCACTGCTAATGCTCTAACAACATAGCATGTTGTTAAGGGAGAGTCTTTTTAATGTCACTTTTTAAAAAGAGAATGATGAGGCTTCTTGGTTAGCATCAAGATCTCAAAGGAGTATTCTGGACTAGGCAAGACACAGCACAAGTGGTCAAAGGTGCATGTAGAACAGTGGTCCTTAACCATGGCTGAACATCAGAATCACCCCAGAATCTTAAAAAAAAAAAAAAAAAACTTCTGCCTGGGCAGCCCTCAGACCAATAAAATCAGAACCTCTGGTAGTGAAGTCCAAGCACAGGAATGGAAAATCTCTACAGGTAATTCTAACAAGCAGCTAGAAGTATGAATCCCAGATGTAGAAGGATGTTCACTGAAGCTTTGCTTATAGAAGGAAAACAATGCAAACAACTTCCAGTTTATTGATTGAGTGTGATTAATTAAATTCTGGTGCATCCACACAATGGGATACTGTCCAGTCATTTTTTTCCTTTTAAATGAGGAAAATCTATAGGTGTGGTGCAAGGCTGCTTCCTCTATCAATGCTTGAGGCACAGTGATTACTTCTGGGGAGCCTGTAAAAATGTTTGAGACCTGGAAAAAAAATGTTGATTACAACACATAAAAATAAAGGGAAAAATGAAAAATTATGACTATTAAACATTTTTCTATAAAGCATAATGTCAACTTCAACAACTATTATGTTTAGAATTCATAAACATTTATTACATCTGAAAATCGTTGGTAAATTGTACTCTACCACAAGAATTCCCAAGTATGCAAGGTCAGTGGTTCTCAAAATGTGGACCCCAGAACAGCAGCATCAGCACCACCCCTAGAACTTGTTAGAAATGAAAACTTTTAAGGCCCTCCTCAGATCTACTGAGTCAGAAATTCTGTGGATAGAACCCTTCAAGGAATTCTGAGACATGCTTAAATATGAAAACTGCTGTGCTAGATGATTACAAAATAAAAGGATAATATTATAAAATTAAAATTAAAATAACCAGTCATAAATTAAATAATAATAAGCAACCAAATAATTTTCAAAACCAACCCAATATGAAAATCTTTCCAAAAATTTCTATTGCAAAATATATACATATATATATGTATCTCCTCAAAAAGTTAAATAATAAGCTAACCATATTTTCACTGATCTTCAACAAAAGTGCCAAGAATATACAATGGGGAAAGAATAGTCTCTTCGACAAATGGTGTTAAGAAAACTAGATATCCACATGCAAAAGAATGAAACTGGGCCCTTGTCTTACACCATACACAAGAATCAACTCAAAATGTATTAAAGACATAAACGTAAGACCTGAAACCATAAAACTCTTAGAAGAAAATGTAGGGGAAAATCTTCATGACACTGATCTTGTCAACAATTTCTTGGATATGACACCAAAAGCACAGGCAAGTGTGACAACTTAAAGTCTTCTGCACAGCCAAGGAAACAATCAACAGAGTCAAAAGGCAACCTACAGAATGGAAAAAAAAAATTTTTTTTTGCAAACCATATATCTGATAAGGGGTTAATTTCCAAAACATGTAAGAAACTCCTACAACTCAATAGCAGAAAAACAAATAACCTGATTGGAAAATGGGCAAAGGATTTGAATAGACATTTCTCCAAAGAAGACACACAAATAATCAACAGGTTAACATCACTAATCATCAGGAATACACAAGTCAAAATCACAGTGAGCTATCACCTCACACCTGCTAGAATGGCTATTATTAAAAAAAAATAAAGAGTATAGATGAGGATGTGGAGAAATGGGAACGCTTTTTCGCTCTTGGTGGAAATGTAAAATGGTGCAGTCCTACGGAAAACAGAATGGAGGTTCCTCAAAAACTTAAAAATAGAGCTAGCATATGATGCAGCAATCCCACTTTTGGATATTTATCCAAAAGAGTTGAAATGAGGATCTCAAAGAGATATTTGCACTCCTGTATTCATTGCAACATTTTTCACGATAGTCAAGATGTGGGGATAATCTAAATGTCCATTGATGGATGAATGGGTAAAGAGAATATGGTATATATAAACAATGGAATATTACTCAGCCTTAAAAAATTAAGGAAGCTTAAGGACATTATGCTAGCTGAAATAAGCCAGTCACAGAAGGATAAATATTGCATGATTCCACCTATATGAGGTATTTAAAATAGTCAAACTCATAGAAGCAGAGCATAGAATGGTAGTTGCCAGGGGCGGGAGGGAGGGGGGAGTGGCTATACAATTGGCATAATGTTTCAGCTATACAAGATGAATAGGTTCTACAGATCTTCTGTACAACATTGAGCGTACAGTGAACAATAATACTGTGTTGTGCACTTTGAAAGTTGTTGAGAGTAGATCTCATGTTAAGTGTTCTTACCACAATAAAAAAGAAAAAGAGAGAAATTAGAATATGATTCAGCAATTCTACTCCTAGATATATACCCCATAGAATTAAAATCAGGGACTCAAACAGATACTTTCACACAGATGTTCATAGCAGCATTATTCACAATAGTCAAAAGTGTCTATCAACAGATGAGTTGGGGGCCGGCCCGTGGCTCACTTGGGAGAGTGTGGTGCTGATAACACCAAGTCAAGGGTTAAGATCCCCTTACCAGTCATCTTTAAAAAAAAAAAAAAACAGATGAGTTGGTAAACAAAATGTGTATATACATACAATGGAATATTATTCCACCATAAAAATACATAAAATTCTGAAACATGCAGCAACATAGACGAACCTCAAAAACATTATACTAACTAATGTAAGCCAAACACAAAAGGACAAATGCTATATGATTCCACTTACATGAGGTAACTAGTAGGCAGATTCATAGAGAAATAAAGTAGAACAGAGGTTCAAGGCTGGGAGAGAGAGAAATTGGGAATTACTGTTTAATGGGTATGGAGTTTGTTTAGGATGGTGAAAAATGTCTGAAAATAAATAGTGGTCATGGTTGATTGTGAATGTACTTAATGTACTGAATTGTACACTTGAAAATAGTTAAAATGGTGAATTTTATGTTATATATATTTTACCACAATTTAAAAAGAAATATATATATATATATAAATATAACACTTTATTATGTTTAATATGATTAGCGTGGGGTGTCCAGAAAATAGCTTTTCTAGGTCCTAGGGTCTTCAAATGTCCTCAATAATCATTTAGAAATAAGTCTAAAAAATCAAGTCGCTTTGTCAAAAGTGTTTCCTCCTGTCAATGCTGAGTTCAGAAATCACCTTCTCCAAGAAGACTTCCAGGACACCCCCAACTAGCACCAGGTCAGTTACTTTTCCCTTGTACTCTCTCAGCACTTCTACCAACCTCTACAATATCACCCAACATAGCATGCTAGGATGGTCTATTTACTCCAGTAGACCAAAGCTCTTTGAGGGCAGGGATCATCGTTCTCCAACATCTGACACAGCACCTGGACCTCAGCAGTTAACAACAAAAGAATGAATGAGTGAACAAGTGAAAGAGCGAGTGAGTGAGTAAATGAGTGCACAAACAGACAAATGGTTGTCACATACACCTGCAGGTGGTCTAGTGTCCACTCAGATTGTATGCAAACATGAGATTGTGCATACATGAGTTTTCCAAAGAGTGGTTCTATACCTTTCATTGGATCCTCAATGGGACACGTAACCCCAAAAGGGCTTAAAACCACTGGTGTAGAGACTGGGACAGAATGGGGAAAGACTAAATGATTCCCCATGGATGGCTGCTGGCAAGTGTTTCAAGCAGATCAAATAAGAGGGAGCAGCAGATGGCACACTACACTGTGCTCAAAAGCAGGAGCAGAAATCAGACCACGTTGACCACATGGAACTCGCTCCATCAGCAGACCATTTCTCTTTGATTCCTTGAGGTTCTCCAGTTCTCTGATTTTACAAACACAAATCAATGCTCTGTTCATTATTCTGATTTCATTCTCGCAGACTCTGGCTAGACACAGCTGCTTTCTACTTTTAAAAGTTTCTAGAAAGAGCTTGTTTCTGGAGCACCTGGACTCTCTGCTGAAGAAAGTGCCTGGCATTGATATAAATCACATTCAATTCAGCAGCAAACATTTAATGAGGTTCTACTTGGTAACAGAGGCCAGAAAGGCACAGAAAATTATGCCATGGCCTTTGGGGAGTTCATAGTTCCATGGAAGAAAAAGATAATCCTCTGCTCAACCCCTCTAGTAATCAAAGAAATGAAAATTGAAATGACAGTGAGAAACTTCTTTGGACCCATCAAATTTTTTGGTGAGGGTATGCGAGAATGGGATCCTCTTCGTGGGAGTGAAAACCTAAAGTCATTCTGGAGGGTGCTGTGTTGGTGCTGACCATGTATCCAACCCTACCTTGCCCTCTGGGAAATGGTAGCTTACCCTTCCCCTCAGCAGTCTTACTCCTGGGCATATACCCATAGGAAATGATCACACTGATTCACAAGGGGACTCATGCAACGTTGTTTTTCAAGTCTTCTGGAAACCCCTGTTGCTCTCTTTTTTCCTCCTCCAATTTACATGTGGGAAACACTGGTCAAATAAGGTTCTGACCCAGGAAGAAGAATTCAGATGTGATGTCCTTGAACAGCCTCACTACCTGGCCCCATAATTCTTATTTCAAATCACCTAGGGACTATAATTTATCTCTGACTCCAGGAAGGGAGACAAGGGAGTTATTAGAAGGCAAATGTTCCCTAGATGCTGAAGACAGAAATCAACTCAGAAACGTAACCCTAGATGCAACAGGTGTCTTGGCCATCAATGTATGAGAAAATAGAATGAGAAACTTGGAAATTAACCTCACAAGATCATTTCACCTAGTCCTCTGCCCGCAATAGACTGCTTAAGGCAGCCTTAAGAACGCAGATCTAGAAAAGTCATGTTTTATTTTCCTCCTAAGACTATTTAAAACTTCGATTCAGGGGAGTTAATGAACTCTTGGATGGAGAGGGGCTAGAAAACTAAAGGGGAAGCTACAACTATACACTGAGATTTTGAGATTGGAGCCTGAATGTGACTGCTTTATAAATAATTTTAAGATATCAGCATAGTTCCACTTACTAGCAATGTGCCTTATCCAAGTTGCTTAGAAACCTCAGTTCCTCTCTGAGAATTGTAGTAGAATCCGCCTCATAGAGCCGTCATGAGGAACAAATGAAATAATAATTATGAAGCATGGGGAACATTAGAGGTAGCCCATAAATGTTAGCTATTATTCACAACATTTTTCCTCTTATTTTCTTTGCCAACAAAACTTATTAAGCCCTTTTGTGTTCATTGAACTAGCCATAGATAATAAAAACTGGACATAGAATTAGAATTTTTAAAAGCTGAACAACAACTTAAATATTCAGTCCTTTTTTTCCAAATCAAATCTTAATTGTAACACACAATAAAGAAACAATAACAAAAACAGAGCCTCTCTAGTGGAGGGATTTGATAAAGGGAGAGCTGCCCTCCTGCACTATTCAGGGAACCCTAGGGTACTGCAGAACACAGTTAGAAAACCACATTCATCTCTTCATCTTACAGATGAGGACTGCGGAGCTCAACAGTGTAATTGCTTGTTCAAGGTCACACCGCTAATCAGGGACAGACTGCCTGGGCTAGAAGCTGGATCTCGAATATCAAAGAATGTACCAACTAGCTATAGAAACAGAATGTATATACACTAGTAGGTAGAAGAAAATCTGCAGCTAATTTTTTCTAGTTGTATTATCAAAGTCTGGCCCTTGACAATGTCCCTCACCCTTTGGGTTTCAGTTTCTCCAGTGAACACTCTGTTCTTAGTAACTTATGCTTTAGCTTTTTTTACCATGAGGAAAAATGATCATTTATGTGCTCAGTGACTCCCATACCAATTTTTCATTGAATAGTTTTTTGAACTTGTGGGTTTGTTATGAATTTATTCCCTAAATAAAATAAGAATACAAATATGTTGACATTGTAGTTAAAGGAAATCATTTAGGGTAAAACATTATTATTTGGAAATACATAAGAAAAAAACTCAGAGAGCAAGTATTGTCTGATTTCCGTTGTTTATCTTCTCTGTGCTTTGAATGACAACACTTATATCACTTTTATGTAGCACTGAAGCTTTATTTTTTAAAACGTACTAAAAATTTTTCAAATATACAAACTAAGTTCTGCTTGCTCTGTCCGATGTCTGACTCTGAGCAGGGCAGAGTGAAAGTGCAAGTAGTTGATGTGACAAAATGCAATTCTTCCCAATGTCAGGACTGAGGATTGATGATTTCAAAGACTGACTATCTTCATAACTTCCAACAGGGCAGGAACAAGCAATGGGAACTGCAACATCCTTCAGTTCATCCCACTACCTGGAGGTGGGAGTTTGATGCTTTAGCACGCTGAATGCTATATTAGCTTTTCCTGCGAAAATGCTCAGACATTCTATTCTATGTTTTGAATCCTATTTAAAAGGTCTCAAATGGAAACACAGGTGGGCTTCAACCAGAGCACAGAGCAGATGAAATGGGGGTTCATTCCCCCCTCTTCCCCCACCTCTGGACTGACAAGGGGTTCTTGCCCCTTGAATATATACATTCAACACAAAGGAATATGAAGGCCTGGACCTTGCTGTCAAAGTTCATAGTCTAGTGGTTAAAAATTTTAAAAACATAGACATTGAAAGGAAACAAACATTTCAGAGAAAGATGTTCGATGCCAAGTGAGGTGAGTGAATTGTAAATGCCATGGGAATTTAGACCACAGAGAAATCACTGCTAGTATTTAGAAAAAACTTATGAAAGAGGTGAACCATGAGCTAATCCTTAAAGAATGGCAGGAATTGGATGGGTGGAGAGGAGGGAGGGTATTCCCAGTGGGGGAAACTAAGTGAGCAGAAGACCCCCAAAAAGGAAAAAGACAAGATGTATGGAAGCAAATGGAAAGGCTTGTCTGAGCAGACATAGGCTGTTTTATTAGACATAGAAACTGAGGCCAAAACATCAATGGTCTTAAATACTAGACTTAAAGAGTTTACACCTGTCCTTTTCCCTCCTATCCCCACTGACATTAATCTGATGAAGTAATTCACAATCAGGGGTTAACAGCAGATGCCCTGCCTCCTCATCTTCAGACAGCCCGGGAATGACAAATACTTCTCCTGTTCCCTGCAAAATCTCATCTATTGGTAGAAGTTGCATGGAAAACTTAGGATCAGAGAAAGATCCTAAGGTCCCATCTGAGTGTATCATGAGTGTTGTGATGCATTATCGGTGTCTGTCAAAAACAAAACAGGAAGGAATTGCAGTAAGAACAACAGTGTCGATCCTTTGTATTTGCCAACCATGCTTTACCCAAAAGGGATGATAATAAAGGTGAGAAATTCAGGCATCAAGGTTGCTTAATTGGAAAATATTGTGGAGTAGTGGAGGCCCTACAAGTTCTGCTAGTTAGGTTAACCACCCACTCTATTTGTGCTTAAGATCAACCCCAAAAGGATGTTCTGTCCCAGACTATAGGTGAGAATATTAGGCACTAGTGCTGACACCTGTCCTCAGCAGTAGACAGCAATTGATTATTAATGTCTGCCATGGGCTCAGAAATAAGAAGTAGTGGTATGCATGCTACATATTTACTGTGCCCACATTTACCAGAAGAAGCATGTTAAAAGTATTTCAGGCATTAGAAACAACTCATGCAAGAATTTAGGTGTTCTGGTTTGGTGTGGACTGGTTTAGTTTGGGGTTGTGGAAGATATATTTTTCAACTTATATAACCAGGTTAGCAGATACTCTCTCTATAAAAGACCAGCCCAAATGGATATTATACCCTGGAATAAACTCAAGGCAAGACCACAGAGCCCACTCATCACAGAATTCAGGGATTTTAAAGCCTTTAATCCCAGCAGTTTTGTTTATCTTAACCTGTTTCTTTGGTGAAATCTACCCAGTATTCGTGAACTTGCTGACCACACCTGCCAATGACTTCTGGTGCGGATCAGCCCTCACAGGCAGCTTCTCAGCCAGATCTCTGGTCTCACTGCCTCTAATTTTTCTTCCTGTTGGGAGCCCTTCATCTCCTTTCCTACCACACTCCTGGGGAAGATGGAGTTTGTCGACAGAGAAAGCAATTTTTTCTTCTTCTTTTTATTCTTCCTGTAAATGCAAACAAGCGACCAGCACTACAAGAACTCTCATATTTGCAAACACCCCAGGGTGTTTCGCAAAAATCAATCTGACCAAAAACCATAAAATATAAATTCACCTGATACAAGCACAGGATGACTGTGGAGATTTCTCTCCCTACCTCTGCATTACAGAGTGTCCATACAAATGACTCTGGAAACTGCACCAATTACAGGAGCCACTGAATAAATCTCAAGGTCAGGAGAATTTGCAGGAAAAAGAAAGCAAATGAAATGCATCTTTAAAGACGTCCCTTTGCATAGGAGAGGCAGGGCTGGAGCACATTCAAACAAAAGCAGATGATTCAAGAAATTTTCCACCTTTGTCATTTTGCAGCTATCTGACAATCGCAGCCCCCATCATCCATTCCCAGAGGCCCTTCCTAATCTGGAGTCTGTGATGTGCTTCTGTGACCTTGCAAGAAATGAAGATTGTACTAGGAGTGGGGAAGGCAGACTGGAGGGGCATAGCTGCTGCATATTTATACATATAAAATGCTTACATTCTTTCTAATTATAAAAAATAAAACAAACATTGTTAGTGTAGAAGCTTTACATAACACAAGAAAACAAAAGAAAGTTAAAGTCTCTCCTCATCCCTCTTCAACCAACAATATTCATTGCTTGGTGCTTTATCCACCAGTGCAGTCTTGAAAGGCCTGCAGCAGAATCTCCTAATGCACACACGATATAGAATCCTGGGTTTACCCCCACATCTTCAGAATCCAGATTTCTGTGGGGTGTCCTTGGCATCTGCATTTTTAAAAGGCACCCCTAGCAATTCTTATGAAAACTTCCTCCCTGAACTGTAAACCATCTGCACGTAGATATCTGTGTTTCTTTTGTTCACTGTTGTATCCCAAAGCCTGGCACAAGGGAGTACTCAACAAATATATATACGATAAATAAATAAGTAAATTCTACTCTATCTTTTTTTCTTGCACACATTTTTTTTCTTTTTCTTTTTCTTTTTTTTTTTTTTTTTGGAACATCCTCATAATTTTCACTTAATGATAGACAAGGCATTTACTATGTACTTGTCACTGTTCTACGAGCTTTATAAGCATTATCTCATGTATAATAAACCCATAAAGTAATTATTATCTATAACCCTTATTTTCAGAAGAAAAGTCTTGGACACAGAGAGGTTACATGGTTTGTTCAACGTCACACAGCCAGGAAGAGGTAGAGCAGGTTTAAATCCCAGTAGTATAAATCCAGAGACTTTATGCATCACATCTGTGATTGTCTTGAACTTCTCAGGTTTTCAACATTGTTCTACATTTTTTAGTGGTATCATGTACATTGTACAGCATCACCAGAATTTATTTAAAGAATTATTGTACAGTTTCTCCCTACTTTTACAATGGCTGTGTTAAAAAGCATGTGTGTTGGTCTGTTTCCATTGCTTATAACAGAATACTTGAAACTGGGTGATTTATAAAGAAAATGAGATTTATTGCTTACAGTTTTGGAGGCTGGGAAGTCCAAAGTCCAGAAAACACATCCAGTGAGATCCTTTGTGGTGGCAACAGTGATGGCAGAGTATCACACTGCAAAAATGATGGAGCAGAGAGAGGCATTAACCTCATTCACTCTCCTTTTAAAGCCCTCAGAACTATGCCTCTGACCACCGTTATTAATCCATTCACTACTGCATGGTCCTACAGTCCAATGACTTTTTCAGGGCCCCACCTTTCAATTATCATAACAGGATTTCCCACCCTCAACAGTTACAGGGGGGATTAAGCTTCAGTGAAGTTGGGAGGAGGGGGGCATCCAGTCTACAGCAGCATGCTAACTAAATATTCCCATGTTCATATTTATATTTCCTTACAATCATTTCCTGAAAATGGAATCACTATGTCAAAGGAAATGAACGTTTTAGGGCTGTTGATTCATATTGTCAAATTGTCCTCCTAAAATATTTTATTAAGATGCACACCCACCAGCAGTGTAGAGGTTCCTTTTTCTTCTATAGAAAATACAGAAAACTTTTAATATCATTAAAAATATTTATTTGCAGCTGCCATATTGGGGGGAAGTGTTTCAGTTCTTTTTTAACAAGGGGCACTTCTCACAGGGCATGATCTTGGCCATACCAGCGGATGAAGAATTAGTAAAGGAGACAGAACTGAGTTCTTCCCCACACCTCCTGGGAATGCCCTGGGTACCCCTCCCCAACACCTCTTGGGGTTTGTTTTGTATGCTTTTATTTTGTTTTGTTTTGCCTCAGTACACCTCCAGCTGTTACGGATGTTTTCATTTCTATGCATTCCACAAATTCATTTCCTCACAATTCCATTCCTTGGTGATCATATTCCTCAGAAGATTTATGAAAGGCCTGCTAAGAGCCAGCAGAAGCCTTATCTATTGTGATTATCCACAGACTACTGATAAAGAGATGAAGGCTCAGCCAGGCTGAGTAAGTTGCCCGAGGTCACACAGCATGTAAAGAAGCAGAGTCTGGATTCTCCAAGACAGAGCTCTTCACCACCACCCTCCATTGCCTCCACACTGGCAAAGCTTCCTGCCTCTGAGAAAAAAAAAAAAAAAAAAACCTGAGCTGTGAATCAGCCATTCCCAGGGCTAACTGATCTAGCAACTCTACAGCCAAAAACAGAACGGACTTCTCCCTGTGCGGTGGAGGGGGGAAGGAAAGAACCTCTACCCTTTGCCCAAGCACTCCAAATGGAACCGTCACCCTTGCAGAGTCATTGGCTTCAAATGCTTTGCCTCTGGTCTAACTGAAAGCATTATCAATCCAGCGTGTTCTCTAAATGAGCTTGCAATCTACCATGGCTGCAGACTAGCCAGGCCCCTAGGAGCAGCTGCCTCTTTGATCGGCTCTGCCTGACTCATATTTACACTGGGAAATGAGAAGTTAAAAGTAAAAGCAGATAGAGACAGAATTTCATTACACTGAGCAGCAACAGTGTGCAAAGAACACAAAAGAGAATGATCAAGTTGGTGCCCAGGTATTCCTGAGTTGGCAACTCTGTGCCCTTCCCGGCTTCTCTGACACCCATCGATGTATGCATGAACTCCATGGGGGCAGACGCCGTGTCTGTGTCACTCACCATTCTGGTATCTGTTAGGGTAGTTTTTACCCAGAAATGAATGACAGAAAGATTGTCCTAAACCATTCTGCACTTGTTGCTTTTACGTGGGAAACCCATAGGAAGGCAGCCGTGATTGGTCTGTGCTCAACCAAGAGGATAGAGGTTTTTCCTACATTTCTGCTCATCCTCATGGTGGCTCCTCCTACCCAGGCTGGATGCTCCAGGCTCTTGAGGTCCAAGTCTCAGTTCAGCACTCAAGGCAGGAAGGCAGAAAAGAGGGCGGCCCCATCCGGTCCCCTTTCACGTCTGCACTCTTCATCCGAAGCTCCCCACCTCCCTCTCACAGCTCATCCAGTTCAGGATCGTGAGCGGATGTGCAGCATTCTAGGGAGGGAGCGGTATCATCCTGATCAATTTGGAGCAATCACGGCTCTTCACTGCCATCTGACAAGTTCTTGCCCTAAACAAAACAGATGGTCTAGGAAAAAGGAGGGAAGAGAAAGATTGGCAAATAATGGTGTCTGTCACAACTGTGTACTCAATACCTCGCAAAAGGCCTGGCTCATAATAAGTGCTCAGTGAGGGCGTATTCAGTGGATTAATGAACATCTTTGTTCTGTAAGGCTGGAGGGAGAAGTGTGGATGGGGGAGGGTCAAAAAGGAGAACAGAGGAGGACAGAAGGAATGCGGGGGTATCTGCTTTCCATCTCTTCTTGGAATGGGTTTGAACTCCTGTGGTTGGAGAA
Source organism: Cynocephalus volans (assembly GCF_027409185.1). Lineage (NCBI taxonomy): Eukaryota > Metazoa > Chordata > Mammalia > Dermoptera > Cynocephalidae > Cynocephalus > Cynocephalus volans. Next base: position 142,182,838 of record NC_084461.1, on the reverse strand, counting down.
GTAAAAGCCCGAAACTGATAGGACCATTACTCATGAGCATCCTGGCGATATTCCAGGTAAGGGTTGAAGTCCAGAAGCTCATGGCACTGCTCACAGGAGCCCAGTGAGAACGGGGCATGGGACTGGGTCCCCACAAAACCCAGCCATGCTCTGCCCACAAGGAATTGGAAGCTTTAGGAGCATCCAGACAGAGCCCCTTTGGCATGGAAAGTAACAACGTTCTCCTGAAGGGCATTAGGGAGGCTTTGGCAGGTGGCTGGCCAGGCAGCAAACTCAATCAGGTGAGAACCAGAAGCGAGGAGAAGGGGGCCGTGTGGAGGCTGTGGCTGACGGTCTGCTGTGGTGCTCTGAGATGAGCCTCAGAAGTCCAGGGAATACTTTGAGGAGGCAAACGCCATCAGTCAAGCAGGTGGGAGTTAGTGCCAACATAATTTGTATTTCACGGGCTGGTGACATTTGGGTTGCAAGTGGACAAGACAGCATTGGCTACAGTTTTCCCACCCAGAGGAATGCTGGCCTAACCAGATTCTCTGGGCAGGTGATGATGTTGGTGAGAAGCCAACCTGGGAAGCCAGAGTTAGGCTGATCTATAAGGATTTGAAGATTGTGCAGACACAGCTGGAACCAGGGGAACCGTGGGCAGACACAACTCCCACTACCTGAGCTGTCCCAGGAATAAGAGTCACTACTGTCTCTCTGGTTTGATGGTCCATTCTTCTCCCTGGGCCTCAGCCTCCTCATTTATACAAATAAGAATGGAGTTCTTGAAGACTTGAATAAAGATACAGCCCAACCAAGAGGCAGTACAATGTGGTTGAGAATTCCAGCTCTGGACTCAGTCAGACCTGGGTTGAGGGCCAAGATCTGCCACTTACTATAGAAGCTTATGTTTTTAAGCCTGAAACAAATTTTTCTCATCTATAAAATGGAGAAAATAATACTGATCTCATGAAGCACTTTTAAGAATTAAGTAAGAAACTCATATTGCCTAGGAAAGTGCCAGGCATATATTAGGTGCTTCTTAAGTGCCACTTTAAACAAACCAAAAAAGATGAATCCTCAAGTGATTATCAGCTGCTAGGACTTCAGGAATTTCAAGACTGTTTTGGGTTTCCAAATCTTTGCTCTAAAAAGAACTATTCATTTTCTGACTGCCAACTTCATGGTTAAGGAGGGAACCAGAACCATCACACCTCCCTGAAAGCTTGATGACTGTGTGCTTTATTTAGCACATTGCCAGGGTTAACTCCAGACTCAGAGAAGTTTGTGGAGACCCTCTATTCTGGGAAGGGCCCATCCTTCTTCCTTTCTTAGGACTTTCTTTTTGGATAGCCAAATAAAAGACTCTGCCCACTTATGTTCAAAAATCTATTCATTAATGGGATGCAATTCACATTATATTCTACTAATTACCCTAGGAAGGCAGTAAAAATTAATAAGGAACTACAGTTTAATTGTTCTTTAATGACAGGGAATTCCAAAGTGCCCTCTTGAGTAATAAAATTAACATTTAAACCCGTTTAGTCGAATAACCTTCTTTTTAATATAACTCCTCACTATTCGTGTGACTATTTATTTTCTCTTTGGGCAACTCTACAATATTACAAATTTAACTTTGAGAATATGCCCAATGCTCGAAGACAGTGAGGACAGAGTCTACAGTGCTCCAGGTGAACTATGGATGTCAGGAGGAACCCTGCCCCCCACCACACACACACACACACACACACACACACACACACACACACACACACACACACACACACAGGCTAAAATTAGATTGTCCTACATTTATTTAATCAAGGGTGGAAATGCTTCTCAGAAGCCAGTGCATTTCCCTAAAAAGAGATGGGGGTTAGGGACAGCTGACAAAACACTGTCCAGGGTGGAGTCCTACAAGATCTCAGAAGTGAAATTTTTTCTATGACACCATTCTTTCACCTTTGAACTAATATCACTATTCCAGGGTCCTCTCTGCACTTTTAAGAGAATGTGGTGGTTTTAAAATATGCCTGTAAAAAGTGGAGTCTCATTTCTTTTCCCTTCTAACAAATAAAATGTGGCAAAAGTGATGCCCTGTGACTTCCAGAGCTAGGTTCTAAAAAGGATATGGCTTCCACCTGGCTCTCTCTCACATGAGATGCTTGTCCTTGGAATGTAGCCACCACCTTGTGAGAAAGCCCAGGCACATGGAGAAGCTACACGTGAGTGTTCCAGCCGATAGACCAGGGGCTCCCAGCCAACAGCAGCATCAACCGTCAGATTTGTAAGTGAATGAGCCTTTAAATGATTCCAGCACTCAGCCTTCGAGCCACCCCAGCAGATGCCCCAGGTGTCACCGAACAGAAACAATCCTGCCTCCCGTGCTCTGCATTCCTGCCCTGCAGAAACCGTGAGAGATACTAGATGATGAGAATTATTTTAAGCCACTAAATTTTGGAATAAGCTATTACACAGCAACAGATGATTCATACAGGGATATTTACAGATACCAGGCCTCCTGGTTCTCAAACAAAAACCTTAAGGCCAGCAAGGCCTCATCAATTCAGGACAGAGGAGAATTGGGGGGGTGGGGCTGTGGCAGGGGCGGCTGTGCTTGACTCTGTCCTGCCCTCAGCTTTCCAACAGGCTCATCGCCCTGCAGAGCAACGTATTTCAAAAGGAGCTCTTTAGTGCTGAGCAATTTTAAGGATGAAGGATTTTCTTATAATTCACAGAGATAGAACTAAGCACAGTTTATCAACCTGGGATGTTTGCTTTCCCTAAAGAGCTAAAGATTGGCATTGATAATCCCTTGATCATGGCCTTTCAGAGCATCACATCGTGTTGTGGCTCATTTCACACATGCCTGGGAGAGAGGAAAAGCCAACAGAGAGGAGATGGCTGTGTTCTGGGACTGGTTATGCTCAGTCCTCTATGCTCAGCCCCAAATCCACACCCCATATCCAGTGTCCCTCACACCAGTACTGCCCATTCATTCATTCATTCAGTATGTATCAAGTACTTACTGCATCAGGCAAGACAGACATTAGCTAATCATACAAATAAATAATCACACTTGTCCTAAGCACTATGAGGGAGAAGTACAGGGTCCTCTGGGGAGCGTGGGATATTGAAACTGAGACCTGAAAAATTAGAGAATTAGCAAGGCAAACAGGGGTAGGGTGGGGACATAGAGCATCCAAACAAAAGGATAGCATCCACAGAGGCCACATGATAGGAAGAACATCTGGGGTATCTGGAGAACTAAAGAAAGATCAGTCAGGAAACCAGAAGCAGAGAGACAAAGAGAGCACCCTAGAAGAGCCTGAGGAGGGGGGCGCAGGGGGTCACAGTGGGGCTTGTAAGAAGATTTTGTCTGTATTTTAAGGACCAGAGACAGCTCAAAACTGTTTAAAGCTGGAGAGTGACAAGGTCAGATTTCATCTGATAAATCATTTTTGTTTTCTAACCACATCATTTCCCACTTGTATGTTCACCTCTATAAAACCCAGACCACATTATCCTACAGCTACTTGCTTAGGTACTTTTCTCCCCCACCAGACTGATGGACCATGGTTTAACCTTCAGTCTCCCCACTGCTCTTGGTATCAAGTACAAACTCCTCTTGCAGCCTGCAAGGTCTTGCATCGTCGCTCCCTTGCAGGGATCCCTCCAGGATCATCTCAAGTCACCTCCTTGGTTCTCTGGTCACTTACCATGATCCATCCATGCTAGCAGATATGCCATGTCCTTGTGGGCCCTTCCAAGATGTTCTGGCTAGGATAAGACACCTGCTAAGTATTCTCAGAGCAATCAATGTATCCCCAGTGAAGCACCCACCAGGATTTATATTGCTACTTATGTACATTATTGATTTTATGAAGTCTCTCCTACTACACTGTTGCTATCATGAGGGCATAGAACTTGTCTGTCTTGATCATCATCCTATCCCAAGTACCTGGCACCAGGACACACATAGCTGGCACTGCACAAAGAGTTGTTGAATGACAGAATGAATGAGTAAGAACGTATGAATTGGCAAATAAATGGGTGAATTAATGCATGAGACCCCAGTGGCCACCCAGGCCAATTTAACGCTGATGTAGGACAGCTCTCTCTAATCTCCCTTCAGTATTTTTAGTGACATAGCCTCTTTACTGGCCTCCCTGATGTGCTATGAAAGAAATCAACATTAGCAAAGAATAAATGGAAAGTGGAAACAGGAAGAGGCCGGGAAGGCATTTCTGGTGATCTCTGGGTGATTATTATTTTAATCCTTGTGCTAAGCAAGAGCAAGAAAACCAGCAAACACCCATGCTCAGTAAATGATTCCATGTAAATGCTGACATGCAGCTGCATTCATGAGCTCCTCATGTCCAGGGCATTTCTAAGTCTTTCGCGGAACCAATGAGGTCAAATACAGTCCTCTCGGTCAGTGCTTCTTAAACTACCTCTACAAAAGGGCCAGGTTGTTTTTTTTTTTTAATCCATCACAGATCAATACTTTATAAAATACAGAAATTATACGCTTGGATGTGGCAGCAATGTCAAATTGTTACAAAGGTTCCTAAACCCTTGCTCCTCATTTCCATACTCATTGCATCATGAGTAACAAATATTCCCTAGACCTGGACCCCTCAGCAGACCACACTTTGCGTAGAAGTGTTTCACGTCGGTACTTAGCTTCCACCACCTCATTCCTTGGTCATGGCAAACATTGCTAAACAACTGTCACACAGTTCCCCATCAAGACCACATTCGGCTTTCAAATATTTCTCATCCCATCATTTCAAACAAGCAGGATACCACAGGAAATAAACCCTGTTTAATACGCCTGCTCTTCATGGTCTATAGGTGGCCATCTGTCATACTCATGTCCATGAGAGGGAAATGTTTTTTGTTTCTAGTCTAGCGAAATGTTTGCATCTCATCAAAGGGAGTTCCTCCTATTCATTCAGTCCAGTAGTGATCTTCTGCAGCTTAAGAAGTCTTTAATTCATACATACTAAGAGCAGATGCAGCAACCTATACCAGACACAGAACCTTCTGGTGTGTTCTCAGATGGAAGCTGTATGGGTCACACTTGGGAACCTGTATTCCCTTCATTGCTTTGACTCTTTCTTCCTTCAAAGTCTTCATTTCTATAGCCTACCTGCTTTTATTTTAAGTTGTCACAAAGGCTCATTCACAGTAGATTGTCCTCACTTCTCCTGACCCTCTTTGTCAAAACAGGGAGGGTTTCCTTTCCTCCTATTTCAGTTTTTTCCTGAGCAGGATAAAAACCCCTCAGCCAGCCTTTCTCTGGCAACTGTCAAGCTGTGACCCAGTCTGCAGCCACAGTCACTGGGAGGCCAATGACAAAGAACCCACAAGAGGGAGAGAATTGATCTGTCATCCCTGCTTTCAGACCCAAAGCTCACTCTGGAGAAGGACAGATTTCACTTTGAACCTGTTCTCTCCTCCTCATCTGTAAAGCTCCCTTTGAAATGTTTTTGCAGCTTCCTCTTTGACCCTGCAAACCACAGAATCACAGAGCTAGACTAGGCCTAAAAGGGCATGTCTAATCCAAAGCCCTCTCTTGACTATGAGGGAAACTAACAAGTTTAGCTTAAGGAGTCAGAAGACTCAGGCTCTCTCACTAACCAGCTGGATGGCCTTAGAAGAGCTAATGCACCTCTGTGAGACTGTTTCCAAGGAATACAGATAAGTCCTTAAAATAGGATGACTGTAACTCGCCCACAGGGCTAGTTGAGAATTAGATGAGATAACGTGAACAAACTTGCTTTGAAAATGTGAGCACCGTATGAATGCTGGGATTTTAACCATCCTCAAGTATCACCATAAACCAGAGGCAAATGTCAGAGTAGAAGCCCTGGGGGGAAGGGAGAGTGGGTGATTCAATCTGCTTTTAGATAAAGGCCTTTTTTGACTTTGGGGAGCTGGAACAAATTTAAAGAAAAAAAATTAGGGGGGTTGGGCCCATTTGTAGCCCAAGCATGAGATGATAGTAGCTTGAAATAGGGTAGTGGTTGTGAAAGGAGAAAGTGGACAGATTCAAAAATACTTATGAGATAAAATCGTCAGGGCTGGGTGATGCATTGGATATGGAAAGAGAGAAAGAGATGTGTCCGGGGTGTTGTTTCTGGCTTATGTAACTGGACGGTGGTATTGTCTGATGAGAACACCAGAAGAGATCCACACAGGCAGGGCACAGATGGGGGAACACAGGCTCGCTTCCCAACACACCGAGTTGGAGACATCCGAGAGGAGATGTCAAACAGGCCATTGGAGCCGAGGAATATGTGTGGCTCAAGATGGGAAATGTTAAGTATATACGTGTCCGTGGAAACTGAAGAAACTGGCTTGTATGAGACCACTTTGGGAGAGAATACAAAGTGAGGAAAGAAGTGGGATCAAGCATTGAGGAGGAGCCATAATATTTAATGGCAGAGGAGGATGAACCTCAAGAGAAACAGAGGAGAGAACAGAGAGATGGAAGGAAAGTCACCACAGTGTTCTCAACAAGGGAAGGAAGAAATGGCCAGCAGCACGGAGTGCTCATAAGGGTTCTTTTAGGATGAAGATTGAGAACCCGCCAGCAGATGAGCAATGGTGTTGGCGGTGCCCTTTCATGATGGAGATCCAACTCCAGGTCCTTCTGGCTCATGTTACCACCCAAGGTTTGAAGTGGACCTCCAGTCTCTGGGAAAACCAGTCCTCCTGAGGTCTCCAGCAATGTGGCTATTTCAACACGACAGCTTTGAGCTTCAGCTAAGCCTGCAGCTTCCTGAAGACACTGCATCATCCTATGTGCTAAGAAATCCTACATACTGGGATTGGTTTCATCTAAATCACAGATGGCAAATATGCAGCGTGCCTATTAACACCCACCAAACCTGAGTCCACATCAGATATCACTACTGGATCAGAAGCCCCACCTGAAAACATGTGTCCCTGTCCTCTCCTGAGGGAGGCAGAGAAAGTGGGGACAAGACATATTCCAGTGCCAGTACCTCTTAGTCCCTGGTTCTATGTCCCTGGCTACTTGGCTGTACACAGCTGGTTGACCAGACTGTTGCATCTATTTCCAATATTGATGTGATTCACGATGATTTGCTTTGGAAATCAAAGCCTGGGGATTGTCAGCTTTATCTAAAAAGCAGGCCCTGCTCCACTGGAGAAAGGGAATGATCAGCTCACAGCAAGGCTTCATTTGTTTGGTTTTTCCTCGTAGACACAAACGCCCAAGAGGTCCTGCCCGGCATGGATGATGTTCGAGCCTCCTCTGATTTGGGAGGACGAGAAGCTAAACAAAGGAACGGACGATTGCGAAGGCTCATTTGTGGACTGCACCATTTCTATTTAGCCATCTTGTGACTGGGTTGTTACCTCTGTGTGGCAATTACCCTTGGGAAATTTAATCCTGGGGGTAGGCAAAGGTGGGATAGAACAGGGAGAGGATAAGGAAGGGGTTAAATGCTGCTTTGGGGCACAGGAAGGAGAGTCAAACCAAATATGTACAATAAGTCACCTGCTGGGGACAGTATTTTGTACACTTATTCTTAGAAGCATGAAAGAGAATACAAAAATGTGTAAGAGGGGAAGTTTTTCTTAATAGTCTGTAAATTGCCTAGCACATAGGACCGTGAAGTCCCTTTGACTTCCCTTCATGCCCACATGCAATAAGCTTGATGGTAAAAAGGGCAGCAGGTGGGAAACCAGAAAACCCGGATTCCAGTCCTAGTCTGCCATCAACTCGAAGCCATCTCCCTTCTCTGTAAAATGAAAGGGTTAGATCTTAGGATGATTCCTAAGATCTTGTGATGCCACCCGTCATAAGATCAAGAGAGGCGATCTGTGGGATGTGCCACAGGTGGGGTGGGCGGGGAGCTGCCAGTTAAGAAAACCGAGGAGCAGTCATAATAGAACACTCTGCAATCAGTAAAAATGGGAGTGCTGATGCCACCCAACAAAAAATGAACTTCCATGAAAATAGTCTATAGAGGAAATGAATGGTGCTAATCTACATTAATTGCGACTGAAGGTATTCATAATTTCTTGCTAAGTGAGAACAGCAGCAGCAGCTCGAAGCTGCCATTGCCATGGAATGGGAGAGAATGCCCACAGAGGGCTGCAGGAGGCTCCGCAAAGGTCTCAGGAGCAAGGGGAATCCAAGCAGAGCCCCATCTCACCCCTGCTGACCCCTCCCCCTCTATTTTGGAACTAGCTTGTCTGGGAATGTGAATTCCAGAAATGGGCTGCCAGAGAAAAGAGGGTTTTATACAGGATCTGTGTGGTGGCTTCTTCTGATTTGTTTTGATGATGTTTGTCTTCGTGGTGTTTCATGGCTGAGTAGGTGAGGGAGAGCCCAATCCACCATCTTTCTCCCATCTGAGGCAGCAGGAGGAATGAAGACAGGTACGTAGGTCCTTAGAGATCCAGTCCCATTGGGGCTGTTCTTAGAAAAAAGATTGTGGCTTTAGGCAGAAGCTCCATCTCTTAGTGCGGCCCAGCCTCCCAGAGATAGTCTTATCTCATTCTAGAATGATGAGGCAGAAAAGGGCCATGCAGATCATCTCTCGCCCTCAGAGCAGTCCTGTTTACAAGCTCGTCTCAAGCTGGCAGCCTCATGAGCTAGTTGAATAAGACTCTGGATTCCTGGATAATGGAGGGTTTCAGCTGAGTTTCAGGGACAGATTTGACTCTCGAAGATATTCACAATCAGATTCCCCCATATCAGATCCAAATGCCTCATCCCCACCAAAGGCACAGAGAATACTGACTGTCGAGGTGTGATTTGAAAGAGCTGAGAGTACCTCTCTCACTGCTTGCCAAATTCCACCCTTAGCTCTTTATTCCTGTGTGTGTTGAAGCATATTCCTCTGCTAAAATGAAAAGATGTATGAGTCAGAAAAACAAAACTCTCAATATTAAAGAGCCACCAAGGTTAAAAATTACAAAAGTAGGCATCTAAGAAGGCAGGTGTCCAGTCTTCACCACTTGGATTCTTTGAGTCTGAAGGAACTTTTCACATCATGTCATCCTTTTTTGAAGGAGCAAGTTAGGCCCAGAGGGGTTACGTTTCTTATGCAAGGTCACACAGCACATTGCAAACCAGGACTGGTGCCCTCTGACTACTATGCATATTTTGAAGGACTAGTAAATGTTGAATTCTTTTTTTTTTTTGACTGGTAAGGGGATCGCAACCCTTGGCATGGTGCGGGTCTGCACCACACTTGGCCATCCCTATGCAGGATCCGAACCCACGGCCTTGGTGCTCCCAGCGCCGCACTCTCCCGAGTGAGCCATGGGGCCAGCCACGGGGCCGGCCCCAGCCCCTTTTGTAAATGTTGAATTCTAATGCAAGACACCATTCTTTTGTTTTATAGACATTAGGAAACTTCTGGCACTAGCGTCTATAGTGATCATAGTGTGCAGAATGAAATCATCAGAGTATGTAGAATGGATATGTCTGAACCGAGACACCAGAGCTTGGACCTGGAACTTGTCACGTCCCACACCAGTGCAGACCCTGTCGGGCTGTCTCAGTTTTATCTGCAGACTGTCTCGGGCCAGAGTCCTTTGCCTTGGAGCTCCTGCCCCCTCGTGGCAACACACTTTACTGCGGTCACGTTCAGCAGCAGACAACAAATTGAAGGGAAATTAGATGAGAATACTTTTGAGAAAGGATAGAGGCAACCCTCATCTTTCTCTAGAAAAGCAGGCCTCCTTATGATGGGAAGGATTTTTAACCTCACACACAAAAACACAACTAACTAGTCTTTAACCCACAACAGATCTGAACCTGGGCAGCAAGAACCCTGGACTGAAAAATAGATTATATGACTGACTCAGGGACTCATGGGAATAAGGGGTCTCAGGGAATCTATAGGGAAGGAACAGAAAGATTTTAAATGGCAAAAGAGGAGGATGTTGGCATATGGTGACCCCCCTCAACACTATGAATGAATTCAAAGTCCTGCCTTCCCTCACTCCAGTTCTGCACAGGCTGCGACCAATGTTCAGTTCCAGAATCCCCACCCTCACCTCCTTTTGTTTAGCTAACTCCTGCCCCTTCTGCCCTTCTCAGCTCAGAGCTTCCTCTGACTCAGCAGAGAGGGCACTTAGGTTTTCACAGCACTGGGAACCTTCCCAGCACGACTTTTTTTTTTTTTTCTTCTTCTTTTTTTTTTTTTTAAATGACCGGTAAGAGGATCTTAACCCTTGACTTAGTGTTGTCAGCACCACGCTCTCCCATTGAGCTAACCAGCCATCCCTATATAGGATCCAAACCCGTGGCCTTGGTGTTATCAGCACCACACTCTCCTGAGTGAGCCATGGGCCGGCCCAAGACTTTTCACAGTCCCTAATTTTACATTTTTCTGATATTTTCATGCCCACAGTAAAGAAGGCACTGAGACTGGCTTGTTGACTATTGAATATGTGCCCCTGAAACAGTGATTAGCACATAGGAGGTCCTCAATTAATACTTTTCAATTAAATTAATAAAAATAAGTGTTCGTTGAATGACTGTATTATATTTGTTTACAGACTAAAAAAAACAGATTTCATCTCAATGGAGAAAGTAGGCACACTAGTCTCTTGGCGGGGATAAACACAGACAACTGTGGGATAAGTGCTTTTCTTGCCATGTTTTGGGATTCCGCTAGCCTGTAAAAGGCAAATAAACCTCTGAGGGTGAGACCTCCCTTGAATATCACCCCAGTGCTTGCCATTGCCCGGGCAGGTGTCTTTACCATAATTATACTTTGTGATTGTGGGCACTCACATGCTCAGCTTTCGTCCCTGCCTGAGAACTGAGAACTGAAAGACAGCAGATTGAAAGTCTGCAAGGACATTAGACCTGATCTGCGGTGCCACCTCTGCATAACCTTGGATGGTGCCTCCCTGCACTGGGTTTCCATTGTCCTGTTTGTAAGAGAAGGATCGTGGGGAATGTAACATCAAAGTCACGGTTTTCAGGTAGCAGAAACCCCAACTTAAACCGGCTTAACGAGAGAGAAAGAAATATATTGCTCATGCAACTGCAAAGCCATGGATTCAGAGTTGTCTCAGTCCAGGATGTCAAGCCACATTTTCCAAGCCTGGTTTCTCTCCCCGTCCATCAGCTCTGCTTCCCTCGGTGTTCACCTCACTTGTGGGCAGGTTGCTTTTCTGTGGGGGTCTCCAGAAGCTCTGGGCTGTCACTCCCACAGTGGAAAAATTGAGGGGCTCTCTCAGTCATAGCAGACAAAAAGCCCAGAACTGCCCCTCACTGGTAGCTTTCGGGCCACATGCTCACCCATGAGCTGTCACAGTTGTCAGGAGAACTTCTCAGTTCCACACAAATCACAGAGCCGGACACCACCAGAGGCCAAGTTCCGCAGAGGGTGATCAGGCAGCACTCTCAGAATGTTGGGGAATAGTCGCCAGACACATGAAAACAAAAACAGCAGTGCAGAGTAAGAGATCTTTATAGACTGTTCCAGGTTTTTTTACTCTGATATGACTCTAAGATTTGATGCCAGGAAAATGGAAGGGAGAATAAAGGCACGGACACTCTCTAGAGTTAGCCCAACCCCAAATCCTTTCAAAAAGCCTAAATGCGCAGGGTCAGTTAGCTCACTTGGTTAGAGCGTGGTGCTGATGACACCAAGGTCAAGGGTTCGGATCCCCTTACTGGCCAACTACCAAAAAAAAATTCTAGATGCCAATAAGACCCCTCATCCATCCTGAAGGGGGAGGAGTGACACCAGCAGCCCTAGAAAGCAAGCCATGCCTTTGACCCCCCAGAAGCTATGGGGCATGAAATAAATGACACTTTGTTAATGCCACTAAAATGGAACATTTCTGTTTCTCAAAAAGATGGACACTGTCGGTGAGATCCAAAAAAAAAAAAAAAATCTTATTAAACTTTCCCTTTCACTGCTTCTTTGTATCTCTGGTTGAAATGGAGCAGGATGCAGGTTGCCATGGTGACAGCTGAATTTTTAAATAACAGGGCTCTGGAGCTCTGGCTGCTGGCTGTATTCGCCCCAGGCAGGAAACGGTGGGGGGAGGAGAGAGGCAAAGCAGAGTGAGAACAGGAAGAAAACTGCTGGGCTCATCCCAGGACACCAGAACTTCTCCAACTTGTTTTCTTCACAATGAGGATGAGGCCCAAGACTCACAGACCCCAGCAGCTCCATAGAATGAGGGAGGGTGGGAGCTAAATGCATAAGGATGGAACCTGAGAACTCACCGTGTCCATCTTCTACCTGATTCTGTCTTGTGACAAGTGGGTTTCTCCTACACTGACACCCTTCCCACTAACAATGAGCCCAGCTTCCTCACGTTTTAGACAGACCACTGGAAACCTGACCTGAAATGTCCAAAGAGCTGGAGACGCTAAGAGCAGGAGCCCACAGGAGGCTTAAGTGAAAGAGGAATTTGAAGCTAAGAGCCCAGTAGCTGTCAATTCCAACAGCCCAAGCCACAAGTTCCAGTTCTGCTCTTCTCTCTAGAACCATCTAAGAATGAAATGGAGAGATTCAGGAAATGGTGAATTCCCCACAACTGAACAGATTCAAGCCAACATCAGCTAGGGAGGAGCTGACGGACAGGGATGTTTTTTTCATCGTTTCGGGCATCAGAGAGGCAGGGTCCTGCTGAAGGATGCTCAGAGAATCCACGCAGCAGAATGCCCAGCCCAGCACTCTTCTAAATTCCTAGGCCAGGGAAATGGGAAACCAGAGGGTAAAGCTGGAGAAAACCAGGGAGCACAGAAATCTGCATTGACACCTGAACACCTGTGGGAACTGGCTCCGGCAGCAGATGGTCTCATCTGCGGCCTGTCCCTGCCCGCCCCTGCAGACCTCAAAAAGGACTGGTATTCTCAGCTGGCCCTGGCCCTTGTCTCCTGACCAAGAGCACAGGCAGCCAAGGCCATTCTGTGTTTGTCAGGGAATAGCTTCTAGAGGTTAAGTACTACTACTAGTAAACTCAGAGATTTGTCCTCATAATCTGAAAGTGGCAGGATTACTGAAGCTAAACAAATCTGACATTTCCGCAGAAATCAAGTGAGCAGAGGCCACAGAAGAGAGGGGAAGAGCCAAGAAGATGAGGTTCCCTCAGCCTGTGGCCTGCACCCCTGTGGCCTGGCCTGTGTGCCAGGCCTGACCATTGGCAGCTTGGGACCCAGGGCTCCCCATCAGGAGATAAAAGCCAGGGGAAGAGAGGGGGAAGTGGCCCAGCATTCACACCACCAGGCCACCCTCCTGTGCCTTCTTGAACACACTCAGGAACTCAAAGGTCCCCGGACCCGAGGGAGGTGGAAGCAGCATTGGCCTTGGCCTGTCCTCTTTCCAAAGGCAAGTCAGATCCCAAACGACCACTTTTGCCCCCATCAAGCCACCAGGGTCAGCTCTGCTCACCCTGCCTACCCTGCCCCTACCCCCTACACACACACACACACACACACACACACACACACACACACACGTACGTGTGCACTCACATGGATCAGAGGACAGGAGCAGGATGGGACCTTAGAAATAGTCCCCAGGTAGTGCTATTCAAGTTTTCTACTTCTTCTGTCATTTTTGGTAGTTTGTGCATCATTAAAAGTTTGTCCATTTTATCTATGTTTAAAAAAAAATCCTCAGGGATAAACACACACTAGGCTTGTATACACATGAAACAGCTCCTGAAGGATACACAGGCTCAGTCAACAGGAAGGGACCAGGGGACTGGAGGTAGGGGGGTGGGGGGTGGGAAGGAGACTTATCTTTCACTGCATGCCTTTTTGCAGAATTTTTCTTACATGCTGTATTAGTCCATTTTTGTTGCTTGTAACAAAATGCCTGAAATTGGGTGATTTATTTTTAAAAAAATGAAATTTATTGCTCACAGTTTCTGAGGCTGGGAAGTCCAAAGTTCATCTGGTGGTGGTGACAGTGACTCAGGGGTCCCACATTGCAAGATGGTGGAAACAGAGAGAGCAGAGAAAGAGAGAGAAAGACAGACTCTCCTATTCTTTTAAAGCCCTCAGAATTGTGCCCCCAACCACCATTTTTAATCCACTATCTTCTGCATGGTCCTACAATCCAATCACCTCTTCAAGGCTCCACCTTTCAATTACCATAATAAGATTTCCCACCCTCTTAACAGTCACAGTGGGGGCCAAGTTTCTAATTCATGAAACTTGGGGGACACAATTCAACCTTCAATGAGTTTTGAGGGGACATAATTCAATCCAGTACAAATGCATATATTGCTTTCTCAAAAAACAAATTCTGTTCCCCTTTCTAGAACACACACACAGAATCTGTCCTTCGTCCTACTTGAAGTCAGGAAAACTAAGTCCTAATTTTATTCTGCCAGTAATACTAAAGCAGTGTGATGTCAGACTGGGTCTTAAATATCTTCTGCCTCAGTTTCTGGGGCTGTAAAATGGGGCCGATAGAACCTACTCTACGCGCCTCATGGGCACTTTAGAAGTTCAATGAGATAAAACAATAATAGCAATGATAATGGTTAAAATCATAGAGTGCTTATCACACATAGTGAGCACAATGCTATTGTCTCAATCCAAAAACACTGCTATAAAATTGGAACTAGGATAAGCCTCATTTTAAGAGACAAGGAATAGAAAACAGAGAAAAGTAAATCGCTCAAGGTTATGCAATTACATATCCAACCTTCTGACTCCAGAGCCAACACTTTTACCCACTAATCACAATATGTAGATTCGATATTAGTGTGCATTATTCTAGATGCAGCTTCCTGTCCCAAGATGTTTGAGTGGGTGATTGGATTTCCTCTACCTGTTGCTCCAATATTGGAGTCTCTGCCTTTGCTCAAGACAGTTTAATGAGGAGCTAGAATCTAGGGATAGGGATACAAGCAAATCCCAAAGTGGGATCCTAGACCTAGGAGTTAGGATTTGTTGCATGGCAGAGACCAGGATCCCAGGTCCACTTTTAACTCAGGAAAGTACCTGGCAAGAAGCTCCATCTATGGCCCACAAACACACAACTGGCTTGTTACTGCCCTCACCCCTACTGTTACCACAGCAACAAGGGACCTAGGATGCCAGTTTTCCATTGCTGTTCCTAATTTGCAGTCTTCCTAATTCACACTTCTGCTTTCAGTCTCCTCCTCTCTCTCCTGTGGACTTCACAGCCCTCTGTAATATCTACAAACAGCTGCTCATGCAGTCCCTCCTTGAACGCTACCAGAGACAAGCAGCTTACCACCCAACCAATCCAAACCCTTCTCACAACACCCTTAATTACTTGCAAAATCTTCTTTCTCTTGCCCTGAAATCTGCCTCCCTATTTTCTCCAGCCACTGGTTCCAGCGCTGCCCTGTAGGATCCCAAATCATACCTCCTCCTGACTCCTTCAAATAACTGGAGATCATCCTCCTGTTCTGCTGGGGTCTTCCCTTCTCTAGGCCAGCGGTTCTCAAACTTGAGCATGCACCAGACATGGAGATCTTGCTAAACCACACAGTGCCGGGCTCCACCCCCACAGTTTCTGATGCTGTATTTCTGGAGTGGGCCCAGAAATTTATATCTGTAAGATGCCACTGATACTGCTTGGGAATCCCCCTCTGAGAACTACTGCTCTGGACAGGCACTCCACTCCTGTGAAAACTCCTGCTGTGTGAGAGCTCCCAGGCCTCTTTCCACTCAAATCTGTCTCCTGTAGTCCAGTTTGCCAATACAACACCCCGAACTAGGCAAGGAACCTTGAGTACGTGTTTTGGGTGACAAGGAACAAAGATCCCTCGGGATACCTCAAGGGAAAGTGGACTTGAAAAAGAGAGGAACCTCACGTTCATAGCCAGCCTGACTGGACCTCAGGTTGATGAGGCCTCTTGGGAAGAGGGGAGAAGGCGAAGCACCTGGATCTCTACCTGGAGGACAAGAGATCTTGCCAGTCCCTCAGCAGCAGGGGTCTGTGAACCTTCAGCTGTCTCCACCTCTTCTACTGTTCCTTCTCCTCTCTCCCCTTGTAGACTTTTTGTACCTCATAGCGTCTGCTTCCTCATTCTTGTTTCTGTTTTCTTACATTTCTGTATGTCCCTCTTGGCTTCCGCAATAGCACAGCCTCTCTCCATGAACATTTCAGCTTCTGGGCCTGCCACCAACTGCCTGACTTGCTCTCTTGTTCCCAGTTCAAATTCCCAAAAGAGACAATTGAAGTGCATGAGCTCGTTCCAATGTGGATAAAGCTCTTCAAAGCAGCCTATAGATTGGCAGCCCCTGGGTTCTCATCCAGTCTTTTGTGGCTGTGTAGGGGACATAGAAAATTATAGTGGAATTGTTGAAAAATATAACTTTAGTATACGCAGTTCTGTAACAAATGCTTGCTAAAAACATTTTAAGTAAAGCAGCTTCTAAGGGGCCATATAAAGGTCAGGCCTGAGCACACTAAACATTCCAAGGAAGGGAATGACCCCCATCCAGTTCCAGGAACTGACTAGTTCCTTATCTAAAGGCCACCTGGCCAGGCCCCAGGGAAGATAAACGATTGAGAAATGCGCTGTTCCTTATCGAGGTACCAGCCTGCTAAAGCCCACCTGTAAATCTAAAGGTGCCACAAATCTATCGGGGTACCAGCCTGCTAAAGTCTACCCATAAATCTAAAGGTGCCACAGATAACCAACAACCCATCCTGTCACAAAGGTCTGTCCAGAGAAACTGTATAAAAAGTGCTTGTATTGTAAACTCAGGGTCGCTTCTGTCCAGGAGACTAAGTGACCCCAGCATGCTGGAATAAAGTCCCTCTTGCTTGATTGCATCGGTCTCAGTCTCATGGTCTTTGTGAAGTGAGCCACCCCGGTCTGTGGGATTTGTGCATGGTGCATGGGTCTTACAGCTGGTGAAAGTGTGACTAGCAGACCAGGCTCCACATGCCCTCTTACATTAAACAAATGACTTGAAAGTCCAGAAGCTGGTGCAAGGATCGGAAGGTTTACTCAGATAACCGGCATCTGGGGCATGACCAGGCTGAAATCATCTTGCCTTCTGATGCCTGTTCTGGGGCTTATAAAGAGGAAGAGGTGGGAAGACGAGGTAAGGGTCTATTTTTCTGAAAAGAAGGGGGGAGGCTGGGATCAGCAGATGATCTGAGTCAGACGTCAGGGTCCCATGATGGATTGGGAACTTCAGCATCACAGAGTCTGCAGTCAGCTTCAAGCCAATGATATTATCACGGGGTCAGAGTCCTCATCTCCTAGGGAGAGTTCAAGGATAATAACCTCAGTCAAACATCATAAAAATACCTGACTTGGATTTCTAATTAACGTGGATTCAGTTTTCCTTAAAGTAAGAGGGAGAGTTTATAATCAGCTAGGTTGTCTTGCCTCTCTCTCTCTCTCTCGTATCTCCTCTTGTTTGCAGCTGATTAGAGAGGTATGAAAAACAAGAAACTTTGTTTCAGTCCTTAATTGTAGGTGCACAACCTCTGAAGTAAGTCAACATAAGAGGAGTGATTGCATCTCTGGGCAGTCTCAGCCATATGGTCAGTCTCTCAATTCCTCTAACCTCGAGGAATTGATGATTACCAGTTTCCAAGTTAATGGCTGACTGAAACTTTCTGCTTGGTCTTAGTTATCCCAAAGATGGCTGTTTTTCTGGCTAGGGTCCCTTTCAAAATGTTGGACTATCTGACGTAAGTGTGAGCTGCCCCCTTAGAAGGATCATTGGAAGAGCCTGTAGTCCGTTGGCTACCCACAGGTTTCATCTTGCATGCCAGCTCCTTTCAAAAAATATTAGCTGCCTTAAAGACTATTGAGAGGGGTTCAGAGGCTACATCTAAACTCAGCAGAATATAATTAGTGGTATCTGCCATTAGCATGCAAACCAGAAGCCTCAGCTGATGTACCAGTTACTTGCCATCCCTACTGTTAGAGCATGTGGTCTGACGAGGGCAGACTGAGTGGAGTCATCGCCTTCCTCAATCTGAACCTCCTACTTTTCTTTATGGGGCCTAAGATTGCATTTGCTTTCTAGGACAGCTGGATCACACTACGGCCTCACATGGAATTTCAGCCAAGTAAAACCCCTAACCCTTTTTCATAGTTGCTGTTAAGTCACATTTCTCCCATTTTGTATTGTGCAAAAAAAGAAAGAAAGAAACAGAACCAAACATAAATTTTACACTTGTCCCTAAAAATAGTTCACCTTGTTTAATTTAGCCCGTCACTCCAGCCTCTTGAGATCTTCCCATTATGAGTGATATCTTTTTCCAGTCTATTTGATAAATTGCTCAAATTCTGTCGATGAAATGGAGGTTCAATGTTTAAGTTATCTCCTTTACAGGGTTGACACAAGGCAAATGTAGATTATTTGTTTCCATGAACCTAGCTTGCACAATTTGGGTGGCAATTGCTTAATAATTTCAAGGAATTATCTAACAAGTACACATGAATATGCATCCATGTATCTAGTGAGAATAACCAAAGATAGTTACACTATGTCATGAAGGTAGCTCCTTTCCTTCTGCATGGTGGGTGCTTTAATGCATTATTTCCTTTTTGTTTTGTTTTTTGTTGTGTTTTGGGGTGTGTTTTTTTGTTTGTTTGTTTGTTTGTTTGTTTGTTTTGGTGGCTGGCCAGCACGGGGATCCAAACCTTTGACCTGGGGGTTACAAGGCTGTGTTCTAACCAACTGATCTAACCAGCCAGCCTCTATTGTGTTATTTCTAACTCCTACAACAACCTTTAGAGTTAAGTTTCATTATGTCTTTGTTTAGGGATGAAACAACTGAGACATAAAGGATTTAAGACTTTACAAGATCACAGAGCTAGTAAGTAGCAAGGCTGAATCCCAGCCCCAATCTTCCTGACCCCAAATCCTGTGCCCCTTCTGTTAAACCACATAGCTTCTCCCTCTGTGTGCCTCTCTGAATGACAGTGAGACTTGTTGAAAATGACCAAAGGGGGAGATCAGGAGCCCACAGTTCACGTTTTTAGAAAACACCAATTTTATTAGATTTAAAATATTACAATATATCTATACTGTGGAATATTACACAGTTATTTTTTTTAAATGGGGTAGATATGCATGTATTAATATAAAAGACTAAGGTTTACTCTTAGGTATCTACTCCAATCCTATTATTTTTTAGCATTACATTAACTTATGTAGGTAGGAAACGAAAAATTATAGAAGACTTCCAGTTTCTATTCTTAATACTTCCATTTTGATTGAATTTCTACATTTACACATTACTTTATTAATCAAAAAATTTAGGAAAACAATGTGTTAAAATCATCAGCCACCCCTCCCCTTCCCCTCCAACTCTTGAATTTCATGCATCTGTAGGATGCGTCAATGTCCAGGCATCCTGCATCTACCAGCTTCAACAGTAAGAAACTTACTGTCTCACATAAGGAGACCTGAGGTAGGATAGGACTTTGGTTGGTTAGCTCAGTGGCTCAGCAATATCATAAAGCATCTTTGCACTTTCCCATTCTCAGCATGAGATCTGGCTCCGTACGTCGTTGCCTGTCTATCATGGTCCTAAGCATCACAAGCTGCTATGATAATATCCAGTAGAACAAGAGGCAACTATTTCTCCCTACATGACTCTTTTTAGCAGCAATAAAAACCTAGACCAGAAACATCCCCAGTAGACTTCTCTCAGCCTATGGGAGAACTACATCACATGCCACTGCTAATCCAATCACCAGGAGAGGGGGAGGTCACCAAGCCTGGCTAAAACAAAAGATTTGTTCCCTGGGGCTGGGGAGGCTCCTTTGAGGCACATGGCTTGTCTACACTCAATCTTGAACAATATTGGGGTTCCATTAACAAGGAAAAAGAGGGGGAAAGGCTCATGGGTACTCCAAAAATATATATACTTGTACATAAACAAAGAGTTTTTCCTGTACTCTTACTTAGCAACAATACAGAAGACGTCTGTGACCAAATTGGTGGTAGGGTGGGGGGTGTGCAGTTCTCCCCACACACTAAGTAAGCAATGCTGCAGTGAAAACCGGATGGATGTCCTCGAATTAAATTCAATTCTGACACTATCTACCTGGAGATAGCATCAGATCCCACAGGTTGAAGACTGTCCCCCACTTCAGACACCAGTTGCAAATCCAGGTCCCTGGAACTTCTGACCAATCAGATATAAATCAGAATTCCCACAACTCCCTCTATTGGGAAAATAGAATACTTTGGTAAGGGCACTCGCCTTGGGTCCAGTTGGGTGTGGTTCAGCATCCTTTGTAAGCAAATTGTGTGTGTGTGTGTGTGTGTGTGTGTGTGTGTGTGTGTGTGTGTGGTTAGTGCATATTCACACCAATGTGTCTTTTTAGTTTTGTTGCGATTCTTCTGTTCTTCTCCAGAGAGAGAGAGAGAGAGAGAGGAGTTTTAGTGAAGCAGGCAAGTGGGCATTGGCCTTGAGCATCTGCCCAGAGCAGCTGTGCTTTCTAACCTATGGCTCCAAGGACCTTTTGGCCGGTTACCTAGCTCATAGACCTGCATGTAAGAGGTCTGGTCACCCAGCCTGGAGTGGAGGGGTCTGGTGACCCAGCCAGGCATGTGTGGGGTCTGGTGACCCAGCCTGGTGTGGAGGGGTCTGGTGACCCAGCCTGGCCTATGAAGGGTTTGTGATGCAGTCTGTGAATGGGCCTGAGGGGTCTGGGAGCTCCAGACCCAGCCCTAGTTCAGCAATTGGCCCAGTCAGTGCAGGATTACCGACAGGTAAAAGAGCCTGACAACTGGCATGGTCGCCTAGCTTTACAATTGCCACAGCCAGACATTAGCTTTGCTGTAGCTAGACACCCTCCTTGGGTTCTATTGATTTGCTGCGCAACTCACAGAATTCAGGGAAACACTTACATTTATTATAAAGGACATTACAAAGGATACGGATGAAGAGATGGAGAGGGTGAGGTGTGGGGTATGAGGAAAGGGGTGCAGAGCTTCCATGCTCTCCCCAGGTGCACCACCCTCCACAAACCTTCACATGTTCAGCTATCTGGAAGCTCCCCAAACCCCGTCCTCTTGGGTTTTTATGGAAGCTTCATTACGTAGACATGTTTGATTAAACCATTAGCCACTGGTGATCAACTTAACCTTCAGCCCCTCTACTAGAGGTTGGAGGGATGAGAGATCAACCCTCTCATCCTGACTTGGTCTTTCTTGTGACCAGCCCCCATCCTGAAGCTACCCAGGAGCTGTCAGCCATCAGTCAACTCATTAGCATACAAAGAGACAACTTTGGAGATTCCAAGGACTGTAGAAGTTGTATGCCAGAAAAGGGACAGGAACAGGACAAAGACTAAACACACACTGTATTGCAAAATGTCAGAGGTACATAATCAACAGTGTCACAACTAGTCCCTAAACTACTTATGACTGAAAGAAAGAGAGCCGAGATGCCAGGTACCATTCAAGCTTTATTAAAGGAAAAGAATCTGTGGGGCTGCGCTCAAAATGGGGAACAGCCCAGGGCTGCCCTGAAAATGGTGGACAGCACCAGGTGTGGGGGTGGTAGAGCTTGTATAGTATGCCAAAGGCTGGCTGATACCAGCAAGGAGGGTCATTATGCTAATGTGGATCGGGGTGCAGAACTGCGTCCTTGTGGAAGCAAAAGGGGTCTCTGTTTAAGTCAGGAGGCTTCCGGTAAAGGGAAGGGATAGGGGAGGGGAGGAGGTGGGCAGCACCATTTTGTACTTGGGCTTGTCTAAAGTGGCGCTGGTTATGCTGCAGATCTATTAATGACACCATGCTACTCTTCGGAATGTTCTCACGCAGCAATCCTACGTGCCCCTTCCCCCATCCCACGTATTCTCAGAAGTGCATTGTTTCTGAACCAGGTGCACTAGGTTCATAGACTATTTGAATTGTTAAAGTGTCAGCTAAAGTGCTACTGAGTTTGTTATTCTTACATGCTGACAGTGATAGTCATAAATACTGCTGGGATGGGCTGTGGGAAATGTCACTGTAAAGATGAAAATACTGAAGAAAATCTGCTTTACTAAAGATCCAAACCATGGTCCAGTTGATTTCAGAAACTGCAAATTCTGAAAGCAAGCAAGCAAATAAATGGTTTTCAGAGGTAGTAATAGCTGGTCGGTTTAGCAGGATACGCGGTGTTTGACAAGAAGGATTAAGCTGTATAGATTTTAGAGGGGAACATGAAAAACACACAGACCCATTTGGGGTGTTTTAAGATGTAGCTTTCCAAAGGTTGAGTTCAATGCCCTCTACACTCCTCTAAAAAGACTGGAAGAAGATACTGAAACAGAGTAAGGCTAGGCCTGTGAACCAAACTGAACTCCAGTTTCCCTGCAGAGGACACTTTGTTACTTTTCCACTCCTCAGTCATGAGACCCCCACGGCAAGTGATTACCCCAACCCCTCCCCAAGGCTTGTTTTACCATAATTGTAAAAGTTACAGATTAACCTTAAGACCCCTTTAGGAATTCCCATCTGTGCACAAAGCATCAAGGTGACTGCTACAATAACCCTCCTGGGGTGACAATGATGAACTCCACTGCCATTTTGGACCTACTGAGCATGCACCCATGACCCAACCAGGAAGAACAGAATGGACCACCTCCAGTGACACTGGCCTATACCCCTTAACTCCTTTCCCTATAAAAGACCCTGAACAGCTCCCCTGGGGGGGGGGCTAGCATTACTGTCGCTATCCCCCTAATGCATAAGTCTATCTACTCTTTTAATAAAGCATTGCTTGCTTTACTGCTGAGTACATTATTCATTTCTATGACTTTGGAATCTGAGCGCCTAATTTAATCACCGGCAAAAATTGGAAAGCTTTGGGCACCAAAGAAGACTCTAGCTGCAAGAGACAAGTGGCCACTGGGACTATTTTGCTCCCATGTCTCTGCTGCTGGTAGATCTCTCCTGGAGTCCCCAGCCTAAATTCTGACAAGGCAATGCTTTATTCTCTTCACGTTTCTCTGATTTTCTGAGCCTTCTTCTGCTGTTTGGTTGGACTGTATCCACTACTATGTAGGTGCACCCTGTAGGGCTCCCGGCTATGCTTTGTTTCTCAGATTTAAATCTAGTTGGCACTTTCTTCTTCTTCTTCCCTGCCCCCCCCATTTGTTTGTGTATTTATTTATTTATTTTTAGCTCCCACAGATAAGTGGGAACATGTGGTATTTCTCTTTCTGTGCCTGACTTATTTCACAACAATCACAATTCCTTGCACTTGTTAAGACAAGCGAACAGATATGATATTGATGGAGGAGGGAGGGAGGATTCAGTAAAGTGACACGAAAGTCAACTACATTGTACATTGATAAAATTAAATTAAATTTTTAAAATAAAATAAAAATAAATCTGGTTGGTATTTTCTTCTTTATGCCAACAACAGTGGGGAGAACTGCTCTAATCAATTACTGTCAGTGGAAAAGGTTGGCCCCTCCTATTGGGACTAGCTAGGCTAAACTGGACCCTACTGCTCCTCTTTTCTCTTTGTTTGTTTGCTTGGTTAGACATTTAGCTGAGTACCAGTAATCTGAATAAACCTTCCAATCCTTGCACCAACTTTTGGACTTTCAGGTCATTTGTTTAATGCAAGAGGGCATGCCGAGCCTGGTCTGTTGGTAACAATACCATCCACCCTGCATAGTTCAGCTATTTGTTCTTTTGGGAAGTCATTAAGACAGAGGTCTCAAGCCCTGTGTTGCAAACTTTAGGAATATCTGATGTGGAATTGATAATTTTTCTGTGGACAGGTGGCTGAACATGGCTGAAAGAAAGAGAGAGAGAAGGGGCAGGCGTTCTCTCTCCAGTCCCATCCAAGCTGGACCTTGAATTCACCCTTATCTTTATTTCTTCCCCTTATCACTACTGTAGGGAAGGAAAAGGCTTCCTCTGTCCACTTAGGTTCAGTGGCTGGGCCTGCGAAGTAAACTGACAAAAGACAGATTAACAGGAGGGGAAAAAAGCATACAAATTTTACTTAATGTTATAAGTTTTTTGTGGCTGGGAAGGAGAGTGGATCGTGAGCAAAAGAAAACCCGCAAAAAAGCAGCTGGGCTTGGAGGCTTTAATACCATTTCAGCAAAGAACGTTAAACGTGCAGAGAAGTGGCAAGACAAAAGGAAGGGGGTTTTAGGCTTCCTGGGAGGCAAACTGTAGAAAGGTAAATATATAGGAGAAACTAACGGAAGAGTCAGCTGTCTTAGCAAGGTTGGTTTGTGCAGCAGGTCCATCCTAGCATGACATTCCATCGTCTTCACGGCTGTGAAACTTCCCGAGGAGAGGGGATTTATGGCAATCCTCCGTTGTCAGGTGAGAGAAGCTTCAGGAAGGCTTCTTTCTGTATCTGTTCAACCTCAAATGCCTTCAGCTCAAAATAATCCTCATGCTGAAATGGCATATTTTGAGATGGCATATTCTGATTGCCTACACTACCTCATCCCCTAAAATGCTCTTGGCTTTGAATTGCCCCTGTGCTGGGTGTGTCCTCTGTTGGCCCCTCCTGAGCCACTCTCTGCTCTTCTCCACACTATTTTGTGCTCCCAGGAGCTGACATGTAGAGATATATCAATGGGCTCTTTGCTGTCTAACTTACAGTTGGATTTGGCACTGGCTAGAGAGGAATGGGAAGGGTAAAGAGAACTTAGAGAGTGAGGTTGGGGTATTTATTCTCCAATTTCCTTCTCTGTGGGGTGTTCAAGGACTGGCTGTGTCCCACTGCCAAAGATTTCAGCTCAAATAAGACAGCTCCCTCCACAGTCCTCTCTGTCTCCCCAATTCCAGTAATCCACCCCCTCATCTGCCCCTAGAGCCTTAAGAGTGGTAATAGAACCCTACTATTACTAATCTGGGGTTCTACACTATGCCTTGTGGTTTCCTTACACTCTGCCCACGCCTTTGTAATTAGTTTCTTTATGAAACTCTGCTTGAGTTATCCTAATTTGAGGGTGCCATCTGTTTCCTGCTGATACACTGCTCTAATTTGATCTTATATAGGTTGCATGCTTTTGCTTGGTGATAGTTCTCTGTTCCTGCCTCCTGAATCACTGCTCTTCACAGTGGCAAAGATCTAGGCCTCTGAAGTTGCATAGAACTGGGTTCTTTTTCCATTCCACTTTCTACAGGCAGAAGACCTTGGGCCAGTCTCTTCAACTCTTTGAGCCTCAGTTTCTTTGCAAATGGTGATAATAATAATAATAATAATATCTGCTCCATTGGGATTCCATGTGAATTAAATGAGACAATAAGGAGTGGTGGGGAGTGTGACAAACTACAGAGTTCATGCCCCATCTAAAAGGGAGGCAGCTTCCAGGATCTGGGTGATGGTTGTCATGAAGAAAAGCCAGCCCGGGTTGTCTGTCTTCTGATACTTCAAAAAGCCAAAACTTCAGTTTTATATATAAAATCTCTCCTTTACTGGCATGTCAGTTCCTTTAGAACAATAATAATTATTTTACTTATTATGGTATCTCCAGTGACTAGAATGATTAGTTTGAACTTCTGCTCTAAAAAAAAAACACAATTGAAAAGCATGAATGAATGATGGATTCTTTTTGGACCCCGTCTAATCAGAATGAAGTGGGGTGCAGCACCATTTTCAGAATCTCCACTCTGTAACCCCTAGTTTAGATCACCTGCAACCAGCTGCTTAATAAATGTGCTCAGGGCTGAGAGACAAGATGCAGCAACTAGTTTTCAGCCCAAACAGTTCACAGATGCTCCTCTCCCAATCAGAGCCTAAGGATACGAACTCGGTGAGCTGCAGATTTGTTACTGAGCTTATAAATGCCAGGGAGACAGCTTTTCAGGGAAAAAAAAATGATTCAGTGGACACACTGCTGATAAATAATGTATGAAACCACTTCTATTTTAATGGCACTTTGCAGTGACACTAACATTGATGAAAAATGTTAGCATGTGTTAGATGGTTTTATATTCAGTGAGAGATGAGGTTTGGCAAGCTGTGGGCCACTTCTAGTCTAGGCTAGAGATGTGAGAAACAGCAATTCCCAATGATGGCTGGTCTCTGAACAAAATAAGCTGCTAGGGTCAAATAAGACCAACACTTGACCTCAGCAAATCTCTGGTGGTCGCCACTTGTCTTAGTCAGCTTGGGCTGCCATAACAAAATACCATAGATTGCATGGCTTAAACAACAGAAATTTATTTTCTCACAGTTTAGAGTCTAGAGGTCTGAGGTCAAGGTGCCAGCATGGTCAGGTTCTGATGAGGCCTCTCTTCCTGGCTTGCAGATGGCTGCCTTCCTGTTGTGTCCTCACATGGCAGACAGAGAGTGAGATCTTCCTCCTACAAGGCCATAGTCCTATTGAATTAGGGCCCCACCCTTATGATCTCATTTTGCCATAATTACCTCCTAAAGACCCTATTTCTGGATACGGTCACATTGGGGATTAGGACTTTAACATATGAATTTTGGGGGAACACAATTTAGTCCATAGCATGACTGTTAGTCAATTGATCCAAAAGTCATTCCCAAACCCCCCTTTCCTAGTCACTTTCCACTACAGAGGTTGGAAACGTTAAATAATCATTTTCCCAGGCTCTTCTGCAGTTAGCGTGGGTCATGTAAAACACAATGATTCAAGAGTAGAATTCTGCTGGGGGAAGAGAGGAGGTTCTGGGAAAAAAATGTGCTTTCCTGATAAAAGGGGCAGATATGGTCTGTCAGCACCATCTGTTTCACTCCCTTCCTGCCCTGGATAGAGATGTGATGTTTAGAGCTGTCACAGCCATCTTAAAACCAAGAGGCATGGGAGAAGAGGACTGCAGTGATAGCAGCCTTGATGTCACTGAGCCTCAAAACCAATGCTAGTAGTTGCCCATATTCAGACTGGGTGAGAAAAAATAAATTCTTATCTGTATATGGCTCTGTAAGCTGGATGTTTTGCTTGACACAAATGAGTGCATTCAGATACTTATCATCTCTGTGCCTCCATGATCTCATCTGTACAACAGGAATAATAAGAGTAGTTACTGTTGTGGGAGGTGGGGGCTTTAATGAGAATCTGTTCAAAGTCTTGAAATAGAGCTTGGCACACAGTAAATCCTCAACACTAGCATTAATAAATAAGAAGATACTAGGTTGTTTTTTGCACTCCTGAAGCCATCACAAATTTGGAGTCTAGACCCAGGTTCAAAATGTCCAATAATAATGAAACAATTATATAAACAAAGGCACGTCCACTCCATGAATTACATTTGCAGCCATTTAAAATGCATAAAAAGGGCTGGCCAGTTAGCTCAGCTGGTTAGAGCACAGCCTTATAACACCAAGGTCACGGGTTTGGATCCCTGTACTGGCGAGCTGCCAAAAATAAGATGAAATAAATTAAAATGCATAAAAAGACCATGTAAACACATGGGCAAATGCTTATGATAAAGTGTGTTAAATAAAAAATAGAATACATGCACACAAAAAAATACATTCAAGATGATCCCAACTTGATAAAAAAAGGGGGAGGATGAAAAGAAATAACCCAAAATGGTGATCCGCTAGCTTATCAATAACATTTTTGTCATTTACAATTTTCTAAATTTTCCAGATTTCCGGTTAAAAAAATACATAATTATTGTATAATAAAAAAATTTAATAACTTGACATTTTTTATTTTATACTTTGCTGTGTTTTCAAAATTACTTGCAATAAACCCATGTTATTTATCTAATAATAAGAAAAGTAAGTTAGTTTTTAAAATAAGAAAACACATTTGTTGCCCAGAGACAGATGGAATCTGACCAATCTTAGCAGCATTGCAAGACCCGGAGCAAAAGTACATTGTGGTTTCTTAAAAGCTACCAACAATGTAATTTCAATATATTTTAAAGTATAACTGGGTCCCAGGAGGCAGAATCAGTCATGTATAAGAGCTCACTCCTGTAACTAAAGGCACAGGCAGAGGAATAAGTCAGAGTGGGCCTTAGTGTACACTCTTTTGTTTTCAGTCACATTGGAGAAACTGAGGCAGGATATTTTTTTTTCTTCCCTTCCTTCTAAGTTTATGTATATTTCTATGAATTTTTTAGATAATAATGATCTTTTTACCATAAAGATTTTGGCTTTGAGGCTCTGCTTCTCCAGTTACCGGTTGCATGGCTCAGGGGACAAATAAGTTGCATAATCTTTTGAAAACTCTATTTTTCCATTTCCAAAATTAGGATTATAAGAAGTTCTACTTCCCCAGGGAATGGTATGTTCAGCAAATATACTGACGTGTGTTATAGTGCATTACCAACTGTAAATTCAGTACAAACTTTAGTGAAAGGAACATAGGCTGTGATTAGGTAGTCTTGATTGACATTCCAGCTGTGTGTGAAATGTAAGCAAGGTATATAACTGTTGGGAAAATAGAATAATTTAATCAGGCCCCCTTGCCTGAGGGCAGGTTGGGGGCAATGCAGCATTCTTTGTGGGCAGGTTGTGTGTGGGCGGAGTTAGTGCACCTGCCCTGCGGCGCCACCTTGGCTGGAGTTTACTGCCTCCGGGGGCCGCCGCAATTGCAGCCATGCTCTCCAACCTATGGATTCCAATAACCTATTTGCCATTACCTAGCTCATAGACCTGCGTGTGAGGGGTCTAGTTACCCAACCTGGTGTATGAAGGGCCTGTGACCCAGTCTGGAACAGGCTTGAGAGGCCTGTGAGCTCCAGACTCAGCCCTAGCTCGACAATTGGCCCAGTCGGGGAAGGATTAGTTGTCAGGTAAAAGAGCCAGAGCTTTACAATTGGCGTCACAAACAGGGTTAAAAGAGCTTTACAATTGGCTACGTCCGCAGGATTCCGACATTAGCCATAGCGCCACAATAACCTCCCCAAGCCTCAGCTTTCAAATCTAGAAAGTGGGGATAGTATCTTTTTAATATAAGACACCTGGAACACTGTAAATTCCCAGTAAAGGAAAGCTCTCATTATACTCTCCGCACTTTCTCAGGGATGATCAGTGTTAGCTCTTCAACTTGGAAGGGCTTCCCCAGGAGATAGAAGCAAAACTTCCTTGAAAAAACAGTTGGGAGGGCTGGAGAGTTAGCTCACTAGGATAAAGCATGGTGCTGATAACACCAAGGTCAAGGTTTCCAATTCCCATATAGGCCTGACACCAAAAAAAATAAGTTGTGAGATCACCTTAGTGCTAAGAAAAGCAAACAACTGGACAAGGTGCCTGGTTCCCTCCCGCACCTCCAGGGCATTTTTCCAGACTCTGTGACCACCTGAACACCCAAGCTCAGAGCTGCCTCCTTGAAATATTATCAGGAAAGGGGGCAAGAGAATCTAGATATGAAAAAATATGAAAAAAGAATCATCCATTTTAATTAACAAAAGTCTGGATGCTGGGAGGACTTGGGAAGCCACTGTGTCCCTAAATCACCAAATCACAGCAACCTGGTAACATGGATAGGCAGACTATTGAATAGTGTGTCCATCTTCCCACCATGTGCCATCAGTGTGAACTGATAAATCATGACCTTCTGAGGATGGCAAATCAATACTTCCATTATTATTATTATTATTACTCCCAAGGCGCCTCTCCAGCAGCATCTGAGCTGTTCTCTCCCAGGCACAGAGCCGAAAGGATGATGAATCTGCTTCTGAGACCTCATCGATCACAGCAGGAAGGGAAAGGATGAACTGGAAAGAAGCAGCATTAAGTGTACAGGAAAAATGAGAGAAAGTCTGAAAAGGCCTAAAACAGTTGCTCAAAGTGCTGTCCTAGAAATCCCTTGATGGAATCCATCATGAATGATGGTTAGATGACAGATCTCTGAAAGTGCTGAGTCTGTGGGTTGGGGTTATGGTCCAGGAACCTGCCTTAATTAACAGCTTTTTCAGGTGATTTCCTGAAGTTTGCACCTTAAAAACTTAAGAGATCGACTATTCACTGGTAGAAATGATCACTGGTAGTGATCTTGAAGTTTTGTGCTCCTGCTTTTGTTCTCTCAGGGATAAATTTTGCGAAATATCTGCATACACACTTGTAGGAGTGGGCCAGCATCTTTCATGTCAGATCAGTGGAATAGTGATGGCCTTTGACTGACACCAGTGATTCTAAAACCTCGGTGTGTGTAAAGGTCAGCCAAAGGGCTTGGTAAACAGAAATTGCTGGGTCCCACCCCTAGAGTTTCTTATTTGGTAGGTCTTGAGTGGAGCCTGAAAGTTTACATTTCTAACAAGTTCCCTGGTGATACTGATGCTACTGCTCCAGGAAACATATTTAAAAACCACTGGCACACAATGGACGGATTCTTGGAAAGTAGCATATACATTGGGTGTTCTTTCTTCTCATTTGAACAGAAAAAGCATAAATAAAGGAGAGAGAAAAAAATCACCTGCTACCTTACCACCCACTACCCACTGGACTTCCATACACACATCACAGATACACATACACACACAAACACACACATTTCTCCTCCTGCAGGGGGAAAAAAAAAAACCACACGACATATTTCCCTGTGCTTACCTCCTTTATTGAACAACACATCAGAAACCTCTCTCCATTCATTCAGGACTCACCTCTGCTACATAATTTCTCACAAATGCACAGCATTAGTACTGTCTGGATTCATCACAATTGAGTGTTAAATTTTCTTCAGTAACTTTATTGTTTTAATTAACATGCTCAGTGTAAGATTCAAACGATAGAGAAAAACACAAAGAAAACATTTCAAATCCCATCACCCTAGAGATAATCCCCATTAACAAAATGATATATATCTTTCAATGCATATATTCCTATATACATTTATAATGTTACATCAATTGAATTATGGAGTCCAAGCTATTTTGTAACCTGTTTTTTCCACTTACATAAAATATGTTTTAATAAAGCAAACACAACCTCAAAAATCTTTGGGAAATGTACTGTTTAATGAAATCTTAACACAAATCCTCTTATAAAATGAAGCATTCCTCTATAATAGTAAATTTTTGCCTCCTCATAACAGATACACCAGGCTATTTTTTAAGAGAGAAAGAGTGTGTGTATGTGTGTTGAATTCCATATTTCATTTATCAGGTTTGCATTAGGAAAAGTGCATCTGTAATAACAATGTGCCTCTCGTAGTAAATCAGAGTTCTAGGTCTAAGTCTGTGTCCACAGCACAGATGAGCCAAAACCCAGAGCATTTGAAGCTTCTGTTGTAAATTCTGGATTTACTCTAGAAGTCTAGGAATGAAGACAGCAATCTCTGGTCTCAATTGAGACTCACCAATGTTCTAGTTCTAGAATGAGTCACTGGCTAAAGGTCTGATAAGCAAAGGGCGGAAGTGGGCAGAATGTGAGAAGGGTGGGGAGGTCCTTGATTTGAATGATTACAGCCCAGAGAACACGCCCATGTCCCATACCCTTGCCAGGGGTTTTTCATAATAACCAAGTGCCCTTTGCTTCTGTAGAACATGGTTACACTCTTTTCATTTGACAACCTTTTGTTAATTTGTCCCCATTTTCCAGATGAGTCTTGGCAAGAGTGACTGAAATCATGCATGCAAAGCCCTGAGCACATAGTAGACACTCAATAAACATTAGTGTCATTAAGAAGACAGAGTGAAAATAGGCATACTGTATGGTCTCGCACCTTGTGCCAGCCTCCCTTCTCTCTGGCGCAGACTATGCTTTCATTCTGTAGCTGAAATGAGGTGGAAATTCCAGAATGCCAAGAGACAGAGATGAATCAAAGATGAGTTCCCAAAAGACAAACCACACTCCTTATTCCCCATCAAATCCAAAGCCTAATAAAGTCCAGACATTACTTACATGGCCCCTAGCCCACTGCCTAAAAGTAGAAATCATCATCATCAGAACAAACCCAAGCCTCACAGCAGGCATAGCTCACTTGGTGATAGAAGTTGGCAACAGAAGGACTTGGCCCACAGCATACACCTGACCATGTTAGCCAATAAAGGGGCCTTCAAAACTTTTGTATTCCTTTTCCCAAGGAGAAAAGGGGGGTCGTTGTAAATATAACCGCTTTTTGCTTTGTTTGTAATACAAAGGGACAACGTAGCCCTGATATATTTATAGAAGGCAAGGAAGTAAACATTCAGATAAAGGGAGAGGGGGACCAGAAGACGGATGTACCCATGTTTCTCATCTTCTTTCACCCCAGATCTTAAAAAGGGACCAGAAACCTCACCAGTCCATGCTAAAGAATAATTGTCACATTCTATTCATTCCATCTGATCCCATGAATAGGGAAAAACAGCACTGCATGGCAATGCCATGTGTCTCAAGCTTCATTAAAGTGATGTTTCCCAAGGGTCTCCTATAACAGCATGTAAAGCACTTAGTACAGTACCTGAATCATTCTAAGTAATCAATAAACATAAACGAGTAGGAGCAGCAGCAGTAGCAGGGGCAACTTGCTGAGATCATTTATTTAGCTTCTTAGAACCCTGCTCATCCTAGAATCCAAGTCTTCGCACAATCAAATGAGTGCTTTTCACATGAGCCTGCACTCCTGATTCCTTCAGAGCCTGAGACTTTGCCCTTCGGTCTCCAGTCTTCCAAGCTCCTCAACAGACTGAAGAAGTTCTTCAGGACCTGTTCTCTCCAGTGTCCCTCAAGTTCATGATGACAGAGATATCCCAGCTGAAGAACTGAATTTCACAGGTCTGACACTGACACAACCCATGGAATTCAGTTCTCAAAGCTGAGGATACACATAGGCTTTCCAGAGATGGCACAAAACCCCACTCCTTGAAGTCCAGGCCTGTCCCAGCTCTGTAAGATACAAGAGAAAAAGGTCTGGTAAATGCAGAGCAGCTGCTTCCCAGGACCAGCTACTCATGAGTCATAAGCATCTGGAGGGAATGTGCACCGTGGACATGTGCATCATTAAACATCAGCAAACATGAGGGCTGGCCCTTCCTGCCTCCTGGTTCTTACACACGCTGTCCCGCTTGCCTGGAAAATTCCTTCTCTCTAACACCACTCCATCCTTTGGTTCTTAGCTTCCATGTCACTTCTTCAGAGAGGCCATGAGACTGCTAATTGTTTGCCCAATATCTGTTCCTCTGTATTAATAGAACCCCTAATGTGTATCTGGACACACGCACATCCAGTGAAAAGACATTATTTCCTAGCCTCGTGTGACTAAGTTCTGGATGTGAGCAGAAGTGATGAACTTTCCACATGTCCTTCCCTCTGCTCAGGCTTGGACTGTAGACATGGTGGAGAGCCACCCTGGACCATGCACATGTGGGCAACCCCCCAAGGAAGGGCAGAGCAGCATGCTAGAAGACCCCTGAAATTGTGGGGCTTCCCTATGAGTCCTAGTCTGCTTACACCAGCACTACTGTATCAGCGAGAATGGAACCCCTCCCGTGTTTAAGCCATTGTTACCTGGGGATCTCTATTAGAGTGCCTGACTGTTACAGATCTACTAACACCTCTTCTTTAACCCCCATTAACCTCCTGCTATTCTTCTTCCTAATATCCAGCACTTTCCCTTCGTCGCACTTACCATAACTGTTAGATCTCTGTATAATGATTTGATTAATATTTATCTCCCCAATGAGATTATGTTTTCCATAAGGGCAGAGACCATGCTAGTGTTTTTTTTTTCTTTCTTAATATATATATATATATATATATATATATATATATATATATATATATATATAATGCCTTTATTGAGATATAACTCACATACCATACAATCCACCTATTAAAACTGTAAAATTCATTGGTTTTATTATATACAGAGTTGTGTGACCACCACATAAGCAATTTTAGAACATTTTCACCATCTCCAAAATAAACCTAGGAACCATTAGCAGTCACCCCCCATCTCCTCTCTCCACACCCCCATTCCCCTGGGCAATCATTAATCTTCTTTCTGTCTGTGTATGTTTGCCTATTCTGTACATTTCATATTCTGTAATATGTGGCCTTCTGTGATTCGTTTCTTTCATTTGGGATAATGTTTTCAAGATTTATCCACATTTTAGCATGTATCAATACTTCACTCCTTTTTATGGATAAACAATATTCCATCATATGAACATACCACATTTGTTTAGACATTGATCAGTTGATGGGCATTTGGGTTGTTTCTACTTTTTGGCTATTATGATTAAGTCTCTTATGAATACTCATGTACACGTTTTGAGTGAACCTCTGTTTTCATTTCTCTTGGGTGTATACCTAAGAGTGGAATTTCTGGGTCATATGTAAGCTCTATGCTTAACCTTTTGAGGAAATGCCAGACTGTTTTTCCAAAGTGGCTGCACCACTCCACAGTTCCACCAGTAGCATATGAGGGCTTCAGTTCTCCACATCCTGGCCGATACTTGTTATTATCTGTTTTGATTATAGCCACCCTAGTGAGTACAAAATGGTGTCTCACCGTGGTTTTAATTTGCATCTCCCTGAAGTCTCAGTGATGTTGAGCATCTTCTCATGTGCTTACTAGCCATTTGTACAGCTTCTTTGAAGAAATGTCTATTCAGATCCTTTGCCATTTTCTTAATTGGGTAGTTTGTCTTTTTATTATTGAATTTTAAAAGTTATGTATTCTAGATACAATTCCATATTTGAGATTTGCAAATATTTTCTCCCATTTTGTAGGTTGCCCTTTTTTTTTTTTTTTATTTTGGTGGCTGGGCGGCACAGGGATCCGAACCCTTGACCTTGGTGTTACAACACTGTGCTCTAACCAATTGAGCTAACTGGCCAGCCCCTTCCTTTTAACTTTCTTAATGATGTGTGTGTGTGTTTTCCATAACATTATTTTCAGCTTCTAGCACAATGTCTGGATCATGATAGGCACTCTACTAATTTGAATGAAAGAAAGAAAGGAAGGAAGGAAGGGGAAGGGAGGGAGGGAAGAAGTAAAGAAGGAAGGGAGGGAGGAAGGGACTTTTAGAGACCCTGTGGTTTAATTTCTTTATTTTATAGATGGGAAAACTGATAGCCTAAAGACATTAAGATGGCAGCATGATAAGATATTAAAATCAAGGAGATAGAAGATGGAACTGGGTTTTAGTCCCAGTTGTCTCCTACCAGCTATGTGAACTAGGCAGGTCACATAACCTCTCTGCACATCAGAGACCACCTCAGGAAATGGCCCTCTCTCTCTTCAGTCAGGTACTGCAAGGAGCAAAGTAAACTAAGAAAGCATTGCTTGAACATGAGTTATATAACTGAGGCCCAGGGTCAAATAGCTAAAACAGCCAGGTCAGAAAAAGGTGGCAGGTGGGCCAATTTCTGGTCCCAGGTACATGATGGAGCATCATAATTCATCTTTAAGATGGTTGCTGATTTCCATCACCAGTTGGGAAAATTTCTGATTCAATGCAGGGAAGGGCACCATTAAACTGGCCTCAAATCACACAAATCCTGGGTCCTCCCACCCACTGAGAGTACTAGACACTTGCTTCCACTAAGTGTCAGGATTGTATCTTATTCATTTCTGGGTCTCCAGCACCTACCATGTGCTGGCGTATGGCAGATGCACAAAGTATTGCTTAATTGATAAATGAGCAGATGAATGAATGAATGAATGAATGAATGAGTGGCAACCATAGTATGAACCTGAATCTCACAATCTTAATAAAGCAAGTGGTAACTAATTTACCAGGTGGAAGGAATCTGAGGTAGCATCTGTGCATATGTGGAGACAGTAAAGTGTAATGATTAGAAAACAGGCTCTGGAGTTTGGCTGCTAGGGTTCTAATTCCAGCTCAAAGTCGCTGAGTACAGAGCGGGAAAGCAGCAGCCTCCTGCTTTCATATCCACTTAAACTGACAGCTACTCATGTCTTTTGCTGGGCTATATCCATGCCTTTCACTCCTGTTCCCTGCCAGGCTTCACGCTCCTGTTCATCCATGGCCCTACGCCAAAGCTCCGGGCATTTTTTACTGTGGTTGGATCCACACAATTTGGTGATTACTATATAGACATCTTATAGTGCTCATGCTGCAGCATCAATTCTGTTTACTCAAAATGATCCACTTGGCACTTGCTTTCCTCGGGTGGCATGTGATGGCTTCTCCATCTTCCTCAACTCAATGGGGCCTTTTATACTTTGAATACAATGTAAATTATTTGAAGGTCTCTACTGTTTAATCTCTTAAGTAAGCTTTGCCTCGCCTTTAACAAAAGAAAACCAAGACATGCAGGGGGAAAAAGTGACACCCTCAGCCTAAAGTACTCCAACTCAGGTGACCCTGAGATTCAACAGCCAGCAACGAGAAATTTAATGAAAAGTGGGAGCCACACAATATAATAATCACCACTTACCAAGTGCTAACTGTGTAACCCAAACAAGACAATTCATATGCACAACTCTCACTTGACTCTCTCAAAGCCATAACAAGCAGGTATGGCCCCACCCAACACCAACAAAAAAGGAAGATGAGGAGACTCGAAGCAGTTTAAGTACCCACTTTTCACACACAACTAACCCTATTAATCATTCAACCTTACTGTCTGCTTCTTGATTTCTTCCCTAAGCAATTTAAAGACTAGATAAGGTAGCAAGGTATACAGATGAAAAGTAAGTATCCATAGAAGGCAAAGTATAACATGTACTAAGCCTGGCTTCCGCAAGAGGGGCCAGCAGCTGGTGGAAAGGACAGCTTTCATTCAATCCCTCTGCGAGTCCTGCATGCTCCACCTTCCCTGCACACCTGGAATCTCTCACCCCCACCCAAGCCACCATCATCTCCCACTTAGACCTTGCAACAGCCTCCTCGTGGGTCTCCGTGTCCACTCCTGCCTCTACAGTCCACCTTCCAAACAGCAGCCAGAGGGATCTTGTTAAAAGGTAAATTGCATCATGTCATTACCCTGCATAAAGCTCTCCAAGAGGTTCCCAAAACATGAAGAACAAAATCTAAACCTCTTAGCATGGCCTACAGGACCCACGTGACCCGGACCCTCCCTCCAGCCCCAGTCTCATAATCTTTCCCTCACGCATCCACTCCTGCCCACCTGGCCTCCTGGCTGTTCCTAATTGCATCAAACTGTTGCCTCTTCCTGGAATTTTCTTCCCCTAAATATTTCAACTGTTCACCCTCACTTCTTCCAGACACTTCTCAAATGTCACCTGGTCAGAGTCCATCCCTAACATCCTACCTAAAATAACCATAGACATGCCCACACTTAACCCAGATATTCTAATCCCTTGCCCTACTCTTCATCTTCAAAGAATGTGTTATTCTTTCACAGTTACAGTTACTTAGTTGTTTACTGCCACACTTCCGGGTGTGGGGGTGCACATTTTGACCAGAATAATGCCTAGCATAGAGTAAATCCATTTCTCAACCTTTTTTTATGGTCATCCCCCTAACGATCCTTTTTAGACTTTTTTTCCTGATCACCACCATTTAAAGTGTTAACACCACAGATACACTATACATATATACATATTTTATTTATTTATTTATATATACATATTTTTGACCCCCTCAGAGGCAACTTTCATACCCGTTGGGGGTGGGGGAGAGGGCAAATATCTCCCCTATTGAGAATACACAGAATAGGTGCTTGATAAATAGTTGCTGAATGGATAAAACTCCTGAGGAGAGCAGCAAGCTGAAAGACATCCTCCAAGGTACAAAGTTCAGCTAGGGAAATTCCAAGCCTCCTCCCCACCCAACCCTTCAATCTCTGTAGCATGTGTACATCCTGTCATGATGTGTCTGGTGACTATCTGGTATTTTTCTAATTCTGGTTTTCAGCATTAAAAAAAAAACATAATCTTGTTTTGCATCCTAGCTTCCACTGCTATATTGGATCCTTAAATTCACTTTTCCTCCACCCTCATCCCCAGGCACGCTTCAAAATCCAGATAAGTAGCCCCCTCCATTCATTCTTTTCCTTTATCCCACAAACCTGCAGTGAGTTCCTATGTGAGCCAGGCTCTGGAGATGAAAAGATGATTATGATCCAATCCCTGCCCTCTGGAAGCTTATGGACATGTAAGGGTGGACAAACAGGATGTTTAGTACAACATACCAAGTGCAAAGGACAAAGGAGAGACAGAGTGCTCTGAAAAGACAACAGCATTGACCCAGCAGGATCTCTCCTTCCTCATCCATTCATTCATCACTCATTTAAGGAGTACCTGCTATGTCAGGCCTGTGCTAGATGAGGCTTTGGAGATCACCAAATAACAGGAGAGTCTGCTATCTCATTGATAATGATACAAACCAGTGAGTTCAAATGTGATAAGTGTTACCAATGGAAAAGCTCAAGATCCTATGGAAAAAAAGGCTCAAGATCTACCTGGTGGTCAGAAAGGAGTGACATTTAAGGAGAAATCCTGAAGCATAAGTAGGCCGTGGTCTGGTGAAAACCAAGTCAAAGGAAATCCCAGGCATAGGGAACAGGACGTTTAAACACATCAAAATATTATGTGACAGAGCACACTAGTGGGGACAGAGAGGGGCCCCTCCGCTGAGGTCAGTAACAAGAACAGGGATGGCATGAGGTAAGGGGAGGCCCAGGCAGGCAAGGGCCAGTTCACGTTGGCTGTGCTTAGGAATTTGGAGTTGACCTTAACAGAAGACAGAGGAAGCAGGGAAGGGATGTGATCCAGACTGCATTTTAAAAATATTCTGGCTGGGTGTGGTGAACAATTGAAAGGAGGGTACGAAACAGACCCACAGACCCACAAACCCACCATTCGATCATGCAATTTACCACGTGGTCCTGCGAGGTCTTATACCCACCCATGAAAGTCATGGCAGACTGAAATTCTCAAAGATAGATATCACATTTTCCACCTCTTTCAACCCCCTCTCCCCAACAACAGTGCATGGCATGTAGCAGACAATCAGAAAACATGTCTTGAGTAATTATTTTGTAATAGCAAATTCTACACTTCTACCGATTAACACCTCCTTCTCTCTGCCTTCTGAAAGATCCCTTCTTGTCCCCACTTTCCCACCCTCTGCCTGACTGACACATTCTTTTTCTGAAGACCATTATAACTTTCAGATGACCTCCTTACAAGCTCCCTGAAGAGTCTTTGCATTGCACGGAAAGCTGGATATCAGAGGCCATGAGTATCTGAATGGTGAGCCATTTCTTGGTCCAGTTGCAGCCCCCTACCACAGCCTATACCTGATCACCCAGACCCTGCAACCTCCGGTTCCTGTGAGTCTGTATCTCCAATGAGGTACTAGTTTGTTCGGGTGCTGCAGAAGCATCTGGGTCAAAATGAACTTAAACTGCAAGCCACAACCATTTCTTAGCCACAATGGAGAAGAGAACAGGACAACATAGCAAAGTGATTGCCTGTTGCCCCCTGTTTACCAGAACATACTCCATATTATGAGCCATTTTGTCAATTTCATGAGATTTATAGTCAGAAAACATGGAAACAAAAGAACAATATGAAGGTCTTTTAGCCACTGACCATCTACATTTATCACCACAAGGGCTCCATCCATTGTTAGCATTTCCCCAGTGCAGAGCACAAGAAAACTGTACCTGCATAAAATCAATAAAAAGCTGAATTCTCTTTTAAGACAGAATTCTATATGGTAACTCTGTTGGACAAATGTATAACATCCTTTGAAAAGAAATCTCACTCCTCATTTAGTCATGCCGCATTACATTAGAGGAACTATTCATTTCTATTTCCAAAACTTCACCTTTTTTCCTTCTACATATTTTTTTC
This sequence comes from Cynocephalus volans, assembly GCF_027409185.1. NCBI lineage: Eukaryota > Metazoa > Chordata > Mammalia > Dermoptera > Cynocephalidae > Cynocephalus > Cynocephalus volans. Next base: position 142,143,250 of record NC_084461.1, on the reverse strand, counting down.
CCACCATTTTAGAGAAAATTAAAAACTAACCCAAAGTTGTTATAAATATGATTTTGCCAGACCCCTTCCCCCCCACCAAAAAAAATACTAGTGTGGAACTTTGCTCTTGCTATACAGAGTTAGAATAAAGAAATGGATTTCCAATGGGGGAGGCTTTTAAGAGAGATTCTTATCTTACATAACTTTACAAATTTAATATCCGTGCAAAGCTAAATGAATCCAATCTTCCAGTTCACTCCCAAAAGGTGAAAGGAGATGCATCCAAACTGCTTTATATGCTTGCTATAAAAAAAAAATTAATCCCTTAATAGCACTTTACTTAAAAAAAAATTTAATAGTATGCATAATTATCTCATTTAGATCTCTGCACATAGCCTTAGGAGCAGACATGGAAACATTAAAGAAATGGGGTCAACAAATTTTTGCCAAGAAAAAGAAATTGCAGGGTGATTGTCCAGTATTGAACTTTGCTGTTCCTGTGTGTAAAACAAACTCAGTTCTTGCAATGAGAAAAGAGACTTTTTGAAATTCTAGGAAAAGACATTCATTCGTAATTCTATCCACCCAATTAGAGTTTTTATTTTACATATATATGTGTTCCTGTCTAATCTTTATCCATCCAACTTACAAATACGTAGATATAATTAGGGTGTACGAGGGTACTTTTAAAAGTTTCATGGAAAAATGAAATTAAAAGATAATACAAACCTTTCCATAAACTTTTTGAAGACCTCTTGCATATTTGTTGTTTGTATGTTTTGCTTATGAAACATATGTTTTGTGTGTTGCTAAACGTCTTTGTAATTAATTGTCAATAGTCAGTAGTTGACGGCATTAAATTTATGCAACCCTTAAAAAAAAACAGAAAAAGAAAAGAGACTTTATGAAAGACAATTCACCCAAGAAATCACTGTAGGCCCTGCACCTTGTCCAGGCATCTCCAGGCTCTGGGGCCCAGTCAGCTGAGAATCAGACAATGCCTAACACAAAGCATGCTTAAAGTCACAAAAACTATCTGATGGCTGGATTCCCTAAGCAGGAGCAGCCAATACTTTTCTCCTTGGTCTTCCAGCCTGTCCATTTCAAACCTAGTAATTGTTTTCTACCTTGGAGGAAAAAATTCTAAGTTTTACACCCCTGTTTCCATGGTCTTGATGATCTCTCCCTATGTGTATAGGCCTTGCCTATGTCTAGCATCCATTACCTTGATAGTTTCTAAGGTACCAGCATCAGGGACAAGTCCCTCTGTTAAGGTCACACCTCCCGAAGAACTTCTCTAACTCCCTCCCTGCATCCACAGCCTTCAACGCTTACCTCTGTGGAAACATTTCTCTCATTCCAATCTGCGGGGTATAAATATTTTGGAGGCACAAATGTCGTATCTGATCTGAATGTATCCTTCATCCCTCGCACATTGCCTGGCTCAGGGGAGGCACTCAAATCATAGTAATAACAATTATCATCATAGCTAAGATACATTAAGTGCTTATTATGTGCCAGCCACTGGGCTAAATTATCTCAATTAACAACAAAGTGGGAGGTAGGTACTATTGTCAAAATCATTTTATAGATGAGAAAAATGAAGTTTGGAAAGGTTTAGTGGTTTGCCCAAGGCCACAGAGCTGGCAAGTTAAGCAACTGAGATTTCAACCTATTCATTCCAACTCCAGAAGCCAGACTCCCAACTAGGCTTTTGCACTGGCTAAATGAATTAACTGAGCATCAACAAGGTCATCAACTAAGGAGCCGGACTCATCCTACAGCCCCTGTTGATCAGGTCAAGGCACTCCCCTCTCCTCTTCAAACCAAATCAATTTCACTGGAAGAAGAAAGGGAGCCCTTTGGACAAAGGCAGAGACAGCCATCACCTGCCATTCTCAGCCAGATCTTCTTGCACACTAGAAGTAATCATCCCTGCGAGAGGGGCTCTTGGGCAAGCTTAATAGAAAGCATAATGGTCTTACAATAACTGTTGCTACAAAAGGCAAAAAAAAGAAAAAAATTTCTGGGCAAGTAAGTAACATGAATTGCTGGAAGTGTTGCAGCCATCCCCCTCTGAATTGCAAGATGATGGTGTCTTTTAGTGTCTTTTAACGGTAAATGAACACAGCGTTCCCAAAAACATCAAGTTAATGAATCAACTAAATCTTCAGTCTTCTCCTTATCCGAGATTTCTATCTTCCCCACTGTCATTACCATCTTGCTTAGAGAATCATTTCTGGGCCTTTCTGCTGTTCCACAGAGCTGGATTGTCATTTAAAGGCCTGTTAACTAACTGGAATTGCTGTTCTGTAGCTGCAAATAAAATTCACACACAGCTCAGATGAGTTTATCATGGGAGCTGATTAATTAGCAGTTTCGGAGTCCTGAAAATAGAGTTCCATTTCATTAACTAGACATGTAATTTTTTTGGTGCATATTATTGTGATTTAAACACATTTGCTCCACAGTGGGGAAGACATGAAGGTGGAAGAAAAATGCGAAGTCTGTGCATTTATTAGGCATGAGAGCAAATACAAAGGATTTTAAAAATAACGTCATGGTTAACAACGAGCTCTGGTCTGTCCTACCAGGGTCTGTTCTGTGTGCTTCATGTGCATTAGCTCCTTTGGTCCTCCAGAGCGTCCCAGGAGATAGGCACCATTACTCTTTGCATTTTACACAGGAGGAAACGGAGGCACATTGTTACCAAACAGTAGAGACAGGGCTGACACTCAGGCTGGCTCCAGAGTAGCCGTTCTCAATAAGGGGGGAAGAAGGGTTCTACTGCAGGAAATATTTGCAATGTCTGGAAATATTTTTGATTGTCATAAGTTCGTTGTCATTGTCAGGGTGTCATGAGTCGGCGGGGGCATCTAGTGGATAGAGGCCAGGGATGCTGCTAAACATCCTGCAATGCATAGGACAGACCCCAACAGCAAAGAATTATCAATTCCAAAATGTCAGCAGTGCCGAGGTGAAGAAACCCTGCTCCATAGCCTGGTGCTTGCTATTGTGCCCAAGGCTCGTGCTCAGAGAAAAGCGCATTCTGTTCAAGAGGCAGGTCACCAGTGATCACCCCCTTCCCCCCCTTACTAGCTGTGTAACTTCCTGGCAGGTCATCTCAGCAGCACCTATGTTCATAAACAGGGTTGGTAGTACTTTACTTGCCTGAAGGTTGTCTGACTTCTTAAAAGCCATGTGAAAACTCAGGTTCCCTATCAAAAGCTAAGAAATCTCTAGAAATAATAATTAAACACATGATATTGGGGCAGAAATACCAAATGGATAAACAATAAAAGTGAGATTCTAGAAAGACATCTGCGTACATGCAGGAATTTAGGACCTGGTAAAAATATCCTTTCAAAGCAGAAGAACTCAACAAAAAGCAGCAGAGAGGAGAGTACAGGAATTCTCTGTACTATCTATGCAACTTTTCTATAAATCTAAAACTAACCTAAAGTTAAAAACTCATTAAAAAAAAACTGGAGGGAAAAAGTGGTTTTTTTCTATTCAGGAAAAAATTAACATCAGATCTGTCCCACACTGTATCCAAAAATACACTTCAGAAGGATGAAAGGCATTTGCAAATAAACAGTTTGATAACAACAGAAACTATGGAAGTTTCAAAAGTAAATATAAGAGAATAAATCTCTATAACCTTAACTCAAGGAAGGCCTTTCTCAACAAGGCACAAAAAACATTAAGGACAGGTTTGAACTACCTGTATGGCAGTATCATTGCATATTGCAGAGGCAAGGAATATCATCAGTCCAGTAAAGAAATAACCAGAATTGTTTTCGCAGCTTTCCTCTGGGGGAAATTTCACAACCAAAGCTTTGACTGTCAGGTTACCGAAGTCAAAGGGAAAGGCCTGAGGGGAATACCCATTGGCATTCCTCTCTAATTAGCTTTAGATTTAGGAGGGACATTCTCCTTTGGGAGAAATGGGAGAGAAGTCAGATGTGAGTTTGAGACCTTACTGGGCCGTGGGACCTTGGATAGATCACTCGACTTCTTTGAGTCTCAATTGCCTTAGCAGTTGAGGATGGATATTCATTCATCCAACAAATATTTAATAAGCTCCCATTATGTGCCAATTCTACTGTCTCCACTAACCTTACAAATGTTATGGAAGAATTACATGCAATGACAAATGAAAATGCTTTACAAATTGTAAATCACCAAAAATACTTCATAAGTTATTATTAAAATAAAATAATTTGTATTATTATTACTAAAGATTGAAGCCTGTACCAAAATACGGAATTTTTGCCAGATTGTAGAACAACCAGAGGGAGGAATCACAATTGCAATTCAAAAAGTGCCCAAAAGCTGGCTTTTAGAGACCACGCCCATGACTAAAAATTGCTGACAGCCAGAGAAAATAAATATTTACTACAGATTTAGGCCACAGGCCTACGCTGAGAAGTCAAGACAACACAGAGTCGATGCAGCCCATTTGTCTGCTCCCACGCGGCTTTGCGGAAAGCAGGACTCTAGGAATTCAGAAATGAGAAGAGGACCAAGAATGCACCACCCGCCCTCCAGTCGGCTCCTCGCCTCATCCCGTGCCTGGGCCTCGTGGGGTCCTGAAGTGAACACCAGACACCACCCACTCCACGTGCTGACAATCCAAGCAAATCCAAACAATCAGCAAATCCCAGAGTCAAAGTTTCTACCTTCTTCTGTCTCTGTGAGCTCCACCACAAAGAGCTTCTTACATTGCTGCCTATCCATTCAGGGAGTGCTATGCATAAGGACAGTGATTTAAAAATAAACAAACAATGAAGATTCTGTTCAAAAACTCATTGTTAACAACTTGGAGGCAAAATGTCAGCACAGTCCTGCAATCAAGGGTTTGGGTTAAAACCGAAGCAGAACCAGGGTAGACCAAAGAAATAATGGACACTGACCAGGAAGGCTCCAAATGACAAGAAAATACAATAATACAGTAATTAAGCCCATCAAGGCTTCAAGAAAGAACAGCTACACTCTCTGCCAATTAATACACAAGTCAAGTTCAGCATGCAAAAACAATTCTTTCAAAAAATTAAAATTAAGGGCCGGCCCGTGGCTCACTCGGGAGAGTGTGGTGCTGATAACACCAAGGCCACGGGTTCGGATCCTATATAGGGATGGCCGGTTAGCTCACTGGCTGAGCATGGTGCTGACAACACCAAGCCGAGGGTTGAGATCCCCTTACCAGTCATCTTTAAAAAAAAAAAAAAAAAAATTAAAATTAAAAAATTCTTAATATCCAGATAAGATTGAATGAGATTGAGAATAGGAATACAATAAACAAAAGTCACAGCCCGGACTCAAGCCTCCCAAAGTGCACCATATTTCCTGTGCAATATTTTCATGCTATTTACTGCAAGAAAGTTTATGACTTGCTAAATAGAGGCCACGGTCTACAACTCCAGGGTTTAAAACATATTATTTTATCATCCCTATAGGTTCTAAACCACTTCCCAACCCCACCCCACCCAGAAAATAACAAAATGTTAAAAAAAAAATTTTTTTTTTTTGGAAATGGAGCCAGATCTTAACTAAAGCACTGGAAATACCTCCAGGCCACTAACATTTTTATATTTATAGACCATGACGAAAGTCTCACCTACTTTAACTCTAATGTCATTCAATATGCTTTAAACATCTTGATTATATCTTTAATGTGCCATTTACTCTGCAATAATCCACTGTACAAAAAGCTTGCTGCCTCTCAGACAGAAGATAAGTACATAATAAATCAGCTTGCAATGATTATTTTTTTCCCAGCTCATACACACAGCGAGCTCCTAAAATTTCATTTTATTTTATCTTTTCCAATTCAGCGTCTGTTCTCCCCCTCCTCATTTTGCTACTTCCTCCTGTCCACCCAGCCCACCCATTTGGCAGGGATTCCTGCCCGGGTTTTTACCACTCCAACTGGCCCTGCTGCTGCCATCCAGGGAAGAAGAGAGCTGCCCAGTGTCTTGGAGGAAGAGCATCTCCCTGGAGAAAGGCTCTTGCTCACGGGGTAGAAGAAGGCACACAAAGGCTTATTTGCATATGCTTTTATTCCACTTCCACACCCTGCACGCTAACGCTCTCTGGAAAGTCCCTTCTTGATCCCTCCTAGGCGCCGCGAGGGAGGAAGAGGCTACCTCCGGATGATGGAAGGTTCCAGCCTAGCAGCGTCCGCCTCTCCCTAGGGGAAGCCTCCACCTGCCTCCTGATGCCTGCAGGGTCCGGACCCACAGGTCGGGGCGAGACCCACGCCCTTGGGAGCAGCGGCTGCTCTGGCCTGCACGCTCTGGAGAGTTCTGTGCAGGACGCTCGTGCTCCCCCCCCCCCCCCCCCCCCCCCCCCCCCCGGCCTCCCCCGAGGAAGTTCTGGTCAGGCGCTCGGTCCCCGCGCTTCCTGTCTGTACTCTCCGCAGCTCTGCGGGGAAATCCCGAGAGCTTTATCGGCTGCCCAATGAGCCTGTTGGCTTTTCAAGTACGCGCACGCTGAGTTTCGGCCAAAACCTCAATTTAACGTTAACCAAAAATAAATAAATAATATGTGCGGGCATTTTTAAAAAGAGAGAGAGAAAGTGGCCTTTAGGGTGAGGATCAGGCAGAAAGCTCTTCTTTGTTGCTGCAGATACATGAGGCCTGAATTTGCTCCACATGTGAGCAAAGGAATGCTTTGAACTGTAAACCGGCTGCTTGAAGTGAACACCAGCAGGGCGAGCAGGAGATCCAGACATCTCTTTCCAAGCACCTTTCTCCAGAAATGTGGAAATTCGAGGCAGTCTTCTGTCATAGTAATAAGCTAAAATTTAATGAACACATGCTAGGCATCAGACACTCTGCTAAATGTTTCCCGTGCATGGTCTGCCCTAATCCCACAGCAATCATATCAGGCAGCTAGTATTACCATCCCCGTTTTACTGACAGGGGAATTTCATCTTTGATGACTTGCCTAAGGTCTCCCAATTAGTAAGTGCTTCCATGGGCGCCCTTCACTGCTCCTTTTCCCAAACTGGGAAGGCCTCACAAGGCCCTTGGAATATGCAACTGCAAATTCAAATTCCTATTCAAGGTAAGTAAAGCCTCCCTCCATTGGAAATTTGCCCATGGACAGAAAGGAGTCAGTTCAAAGAATTTTGCTTACAGGTAAAAATACTCACTTCCCTGACCTCCCCACAAGGTGTTCGTCTTGCTGAGCTCCCAAAAAGTTTGTCTGAACTTCTATTATGGATAACTTTTTAAAAGGCAAATATTTATTGAGCACTTATTATATGCCAGACACTGTACATGCACACATGTTTTTATTTATCCTCCCAACAACCTAAAATGTAGATACTATTATTATCCCCAGATTACAAATGAGGAAACAAAGATTCAGAGAAATTCAAAAACTTGCCCAGGCTCACACAGCTAGAAAAGAGCAGAGGCCAGGATTTGAACTGAGGTTTGCTGTCTGCAAATCTCTGAACCCCATACTCTGCCTTATACTGCCACTCAAGGGGTCCACTCAAAACTATTTCCTTATGTGAGATTCTCTCCTACTGGAAAGGGGGCTTCTTACGGGTGTTGGCTGGGCCCCAGGCATCTGAGTTGGTTCTGAGCAGACCTTCAGGCACTAAGCATTTGCTGAAAGACTGCGTAGATGGAAAGGAGGAATGATAAGGGTCACCAGAAGAGTTATGAGCACCCTTAACCCCTCCCATGTTGTATTAAGGAGTAAATGACCTATTTGTGAAGATTTTATAAAAGGTTAAGAGCTGTATAATATCAATTAGTGACGATCCTGTTTAAAGATATCTGAAGTCATTTGGATCCATTACTGGGGCTAGACTAAAATGGAATAAACAGGAGGAACGCAGGCCTGGCTGGGTTTTGCTAACAAGTTCATTACCCTGTTCCAGTCAGTTAACTTGACTTCTGCATTCCTAAGGGCTCCTTTACAACACCTGGGGCTAATTTGGTATGGTTTTCCAGAAACAGGCAAGTGGATGCTTGGAGCCAGGATTTAAATAGCTATTAGCTACCAGCTGTATGCACTTGCACTGTCTGCCTTTTGCCTGAAGAAGAATAGACTCCAAAATCTTGAGACAGGTTTTCATCATTTTTGTTTTGTTTTATTGGGGGGTAGAGTGGAGGTGAGCTTCAACACCACTTATGGAACTTATATTACATGCCAGGCAAAGTGTTGGGCACTCTCCCACCATTATCTCATTTAATGCTTGTAAAATGGGTATTATCATCTCCACTTTACAGATGAAAATGTAGAGAACATGGGAGCTCAGAAGTTTACTTCTTAGAGTTACAGTGTTAGTAAGGACATGCTGGGAGGAGGGGAATTGTTGAATGAGTATGAATCCTCCTTGGTGCCAAGAACACTGTTTTTCCTGGTTTGGAGCCCCAATCTAATGAAATGTCATGCTACCTTCCTTACAGGTGCTCATAAAGGCAAAAATTAATTAAATGATGGTGTTGGAGCTATTTTCTACCCTCCTACTTGGGAGGCAATCTTCAACATTGGTGTAAAGTTGTCTGTGCCCTGCATTGTTTTGTTTTAATTCCAAGCAACCTCAGCCTTCCTTTTCAATACCTCACTCCCTCCCCTCACCTACCACCATTCTATTAGACATTTCCAAATGCACCCATATCCCACAGTAAATATTATGTACAGGCTGTTCTCAATTTTACACAGCCCTGTGTTAACTGAAACTCCCATTTATAAGAACCATGTCCTCAACTTACACTGTTTTGTGGTAACATTGATATAAGAGTTAAAGTTGATAAATTAATACAATGTTATGATGTTACTCGGTTGGTTAGAGCGAGGTCAAGGGTTTGGATCCCTGTACCAGCCAGCTGTCAATAAGTAAATAAACAAATAAACTTGTTACATTGGGGAAGCATTTAATTAAACATTTATTGGCTTTGATTCTGTAGTTTTCTTTTTGAGTTTCGGAGACAACTTTTTTTCCCATGAGCCCTTGAAAAGCACCTATACACAGTGTCCAGTGTCCCTGATGTTCTACCTGGTTCCATGTATAAGGGATGGTTTTGCTACTTATTTTAGATTGCACATACAGGGGGCTTGAGAATCTTGCTAAAGTTCACCTTAAATGTCACAGTGTGGGTTCAAAGGTGCAAAAATGTAAAACTGGAAAGAGGACCTTCAAGTATGCCCTGAGAACTGTAGCTATGTCTCCACCTGAGTTCTTTGGTCCTCAGACTTTCTGATCTGGTACTAGGAAATTGTGACATAGACAACTATGAAAAATACCCCCAAGTGTCATGATGATGCTTGTGTTTCCAGCCCTCTGGCAGCTGAGATGCTTGGAGTTCTTGAACCCAGGAAACCCCCCAAATAGAGAGCCGCTGTTGGGGTGAGGGTTAGAGCTGGTACCTTGATCAGCTTGCAGTTCAGCTGGGATTCAGCTCACCCGTGTCTCTGCAATTTCAAGTGAGGACTGACTGCACCTGCTGGGCTGCCTCTAGTCTCCTACACCAAACACCCTTCTGCCCCAGGAGCTACACACAAAGCACAATGCTCACCCAAAGCCCTTCTGGCTGCCACTCTCCCTCCCTTCTTTCATCACTGTCTGGCATATATACCTTGTACAACGTTTTCAAGTTTTCATTTGTGCACAACTTGTCTCCCCAACTGGTTTAAACACCTGTAAACACAACAGGAAGTAGTCGAAAGAGCTGGACTTTAGACTCCAGCCAAGAAAAACTAACTTAACCTCTCTAAACCACTCTTCTAATAAAATCAGAAATAACATCTACCCGACAGAGGCTCATTAAAGATTAAATTTATTTTAAAAGCCCGTAAGGTGCCAAACATAATACATGGTCCATAGCAGGCCCTAAAAATGACAGACCAAAAAGATCACCTGTTAAATATCTTTGTTGTGTTTCTTGTGTGGCCCTTCCCCAAGATGGACATCCAGAAGCTATGTACAGCTTTGTGCCAAGAAAAGAGATCATGCTACACTGTTTATATAAACATGCAGGAAAACAATAATGATACTGGTTGTGTTCCTGCCTTCTGAGAGTCTGCTCAGAAACCGAAAATGTGTAAATGGAAAATCTCTGCATCTCTGGAGTTGGAAACGAAGGAAGTGGACCTAAAAGAGAAGTAGGGCATCCCCATCTTTAGAAGTTGACAGGTGCTGGAACACTGTTGATAAAACACAGGGGCACCATGGGTCAAGATCAGAGGGCCACCCCCTGAGAAGGTAAACAGAGGAAAGACAGGCACTTTCTTCCAAAAGGGGCACACTCTGACTCAGAAAACTAAGGACCTCCTCAATAACGTGGGCAAAGATGTAGCCAGACAAATGCTCCTGTATAAGGCTCTTTCAACATCAAAATACTGGCAATAAATGTAATTGTCCAAAATAAGGAAATGGTTAAATAAATGATGGTGCATCTACAAGATAAGCTCATCCACTCTATGCGGGTGCTTCAAAAAGTTTGTGGAAAAATAGAATCGAAAGATAATACGAATCTTTCCCTGAACTTTTTGAAGTATCCTTATACTTCAAATGATGATGCTAAAGAATGCTTAATATTTTTTTTAATCTTCTAGATGTATTTTTAAAAGGGAAATAATAGTATAAAATGCTTTTGGTTGTCATCTAACTTCTGTAAGAAAAAAGTGAAGGCAATATACCAAAAAGATAAGAGTAGTTATTTATAGAAGGGAGATGGGACTGTGTGAGATCTTTCTCACCTTTTCTCATCTTTGCTTTCTACATCTAAAAAAAAACAAATGAAAGCATGCTACACTTTATAAAAGAGGGAAATACTAGTTTGAGAGAGATAAAGGAAGAAAGAGAGGAAAGAGGAGAAAGAAAAAAAGGAAGGAGAGGAGATCAGAAAGCAGAGTTCATAGACCTCTTCCCACCGAGCTGCTTCCCCTGCTACAAACCTTTCTGTTCTGCCTCTTCAAAGTTTCTGGGCAAGGAAAAAACCACACTAGCCATGCTGCCAGTAAAAGATTACAGACAAAAGACTAGAAATATATATCTGATGTACTAACAGATAATAAATATTTATAGATCAAAGGTAAGTGCAATTTAAGGGTAATTTTAAGTAAAAATTGTTTTGTTTTTCCCATGTACTCCTAAAGGCATGAAAGTATCCTGAAACTACCTAAAAGCTTTCAATTAAGTGGAATGATCCAGAGCAATATGGGAACATTTTCTTCAAAAAGCATCCTAAGGTAAAATACAGTTTACAGCAAATAGTATTAAGGAAATGATTCTGTGGAGCAGGACTACTTGTAGGACCCAACCTGAACCTGATAAAAACCATGGCGTTGTGTTGTGAGCCGAGGGTCGGGGGAGCCAGGCTGCCGAGGCTGCAGCTCCTGCACTTCTGCTTGCCAAGGGGGCCACCTACTTGATCTCCTTGTCTCCATTACATCATCCTGGGGATAGGAAGAAACAGTGGTATCTCACAGAGCTTTTATTAGCAATAAATGAAGTGGTGCATGTAAAATGTTCAGAGCCGTGTCTGACACGGAGGAGGCACTCTATAAATAAATAGTTGATTCTTCTAGTGGGCAGTTATTATGGTCTGGCTGCCAAGCACCCATTCTCCTTCCTAACACTTCCCGGCTGCCTTCGTGAAATCTTCACTCTCCTCTTCTCAACCCTGTTAGTTCGGGTGGAATTGCTCCTACTCTCACCTCCAAAGGTGGGCACTGATTGGCTTAAACCGTGCTTCTGAACAACAATGATTGTTTGAGGAAAGGGCCCTTGTCCTAATTCAGGCAAATGAGAGAGAAGCCACCCTGGGGCTTGTGAAGAGTCTCCAGAAGAGTCTGGAGCTGCCACAGAGTCCCATGTAAGAATTGAAAGTGAAGCCAGTACTAAAGAAAGCTCTTGGTGGCATCACTGGCGTCCTGGACCAGGCCTCACCTGAGGCCAGCACTCCTGCTAAACATCTCAGTTATAGGAAGCAATGGACTCTGTTATTTAAACCAGTTAGGTTTGCTCCTCCATAACTTGCGCATAAGAAACCCTAGTCAATTCACTTTTATGACATGAATAATCCTTTGCATTTCTTTCTCTGCACCCTGACCAAGTTCCAGGCACTCTCAACATCAGTAGAATTTGATGAAGAGTTGAATGTCACTCTCTATGAAGAAAATGAAAGAAAATAAGCCTTCAGTTGCCTTCACCTTTTCCTCCCTCCACTATTTCAACCCACCCCAGTTTCCAAGGTACCCTCCAAAACTGACAACATAACATGGAAAATGGTTGAGTTGTTTGGAATAAGAAAAATATAGAAACTAAGTCAAGTGAATAAAACTCTGTGTTCTGTGTGTATGTATGTGTCTTTTAATCTAGTAACTACTCAAGAGGAGAAGGCTGGAAATATGATTGGCAACAATATACTTGTCCATTTTGATGAAATTCCACTACAAAATGGATGTTTCTGGGATTTTGCGATGACCTGCTAGAAGGACAGGGAACATGAATCACACAGCTTTGAATCACCCCAACACCTAGGCCAGTGTCTCACCTCCAACAGACACCAATGCACACTTGTCATATTGCAATGCCCATCATTTACTCTGCACCTGCTCAAACCACAGCTGCAACCATTTATTGAGCACCTCCTATCCACCAGGAGCTTTGCTGGGCAATTCATACATATTCTCCTACATGATTCACTTCAAAACACATCTACCTGTTAAGTACTGAACTTCCATTCCTATTTATAGAGGAGGAAACGGGGTCACACCACTTGCCCAATGCCAGACAGGTAATAAATGATGGCGCTAAGATTAGAATCTTGATCTAATATGTAAAAGACACATTGACAGTGAAATGCACATCACATGAGTATCAGTAAGGAGCAAAAGACCATGTGGTTACAAGATGTAAAGGTCAAGGGCAAAGATATTTAAGAGGTGGGAGGCAGCGAGATGTGGTAGCAAAAAAAGAAAAAAAACAGGAGCTAACACAGGTCTGTTACGATTGAGCTACATGAACTTAAGACAAAGAATTCATGCATGCATTTGTTCAAATATTCAATAAGGATCTGCTATGTGCCTGATGCTCAGGAAACAACAATGAATAAAACAAATATGGTCCCTCTCCTTGTGGAACTTGCAGACCCTTTGGGACCCCCTAGTCCAATTCTCCCTTTGACAGATGGAAAGACTGAGATCCAGAGAGAGGGAGGGACTTGCCCAAAGTTACACAATGAGCTGGTTAGTGGCAGAACTGGACTAAAACCCAGCTCTTCATTTTGCCCATTACAGTGCTTCACAAATGGGAAGGTTAACTGCCTGCTCCCAGCCCCACAGGACTCCTTTAACATTTGACGTGGAATATTTAAAATCTGTTTAAAAGGCCCGTCTTTATGAATAAAGATGTTCATTACTGCAATTTCACAAGTGGCATGAGTACGCACACATGAAGACACTGGAAACAACTTAAATGTACTCCATGTGAGAGGGGTTGGTAAGTAAACTATGACATTAATAAAATGGATGCTTTTGCTATTAAAAATAATAATAATAATAACAAATGTCAGCTTTATTGGCTTGGTCTGGAGAATGGTCACGGTGTTTGGTTAAGCATAAGGGGAAAGCAAATTGCAGACTAATGAACACAATATAATCCCATTTCTTGTTTGTTTCTTGGTTTTAGGAGGAAACTGCACATGTGTTTATATATTTTGTGAACTCATGTTTGAACATAGAGAAATGTGTGAAAAGACACACAACACTGGTTTTCTGAGGGGGTGCGATTGGAAGACAGAGGGGGCAACTATTAACTTTTTTTTTATATAGAAATGATACCATCTGACTTGGTACAAGCATGTATACTTTTTACTTTTGTTTTTAAAATAATTCATTGTGAATAGGTTCAAAATTTAAGAGACAAAAGCATATACAGTAAAAAGTATCTTACTCACATTGTCCTCCAGAGTAGAATCTAAGTTCCCCATGGGCTATCAACTTCCTGTGCCTCTTTCCAGAGATGTTTAATGCAAATACAGGGATCCCTTATATATGCATAAGACACACACTGCACCTTGCTTTTTTTTTTTTACCTGACAACATATCTTCGACATCATATTGTCTCAGGCAGGTCAGGTTGCTATAACAGAAAACCATAGGATGGTATTCTGGGTGCCTTAAATAAAAAAAAACATTTATTTCTCACAGTTCTGGAAGCTGGAAGTCTGAGGTCAGGGTGCCAGCATGGTTGGGTCTCTTCCAGGTTTGCAGATGGACACCTTCTTGCTGCATCCTCACATGGCAGAGAGAGAAAGAGCTCTCATGACCTAATTAGCTCCCAAAGGCCCCACCTCCAAATACTATCGCATTGGGGATTAGGCTTCAGCATATGAATTTGTGGGGGACACCAACATTCAGTCCACAGTATGTATCATATCCATACATGTCATGCTTCCTTATCTATAGCTGTGATTATTTAACCAACTCCTTACTGATGAGCATCTAGTTTCTAGTCTTTACTCAAACAGTGCCAAAAGAATAAACTTTTTAAATTATTCTTTTAAAATTACATCATATCATGTCACTCCTGTACCCAAAATTCTCCAGTGGAACACAGTTTTATTCACAGCAAGAATGAAATTCCTCCCAATGACCCACACAGCCCAGTGAAATCTGCACCTCACCTCACCCCTTAGCTCTGGGACTTTATTTACTGCCACCACCGCCTGCCCTCTCCAGTGGGTGAAAAAGGCCTCCTTGCTGTTCCTCAGAACTCTCTTCCCAACTGTCTCCATGGCTCACTCCTTTACCTCCTTCTAGACTTTGCTCAAATTTCACTTCTCAAAGAGATGGCCCATATTTTAAACAGCATATACATCCCAGAGCTCCCTTTCTCTCTAATTCACTCCCCACCATTTTTTCCATAGCACTTATCACCTTCTAACATACTATATAACTTTCTTATTTATTGTGTTAGTCGTTATGTGTCTCCCCCCTGCTAAAATGTAAGCTCCCCAAGGCAGGAATTTGGGTCTGTCTTCTTCACAGATGTGTCCCCAGTGCCTAGAACATAGTAATCAACTCAGAGTAAGGGCTTAATTCATATTGTTGAATGAATAAATATGAATGAATTTCATAGGTTCAGATATGTGAGCATATTTTATTATATACATATTTTTAACAATTAAAGTAAATTAAAATGTAGGAAAAAGGAAAGTCATATTATATTTGGAGGGGGGAGCAGAGGAGTTACAGATATAGCCACTGTCTTTCAAAACAAGATCTTTGCATATAACTATGCTGCATATTTCATGTGACTTGTTTGTGTCACTTCACACTTGCATCTCATGCAGTCCTCATGATAATTTGTGAATTAAGTGAGTACTATTTTTACACCCTTTTAGAATTGAGAGAACCTGGGCACAAGACAGTGAAGTAGTTTGTCCAAGGTCACATGGTGGGACGGTGGAAGAATCCGCACCGTGGATGCAAATGCAGGCAGACTAGTCCCAGACCATGCTCTGAACTCTACCAAGCTTTAACTCAAGTTCCCATTCAGGCCAGTGGGCTTTTTAAAGCAAGTAAAATCTTAAAAAGGCACTAGTAAGTCATCATAGTCCAAAATCCGTAACTTTATTTTCACACGTGTACACACACACACACACACACAGCATCAAGAGAATGAGAAGCCTGCTCCAGGCTAATGACACACTGAGATTTAAGGAACTCACTCAAGATCACACTGCAGTGTGTCTTGGTGTCAAGATTTGAAACCAGATTGTCCTCATTCCTGAGATTACTTTTAAGCACCATCCTATACTGCCTGTACTTGGGCCAGAATGAAGGAAAAATAAATAGGAGTTTCCTATGCGTGTAAAGACCAAGGAACTCCCAGGAGTTTCATTGTCCCCAGGGGCTCACATCTGCCATCTCCTCTGGAAAGTTTTAACTTACAAGTTTCTTTCAACAGGAAGTATTGCTTGCTCAGTGCAGTGGCTGGGAGCTTTTGCAGCTATGTCAACAGGGCACGAGATAACACCACTGCCAGCACTGACATATTATCTAAGACACAGCTGAAGGTCATCCTGCAGGCTACCAATGTGGCCATCAGAGTGTCTGAGTGATGGACAATGTCAGCACACATTAGGCCCCAAAACCCATTCACGGGGGCTCTCCACATCTCCCATCAGAGCACCATAAATCACAGCTCCATTTTGAGTGATGTTTCTTTTCAGGGGCAGGGGGCAGCTGATATTTAACATGCCATTGACCTAGAGCAGGCTTATGAGTCTCTTGATGCTGCCTGTTTGCACTTGTGAAATAAAACTGAAGAATCAAGGCTACATTTATTTAAGGGTGGTTGCCTAGGTTTTCACTTACTTTAAAAGGCCACCAGCCTGATAATTGGGAGACTTGTGTTGAGATGCTATCAATTAGTTTCTGACGGTGGCATGACCTCTCTCTGGGTCTTTGTTCTCATCTGTAGAGTTGGTGGCTGGGACAAGGGCAGCAAATTCAGGCTGAGTTCCTCCCTGAGCATGGCCCCTGGCGGTCCAGGGCCTGGGACGCACTGTTCCCTGTGCTGCTCCATTCCTTACTCCCAGCCAGAGCAGGGGGCAGGCTAAGCCTGCACTGGGCGGTCCCAGAACAGCAGGGATGCCAAAAAATGAATGTTTTAAAAGCAATCAATACTTCAACAAAAACACCAAGGTGGTCCCTGTGGGGAAACATCTGAGCTTTTTTGGATTTCCTTATACTAAATTTATGATTTTCACTTATGGGAGCTAGTACCATCATCTTTCATAATTAAACCTTCCAATCTGACCCTGTTCTGAAAATGTGGGGGCTTCTGACCTCCTTCCTCCAGTCCTTTGTTCAAAAAAAATTCCTAAAAACCTCTGTGTTCCATTATTCAAAAGAGAGCTATTGCCCAGAGCTACCCCACAAGGGGACACATTTCTATGTAAAGGGATGCAGATTATATACCCCAGGGCAAAGGAGTATGTGCAAGGGTA
This sequence comes from Cynocephalus volans, assembly GCF_027409185.1. Classification (NCBI taxonomy): domain Eukaryota; kingdom Metazoa; phylum Chordata; class Mammalia; order Dermoptera; family Cynocephalidae; genus Cynocephalus; species Cynocephalus volans. The sequence goes on along the minus strand of NC_084461.1, from coordinate 142,126,283 downwards.
TCCTTTACAGTAATGTCAAAATAGGGGAAATAACCTACATGTCCACCAACACAGTACTCATTAAATCAATTATGAGCACATCCGTTCTATAGAATACTGGGATGCCCTTAAAATGGATGAAGTAGATCTGGATGTGCAAAACAAAACATTCTTCAGAACCCATTTCTAAATGAAAAAACAAAGATGCAGAGCAATGTATACCAGCCTCCCATTTGGGTTTTTTCAAAGAAATCTATATTCACATATGCTGATTTATACATGGAATTTTTCCAGAAGGATAAACAAGAAGCTGTTACTAGCCACTGCGCTGGGGATTAGACTACAAGGCCTAAGTAAAAGGAAATGGCACTTTATTTTTATTGTATATGCTCTTGTACTATTTAAGTTTTTTATCATTCATGTGCAGAACTTCTATTTAAATAAGCAAAAGGGCTATGTTCATGTGCCATATTATTATCAATATTAATGACAGAAGATAATGAAAGATCGTATTCTGTCAATACCAATTAGAAAACATTCATCCATTTAAAAGACTGATAAGAATTTATTATATACACAGTGACATGCTGTGTGCACTAGCCATGCAGGGATGCCCAAGATGGGGCTTCTTCTTTGAGAGAACACAGCAGTTACCACCTCAAGCTGTGGAGGGAAGTAGAATAGACTCCAGGTGCACTAAGGATCCACCACTTCCTTCCAGGGTGACTGTGGGAAATCAGATCACCCCTGTTTCTTCATTCGAAAAATGAGGGCATTCAAAGAGCCTACTCCTCCCACCCATAGAGCTGTTATTAAAAATAAAGGACATAACAGAGGCTGGCCAGTTAGCTCAGCTGGTTTGAGCATGGTGTTATAACAGCAAGGTCAAGGGTTCTGATTCCCCGTATGGCCAGCAGCTGAAAAGAGAGAGAGAGAGAGAGAGAAAGCAGGTGAAATGCTCAGCCCTAATTCTTAATAAATGGTGACAAGCATGGGCCATTTTTATGACAGGTATCATTCTCTATCTGAACTCTAGCTACTTGCTCCCTCAAAATCAGGAACCTTTTAGTTTTTGATAACCCACCATCCTTCCCTATCCAAACATACTATCTGAACTCAGGAACAAAACAGATTCAGAGTAAGAGACCTCCTTAGTCTTAAGAAGATTAGAAGAGGAATCCGAGCTAAGTCTTGACAGATAAGTAGGACCTCAATAGGAAGAGCGGGGGAGGAAGGGAAGATGAGAATTCCCGGCTGAGGAAGCAACATGAGTTAAAAGAATGCAGCAATAAGGATGTCTGAGGAATGTGCAAGAACCCAGAGTAGGGACCTCCATCATGGGAGACCAGTGGGTCAATCAGGTAAGGTTTCAAAGACTATGACGAGGAGCTTGCAGAACAAAGCAGCTACCGAAGGTGGAGAAGCGGTGGAATTTCTTAACCCAATGAGAAAGTGATGAGTGCAATGGCAGTAAGAATGGAAATGAGAGGATGGAATCTCAGTGACCCTGCGATCTGTACTATCTACAATTTGGTGACCAGTTTTTGAGATTACTTGTCATGTTGCCTAACACAATGTTTTCATTTCCAACCTGCAAAGAACCCTGAGCATGCTCTCTTTAATTCATTCATAAGTATTTATTGAGCACCTATTGTGCATCACCTGTGTGCTTTCAGCCAGAAATATTGCACGGAGGAAAACACGGTCCTTGACTGCATACACCTTAAAATCTACTGGGGAGTCCAGGCAGGTTAACAGGCAATCGCAATCATGCTCTGATAGGAGAATTCATGAGATACTGGGATTTCAAATAGGGGCACCTTCTCCAATCTTGGTTGTCGGTGAAGCCTTGGGAAGTGGACTTCAAAGCTGATAACAGAAAGAGGAGTTGGGCTTAAGAAGGCGAAAATCAGGAAAGAATATTCCCAGAAGAGAAAACAGCAAGCATCATGGCCTTGGGATCTGGAGAAGCTAAAGAGGATGGAGAATGGGAAGTGGGGAGAGGGCAGAAGGGAGGCCACAGAGGGACCAGACCATGATGTAATGTGTCTGAACTTCACACAAAGGAGTCACTCTCCAGGCATTTCTCAGTGCCACATGAGGTAGCAGCAGCCCCTACCCCTACAGCTCCAGTTTGCACACTTGGAAGGGTTGCCTCCAGACACGCGAGCCTGGGAGCCTCGCCAGAAAGCCTCTGCAGAAGCACAAGTCAGGCCAATGAGGCAGAGCCAAGTTTTGATTTGAAAACGATGACTTTGCTTTTGGTATCAGATTTCTAAATAGGGATTTTCCTTCGGCCCCACCAATGTCATGTGCACTGAGTTCCTCCTTTCACCCCCTTAAAAAAACAACTCTCATGCGAACATTCACGTGAGGGTGGATATGCTGGTGTAACGAAGTGGGACATTCATAAGTACAGAACCTTGTCTGTAGGCTTTGCCCATCCCTTCATTTGGCAATAGTAACAGCCTCCAAGGCCCTCTTAACCATTATCTCATCCACGGGACACAGTAAGTAAGAGCCAATTCTATTTTGATGTTGGTTCTGATGCTCGTGTAACTTGCCCACGATCAGCTAGCAATTTGTACATTTATAAGGGCAGGATAGCTTGTCTACGCTGATTTACTACTTACCTCTCCCACTCTCTTCCTCTCTATTCATCTTCCCGTTCCTTTCCCACTCATTTGCATTTAATAGAGACTTATTTGTTTTCTTCATGAAATGGAGGTCAGGGAGAAAGTGCCAGGGAATTAATAATGGGGAGCATACACAGGAACCCAAGACCAAGCTGGCATCAGGAAGGGCAGAAACATTCCAGAGGTCAGTCTTGTAGGTGCTGGCTCTCATCCAAGGAGGCTCCAGGGACACAAAGCAGGAGGCCTGTGCACTTGGTCTCTGCCATTCCTGTAATTCACCTGTTCTCAGCGGGTTTGCGTCTCTCCTCCCCCTGCCAACTGGCTTTACAGCAGTGTTTCTCAAAATCTGGTCCTTGGGACATTAAAGAGACATGACAATTAAGTGGAATTATTGACTTTAGCAAGGATCCTGGGCTGTATAAAGGACATTATCAGGATAACTAGTGATACCAGATTGAAGATTAGATAATAGTATTGTATCAATGTTAAATTTCCTGAATTTGATCACTGTACTTTGATAGTGTAAGAGCCTTGTTCTTAGGAAATACATAGTGAATGATTTCAGAATAAAGGGGCCTGATGTATACAAACCACTCTCAGTTCAGAAAAAAATTGTGTGTGTGTGTGTGTGTGTGTGTGTGTACAGAGAAAGAGAGAGAGAGAGAGAAGCAAATCTGACAAAATGTTTACAATTGGTGAATTTGGTTAAAGAGTGTACAGAAGTTATTATTCCTGCAACTTTTAAGTTTGAAAATGTTTTTAAGTTAAAAAAATAAGATTGCAGGGAACAAAATTAATTTTTTTGAAGGCCAAAATTGTTGTCCTGGACCAGAGGCATCAGAATCACCTGGGGACTGGTTCAAAATACCAAACAGTGCCTGAGTCCCACTCCAGAATAATAAAATCTGCACCTCTGGGGCTGAAGTCTGGGAACTGGCATGTAAAATAAGCATCTAAAGTGATTCCTATACACACTAAAAAGCATAACTCTCACCTGTTGCATCAGGACTACTCCAGCTCTCTCAGGTATTTCTTAGATAAAAAGTCTTGGTAAAGAGAGACCCCCAATGGCCCAGCCCATCTTTGTGTGCCAGGCCCCATTACAGGCTGCTACAGACCCATTCATTGGCTGCTTTGGGGTTAAGTGCCTGGTGCAACATCATTTGGCTAAGGACCAGAGTCCCTTGGTCATCCTGAGAATGCCTCTTCTGACTGGACTAGATTCACCTTTAAAGGGGTGATAAGAAGAAAAGCTCTGTCACTGACTCACCTAATAGAACACTGATAAAGATCTCCAGTGCAAAGTCCTTTTCAACAGACATCATGTGTTTCCTTCCCAAAAAAGATTATTGGCCCCTTAAAATTGAAGGGAGGTTTTACTCAATATGGACACAGTCTTTGAAAAGCAGAAACTTGGAAAGTCTTTATGTAACTTAAAAACAAATGTTTTCCAGAAGTACCAGTGGTTTTACTACACAGTCACAGGCCGTGTGACACGTTTGATTGCAGTTTTAAATAGACTTTACAAATATCTGGCTTTCCAAAAAGTAATACCAGGATTATGCCATTTGGCTTTAGGAAGTACATTCTTGAAATACCATATTGCTGAATTTTTTTTTTATATTGCTGAATATTTTTAAGTCAAGAGTAAGTTTAAACCTTAAGAGGCAAACAGTCATGAAGGCAGGATAAAGTTTTAATTCCTTCATTCCTCTCAAACCAAGCCTCACACCCACTCCTACCTACCTACTTCATTAGTCAGTCCTGTAAATTCCATTTTTTCTATGGACTGAATTGTGCCCCACCCCCCAAATTTGTATGTTGAAGCCCTAGCCCCCAATGTGATGGTATTTGGAGGTGGGGCCTTTGAGAAGTGATTAGATTTAAATGAGGTCAGAAGGGTAGAGCCTTCATGACGGGATTAGTGTTCTTATAAGGAGAGACATGAGGAAATTTGCTTTCTCTCTGTCATATGAGGATACAGCAAGAAGGCAGCAGTCTGCAAACCAGGAAGAGGGCCCTCACCAGGAATTAAATTGTCTGTCACCTTGATCTTGGGCTTCCCAGGTTCCAGAACTATGAGAAATAAATTTCTGTTGTTTAACCTGCCCAGTCTATGGCATTTTGTTATAGCAGCCCAAGCTGACTGAGACAATTTCCAAAACAAATTCCCTTTTCTCCAACTTTTTTCCATCTCCACTGTCACCATCCAATTCCAAGTGACCACTGTTTCTCTCTGGACCACTGGTCTCCTGCTTCTATTCTTTCCCTAAATATGGCAACTAGGATTATGTTTAAAACTTTTTATTTTATTTTAAATAATGTCAAGCCTATAGAAGAACATCTACTTCTGGCCAAGATGGAATAATAGGAACTGGATTTCCTTTCCCACCTGAAACACTGAAAACCAAACAAAATGGTTTGTATAAAACAACTGTTTTCAAGATACTGGACAGGACACAATAAAGACAGTAATATGATACCTGAGAAATAGAAACAAAGGAAGGGAGCCCTCAACTTTCCCAGTTTACCGCCTCATGAGACTTTCCAGGCCATAGCACAGGAAAATGCACCCAGAGCCCAGCAAACTCCCTGAGTTGAAAAGACAGAGCCAGGAGTCCTTGAAGTCCACAGTAACTAGAGTTCACGGGAGAGAGCATCAGAGAAAGGAGAAGGTGCACAGAGAGAGAACCCCAGAGCACTGCAGAGGGTCTCCCTTGAGTATTCAGGAGGGTACTGAATGCATTCATTTAATGTGTATTTAAAAACTACCCAAGGCTGGGGAAAGAGCCACCTGAAAGTATTAGTAGGATGAGTACCTTGCATTCACTCTGGGCCAGAAATAGAGTCTGTTCCCTCCAGCAAGACTGGAAAACCTCATGATTCATGGGGCATTGGATAGAGTAGTAAGAAGGGTCTTGCCCACAGGGAAATCATTAGCCCTAGCCTAGATGCTGTTCTGATCCTGCTTAACAAATCTTAAAAGATTCAAAGGATTAAACTATTTCCAAGTAACTTAACTGTATCCCAGAGCAAAGCCCAGGAGTATTTCAGGAAAACAAATATCCAGAATAATAAAAATATTTCAGGAAAACAAAACTATCCAGCACCCAAAAAAGTTAAAATACACAGTGTCTGGTATCCAATGAAAGCACATATAGGAATATATAGAAGCAGGAAAACAATATCCATAATGAGGAGAAAGATCAAATCAATTAAAACTGGCCCAAAACTAACACAGATGTTAGATTAGCAGACAGAGACATTAAAACAGTAATTATATTCTACGCATTCAAAGAATTAAGTAGAGTCATAGAAGATATTATTAAAAGACCCAAGGCAAATTTCTATCAGTGAAAAATGTAATATCTAAAATGAGAAATACACTGGATGGTATTAAGAACAGATTAGAAATTGTAGAAAAAAATATTAGTGAAATTTAAGACATACCAATAGTCTGGCCAGTTAGCCTAGTTAGAGTGTGGTGTTGGTACCGAGATCAAGGGTTTGGATCCCCATACTGGCCAGCCACCAAAACAAATAAACAAAAAAGACATAGCAATAGAAACTATACAAAATGGAAATGAGAAGCTGGAAAAAATAAACAGAGTATCAGTGAGCTATGGGACAACTTCAAGATGCCCAGTATACATTAATTGAAGTCCCCAAAGACAGGGAGGTAGATAGAAAAAAAAAAACTATCTGAAGAAATAATGAATGAAAAAATTGTGAAATCTGATGATAACTATAAACCCAGAGATTTAAGAAGCTCAGCAAACCACAAAAACAAGAAACATGAAGAAAACGACACCAAGTCAAATCATTATCTAATTTTTCAAAATCAGTGCTAAAAAGGGGTGGGGGGGAGGATCTAGGGGAAAAAAAGACACGTTAGATACAGAGCAACAAGGGTAAGGCTGACAGCAGATTCTCACTGAAAAAAATGCGAGTAAGAAGACGGTGGAGCAGTATCTTTAAAGTACTGAAAGGAAAAAACACTGTGAACTTAGAATTCTAGAACAAAGACTTTTCCAGACATACAAAAGCTAAAAGGATTCATCACCAACAGACCCACACTACAAAAAACATTAAAGGAACCTCTTCAGACAGAAGAAAAAAGATAACAGATGGAAATCTGGATCTACACAAAGAAATGAAAGAGTATACAAAAAACATAAAAGAAGTTCTGCTTATTACTTAAATCTCTTCAAAAGATAATTAGCTGCTTAAACCAAAGTAGTGACAATAAAATATAGGGTTTATAGTATATTAAAAAGTAAAAATGTGCAATAATAGCACAAAGACCAGGAAGGGAGAAACGGAAGTACATTATTGCAAGGTTCTCACACTGTATGTGCAGTGATATAACACCACTTGAAAGTAGACTGTGATAAGTTAAAAATGTATATTATAAACTCTAAAGCAACTACTAAAAACAAACAAAAACAGTTAGAGCTAATAAGCCAACAAAGAAGATCATTTTTAAAATATTCAATGCAAATCAGACAGAAAAAGAGGAAAAGGCAAACAAAGAAGAGATGGGACAAATAGAAAAACAGCAAGATGACAGACTTAAATCTAACCATATCAATAATCAAAGCTGAAGAAAAGTTGCAAGAATGGTACAAAAATCTCAAAGAATAGTTTTGAGGAAGAACTCAAGTATAGTAAGAACTCAAAGTATAGTTGGATAAGAACTTAAGTATAGTTTTCATGCTGATTCACCAACTTTTTTTATTATTGAAACAAAATCAATTATACACATTTGTGGGGTACAGTGTTGACTATCCATATTCACCAACTTTTAATGTTATTCTATATTCACTTTATCACTTGCTCAATACACAATATACATTTTCTTCCTGAATATTTTGAGAGTATGTTGCAGATTTCATGCCCTTTTACCCCTATACATTTTCACATGCATTTCCTAAGAACAAGCACATTCTCATACATAACCACAGTCAAGTTATCAGATTCAGGAAATTTAGCAATAACATAACCCTCTTTTCTAAAAAAGAAACAGTGTTTTTAAATTTCATCAGTTGCCCCGTAGTGTTATTTATATCACTGTAGTTCCCAGTCCAGGATCCAGTCCACAATCGCTAACTGCATGCCGCTGTCATATCTCTTCCATGTGGAACTGTTCCTTGGACCTTTTTTGTCTTTCACGATCTTGACATTTTCGAAGAGTGTGGATCAATTGGGCTGCAGTCATTGTTGTTTACTAAATAGTTTGTTTGCAGAATGTCCCTCAATTTGCAATTGTCTAATAAAAACATTTTTTTAAAATCTAAATCAGATCATGACACTCTCTTACGTGAATCACTCCCATGGTTTCTTCCCCTGTTTCAACTTAGACTGACCATGCCATTACAAAACCATTTCCTGATCTGGCCTTGCCTTCCTCTCCCACTGTTCTCACACCTGTCTTTTGCCAGCATGGGGGCTTGCTTTCTGTTGCCAACAACTCCAGCTCCTTCTCACCTCAGGGCTGCTGCTCGTGCCCTTCCCTCTTCTCTCAGCTCCTGCAGACCTCGGTTCCCAATCACCAACTCAGAGACATCTTCCCTGAGCATTCTGTCAAAAGTAGCCCTCCCCCAGAGCCAAGCCCTGTCACTTCTCTGTTTATTTCCTTCAGAGCCCTTATGACCACCTGAAATAATTTTATTTGTTTCCTTGATTTCCATTGAAATAAAAGCCCTGGAGGGCAGGAATCTTGTCTGTCTGACTCATGGACGAGTTCCCAGCATTTAGAATGGCACCAGGCACACAGAAGGCCCTCGGTGCACATTTTTGGAAAGAATGAATGAATGAGGGAGGAAGGCAGCAAAGAGAGAGAGAGAGGAGGAGGAGGAAATAAATGTGCTTTAGATAAAAAGAAATCCCAATGACATAACTAACATCTATTGAGAGCTTTCTACATGCTAAGTACTCTTCTAAGTACTGTCTATGCACCAACTCATTCATGGGAAGCCAGAATCTTGAATAACTCACTTTATCTCAGACCCCAGACTCTCCATCTGTAAAATGAGGAAGTCTTAACATTCTAGGACTATATAAGCAGCTGACCATAGCCTCAGAGACTCACAAGAAAGGATGCTCAGGCTATCTAAAGGAACATCAGCAGAGGGTGGAGGAGAAAACAGCAGTAGAACAGCAGAGATCTATCGTGGGTATCCAGAATAAGGTGAGAAGGGGTTAGAGCCACCCCTTGTAGTGAATGCCTGGCTCACCTTTCTGTGGGGTACCCTTTGAGCCATGGGAGGAAGGCTTCGAAGACCCTATTTGTACCACATGATCCCACCTCCTGGACTGAGGAAGTAAAACATCAGAATGAGATGAGAGCTGGAGAAGTTCTCTGATTTTCACATACCTGGTTCCAGGTCCTTCCAGAGGTCTGGCTTCCCTCTCCTGTCCTTGGTTTCATGAAACACCCTATAGCCTATAAGAGTGTTCTTTAGTGAAGCTAGCTCAAGCTGGTTTCTGTTCCTGCAGAATTGTTGTTGATTTTGGAGGACTGCCTTTCAATTGTTTGGAGAATTTCCCCACTTAGAGTCTTGGTGGGAAGCAGAGAGCACCTCCCACTACAGAAGTTGAAATGTCAGTCATTCACTTTCTCAGTGTCCCTTGCAACTGGTTCACCCAGTTAGATGTGCACGTGCAATGAAATGAGGCCCTAGGGAATTCATTTTAATGGTGGTGGTGACAGCAACAACATCCTCCACCCGATGCCACCAGTGGCAGCAGTGTAAGCTGGTGTTTTGGGTGGCAGTGGCATCCATGCCAGACTGGTGCCATCATCACTCACACTGTTACCCTGCCTGAGGCCCGACCTCCCTGTTACCACCCTTTATCTGGTGCCCCTTCGGTAGCTTCCCCAGCGTTTCTCTGAACCTGACATGCTCTCAAATTCCTTCTCTGTTTAAGTCAGACAGAATTGGTTTCTGTTGCTCACAACTAAGAACTCCAATGGATCCAGTTACTTTCCACAAGAGTCCTAACTAGTTCAAGGAGCTTGGCCTTGCCTGAATCTTCTTTAAGCATGTATTTCTAGCCTCTCCCCAGCCATTAATTAATACTGTCTATTGAGCCATACAGGGAAAACCAGCCACGGTTCAAGCCTTCAGATGGAGATTCTCCTGCTGTACCTTACATTGTGGTGTCCAAGTACACATTGCAAAGGCTGCTGCTGGTGGGGTCTCTCCTTTGTGTGAATTAGGAAAAGGCTTGGCAAGCAGCTGGGATGCCTCGTGCAAGCAATATCTGAACTGCTGTATGCGAAGGTCTTGGTAGCACATCTCCAAGACCGTGCTGGGCCAAGGATGGCTGAGTTGGTATATTAAACACAAGTTTACAAATGAACAGAATCTTCATTTGGTTTGGGTTGAGTCGAGATGCCAACTTCGAAGCCATGGGCTTCAAAAAAGATTATAAATTGAAAGAATCAGTAGTTTGAAACCTGGAACATATGAACAGTTTTTGAGGGGTGGAGGGAGGGTCTTTGAAACACCTTGATATTTTATATAAAATGTTTTGGGGATCTACACTTTTCTGAAGACGGGTTATAACTCCCATCAGCTTGTCAAAAGGCACTGGGATCTGCCTACCACACACACATATATACACATACATTTTAACTTAAAAACCACTGGTATGGTCTAATTTCTCATTTTACAAATAAGGAAAGAAAGAACCAGAGATGCTCAATGTCTTGCTAAGGTCACAGAGCTGATTAACTGCCAAGTCAGGATAAAAAATCCAGGTCCATGGTTCAAATGACAGAACTCTCTATGCTTTAGGTAGCATGCCCATTACCATGCCGATGAGATATCTCCATCAGCATAATTCTACCTAGTCAGGAATGTCTCAGAATGGGCAGCAAAGACCTCATGAAAAAGAGTTTCCCAGCATGAGCAATGCTGCTTTTCCAAACATCAGGTTTCCACTGCTGCAGCCACCTAACCCTCATTTAGCCCTGCCCAGGCCAGAACAGGCCTGCCTTGATGGTAAGGAAGATCAAGAGCCTCCAGAGCGGGGGGTAAACACCATCCCCCTACCGTTCCCGCCACTCTCCCCTGTTCTACACACACGCTTGCAGGCACCTGCGCGTAGGAGCCAAGCAGAGACTCAGGAAGTATGTGGGCTGGAAAGTCACAAGTTGCTCAGCTAGGGCTTTAAAACAAAAAAGTTTTAATATTTTTTGAAAGGCCTAAAACCCACACAAGTGCACTTGTTCCTCACATTACCACCAAGGCCATGTGTGTGAGACGACAGCCTTGTGCATTTATCAGACAAGACCTACCTATCTTCAGTGCTTATGATATTTATTTCATTTTATCAGTTTAAATATATTGGGGTAGAGCCACCAAATAATTTTCCATGGCTTGCTTCCAGGATACCCCAGTTTTTGTTTTTGTTTTTTTAGTCTTAGGAATGGTGATAACGGGAATAGCTGCGAACACATGGCACTGTGGTAAGCACGTGGCTTGCACATTATCATTTCATATTCACAGCAGGGATGAATACTATCCTTGTTCCCATTTTACAGATTGGGAAACTGGGGCAAGAGAAGTTCAGCAACTTGCTCAAAGTCACAAAACTAGTAGGAGGCAGAGCAAGGATTTAAATCCAGGTCTCTTGGACTCCAAGGTCTAAGCACTTAGCTGCCCTAACAAGTTAAATTGCCTTTCTGGAGAAGGGGGTGTCAGTTGGGGTTTTTGAGAATTTGCAGCATTCCCCAGCCCCCCTTCAAAGATTCTAAGCACAAAACAAGACGATGTTACTCCTAAGTCCTATATCTCCTTCCAATGAGAATCGGGGCTTCAGAGACTCTTAGATCCAGACAAATTTTAGAGATCATCTCTTCCAACTTCCTCATTTTACAGATGAGGGCAGAGAGGCCCAGAGAAGGTATATGCACAGAGAGGGACACACAGCTAGTAAGTAGTCCTTCGACTCCAAGTCCAGGAAGCCATCTGCCATACCAACATCTCCATAGTGCGAGATGTTTTGTCCATGTTGTACCGGAGATGATTTTAGGAGTACATAAAGCTTTAAATAACATTAATCCACATGAGAAAACTTCCCTTTTCTATTCTTTTAGTCCTTCTGACTTTAAGGAAAGTCTCAGTTCAGTGCCAATATGCCTTTAACAGCTCTTTAACGTTTGTTAAACTCCCTTTTAAGAGAGAGAATGGATCTTTGGTGGGAAATAGTATCAGCAAAAACTCAGTAACAATGTTTTCTTTTTTCTTATTTTTTTTTTCAGGTTATCCTCTAATTATGTCAAGTGATACAAGTTTTCCATTTATACATTAATTTAAAGTTTCCATTTAAATATATGTATTTAGGTTAAAGAAAAATTGAGTCAGTTTAAAAAAATATTAAATGCATTCTGATCGCTTGCTATAATATAACCAGAAAAATAATTTCAATTCAAATAAACATGTTATTTCAGAATTATTTTTTAAGCAAATGACTCAGTAATGAAACTAAAACTCATGGTGTAACTCTACTCATGGTGGGTACATGTGACTAGAAATTTATCACACTAACTTGGGGTCAGCTCTATGCTCTGCGACTTCCTCTCTTCACTCCTCCCTGGTTCCCCCTTCCACTCAGGGGACTTCAGGAGGAGTCTAACAGGCAATTACAATGGGAAGGGGAAACAGTTTCATGCAATGTGGAGGGACTGACTGTTCCAGCAGTTCACAGCACTGGAAGAGGTATACTGCCCCCTGATGGGAGGTATGGAAATTAGCGTCAGCACCTTCTAGTATAGAGAGGCAAGCTCGATACTTATGATGATGTACAATACTGTCCTTTTATGTCTCCATCGTATTATATGTAAGCAGACACGTAAGCATAGGTATACACTGCCTATGGATTTCACTTCAGGATAGTAAAGGGTATGTTACAAAATACAGTACTTGTTACAGAAAGGGGGTTTTGTGTCTGATGAAGTTGAGAACTGCCCTAGGGCACTAAGACCTGCTCCCTGCTTTATTTACAGCCAGGGCAGGATAAGCCCCAATGGAGACCATTTCATAGAATCAAGTGAACCTTCTAGCTGCATGTTGAATAAGTGACTTAACCAATCGGAGCCTGAGTTTCCAGCTGTCAAAATGAATGCTTGTTCGTACCCACGCCTCATGGTGTTGCTCTGAGACTGCATGAGATGATGTGGGTGAAGTGTTAGCATGGATATGGCAGGAAGGAAATGTTCTATAAATGTCAGGTGATGCTGGTGGCAGCAATGATCTCCCTTCTACCAACCTCCCTACTCGTTTTATTTAAAGAGGTCTCAGTAAATATATATTGACTGATTAAAAAAAAAAAGTCAGGATTTTCAAACAAAACTTACCACACCCACCAAGATGAAGATGTCCTAAAGATCTCAAATCTCTGGGATGCTCCCATCTCAGCTAAAAGAACATTTCCAGGTAAAGCAGCAAATGAATGAATAAGAAGGCCGGAGGTGCCCTCTAGTGGCATAGTGACATTACCTCGGGAAGAAAAGTGAATTCTAGGAGAGGAAAGCAGAGGACTTCACGTAATTTTCAAGGGGAAGGACAAAGCCAGGTGTTAAACTGAAGCAGGAAGAAGGCAGTGATGCCTGAGAGATACAAGTGGGAATTTATTTTCTATACTCAGTGGGCTATTGTAGTAACCTTTATTATCTTTACCTGACAGGAAGCGGCTCCCTCAAGGTCAGGACCTTTGTCAAGGGTGGTTCTGGGAACTGAACCCAAAGGTGCTAAATACAGTCTGTAAATCTCTCCCTAGATAGCAAACCTCTTGAGAATAGGAGCTATGACTTATGCCATTTTACGTCCTTCAGAGCACTTATCACAGTGCCAAGTAAAGCCACCACCAGGAAGCACTTAGCACAGTGCCATGCAGGCAACAGACATTTGATCAATTATTTGATGAAGTAATAACTGACGTTTATAAAATGATTACTCTGTGCCCAGTACTATTAACACAGTTTCATCTGTGCCTCACAAAAACTGTATGAGGTAGCCTGGTTTACAGGTAAGGAAATTAAGTCTCAGGGAGGTTAAGTCACTTGCCTAAGATCATTGGGGCCAGGGTTGAACCCAGGGACACCAGCTCTAGGCTCTTATCCACTAGACCAGCAGTTCTCAGACTGTTTGGTCTCAGGATTCTTTTTTTTTTTTTTTTTTTTTAAGATGACTGGTAAGGGGATCCTAACCCTTGGCTTGGTGTTGTCAGCACCACGCTCAGCCAGTGAGTGAACCAGCTATCCCTATATAGGATCCGAACCTGTGGCCTTGGTGTTATCAGCACTGCACTATCCTGAGTGAGCCACGGGCCAGCCCTAGGTCTCAGGATTCTTTACATTCTCAAAAGATTAAGGACTGCAAAAGCTTTTGTTTGTAAGGATTATATCTATCGATATTTACAGTATTACAAATTAAAACTGAGAACTTTTTTAAATTTACCAACTAATTTAAACATTACCATAATAAGTCTATTACATTAACACAATTAACATATTTATATGAAAAATAACTATTTTCCCAAACAACAACATAAAAACATGTGGCGAGAAGACTTGACATTGTTTCATATTTTTGCAAATCTCTTTAATATCTGGCTTAAAAGAAGACAGCTGGATTCTCATATCTGCTTCTGCACTCACTCTGCTGTGATATCACACTTCAAGTAGCTTCCAGAAAACCCCACTGTACACTTGTGAGAGAATGAGAGTGGAAAAGGTAAATAACATCTTAGTACTGTTATAGAAATAGTCCTGACCTCATGCACTCCCGACAGGGTCATGGGGACCCCTGGTATCTTCTGATTCTTTCAGAACCACTGCTCTGTAACATCTAAATGGTTCTGCCCCGCTGAAAGTCACATCTCTTGGGGGTTCATTCCACCTGTAACCTTCTTCTTGACTTCTCAAGTTCCTTTTCTTCCTCTTTTTCCCTCCATTCTTGATCTTTTCCTAGCAAGTGCACATCTTCTGAGTCCACTCTTTCTTCTCTGTACTCTGGATGCAGCCTGTCAGGACAATGATTAGCCCTGAGATGGAACCCTTCAAGCAACAAAGAAGGGCTCTGTCTTAATCCTACATGCCTCTATAGAAAGACCAAGGAACATAAACTGTTCATTCTTATTATCCCATTTCTAAAGAAAGAAAAAGTTCTGGAAAATCCTCACTCAATTTCATCTAGACTAAGCAGCTCAGTATTGAGTGATAGCCCCATAGATGTTTAACATATAAATATGAATCATTAATAGCAGTACTCTAAAAGATGTTGTATTTGTCTGTTTCTGTTGCTTATAACAGAATACATGGAACTGGGTACTTTGTAAGAAAATGAAATTTATTGCTTACAGTTTTGGAGGACAGAAAGTCCAATGTCCAGGGAACACATCTGGTGAGAGCTTTTCTGGTGGTGGCTTTACAGCAATGCAGGGGTCTCACATTGCAGAAAATGATGGAGCAGTAAGAGACTCTCACATGCTGTCCTTTTAAAACACTCAGAATCACACCCCTGACCACCATTATTAATCCATTCACTACTGCATGGTCCTACAACCCAATCACCCCTTCAAGGCCCCACCTTTCAATTACCATAATAGGATTTCCCACCCTCTTAATACTGTCATGGTAGGGACCAAGCTCCAACACATTAAACTTTGGGGGGGACACAATTCAATCCATAATAGATGTCATATTTCCTACTACGAGGGAACCTTGGCTACCTGGCTGCCATATGCCCCTGATCACCAATCCTCACCTGGCCTCCCCATCAACTCAGTGAAGAGGGGACCGCTGATCCACTCCCATCCCCCAATAGGGGAATGAGATAGTGTCTTCCTGGATCCTCATTGCTGCTTCCAGACCACATTCTCTCCCTCTGCCCTGAAACTCCAGCTTGGAATCTCATATCACCAGACTATACTATCCACTTTCTGTCTTGTTGCAAACACTTGGCTCACTCCCTTCTCTCCTTGAAGATCTTGGTCCTAATTAAACCACCTTTCTAACACTGCTCCTTCATTCTATTCCTTCCAAGACCCTGCCCTCACAGTTCCTTGACAATTCTCCAATGAGCTTGCCTTCCTTCTACCGCAGTTACCCACTCCCTGGTCATCTCCTAGACACTGTCACTACCAGAACCTTTGAACTCTCCATAATCTGATTATCTGATCTTCAAGTACCACACTCTCCATCTTCCCAGCTCAACAGAACCGTGTCCCCTTCTGTTGGTCTCCTAGGGGCATACACTTAAAATCCAAACTCATTTACATGGCCCTTAAGATCCTACATGATGTGGCCCCTGCCCACCTCTCTGGCATTGTCTCCTACCCCTTCCCTGTCACTCACTATTCTCCAGACCAGCTGACCTCTTTCCAATTCCTCAAAAATACCAAGTCCATTTTAACTCAGAGCCTTTGCAGGTGCTCTACTCCTTTGCCTGAATACTGCTGGCCCAGAAGGTCCTCAGGGTTCTCCCTCATCTCCTTCAAATCTTTGTTGAGAAGTACCCTCTCACTGAGGCCCTCTATAACAACTCACTATTTAAAATTTCAGCTCTCCAAAATCATGGGCAGCTTCCAGTCAAGATGGCGGAATAGTTGGTCCCCAGCATCACTCTCTCCCACAAGTCAACCAATTTACAACTATAAAAAAGCAACAACAGCCAAGCTGGGGCTGCTAGAGCTCAGAGA
Source organism: Cynocephalus volans (assembly GCF_027409185.1). Taxonomy (NCBI): domain Eukaryota; kingdom Metazoa; phylum Chordata; class Mammalia; order Dermoptera; family Cynocephalidae; genus Cynocephalus; species Cynocephalus volans. The sequence goes on along the minus strand of NC_084461.1, from coordinate 142,109,958 downwards.
AAGAGGAGGAGAGACCTATGGAGTTCATGAAGTTGCCAGAAGCCACGGTGAGAGAAAGAAAAAACTGCTCAGAGCGTTTTGGGCCATGGCCACATTAAGGCTGGAGCGGCTGAGCACATGGAGCAGGAGCCACAGCTGTACCCTTTGGATGGCACTGCTTAGAAGTGGCAGAAGTGAAGGGGGCCTTGGTGGCCCCCAGGCCAGCAAGACCACTAATAGTGTTCCTGTGGACCCACACAGGAATGAGGAGCCACAACAACTGAAGAAAAGGAGCCACTCAGAGGCCAGTGAGTCATCGCAAGAAACTGGCCCACAGCCTGTCCCATAGGAAGTGTTTGGAGCATGGGTGGTGGGGGAGACAGGCCCACCAGGGGAACACTGGGACACAGCAAGGACAGCTGATCTGCCCCCCAATCAGCATAGGACCACTCAAAGGAGACTGGTCAGGAATATAGAATTGCATGGGGTGCAGTTTGATGAAAAAACTCAGGACCAGATCAGAGTTTCTACACAACCCAGGTGCACTGGGTCACTGGAGAGCCCAAAGTACCTATAAAGTCAACCATTAAACCCTGAGCTGCACAAAAAGCCTTCCCTAGGGAAGCAGCAGGAAAGCAGCAATTTAGCTCAACCACAGAGCTCAAGTACTGGTTCTCACAGTAAGTTCCCCCATTTTAGAAGTAAGCAAAGGACAAAAAGTTAGTTCTGGCCCAAGCACACCACCAATGCCAAGGAGCATGCCAAAAACATCACCTCCATGTGGGTGGCCCACCACAGTAACCATGGCTGCCACAAAAGTGGCTAGACATCACAACCACCACACAGATTGTCCACCAGCAACTGGAGTGCATTTACACAAGGAGAGTCACCAGCAGAGACCAAAGAAAAGAAGAGGATGTCTCTCTCCACAAAGCCCATTTCAGAGTGACAGAAGAAGCATCTGCTCTATGATAATATTGGGGGAACTGAACATACCTCTCAGCATTGGACAGATCATCTAGGCAACAAATCAACAGAGTAACCATTACGCTTTCAGAGGGAGAGAAGAAATCTAGGGTTATCAGTGGTGGGAGGGGGAGTGGGATGGGGAGAGATTGGACAACGGGCATAAAGAATAAGTATGATTTATGACAATATATATGCTAATAATATTGATTTGATCAACATATATCTACATTGAACCCCCCAAATATGTATAATCAATTACGATTCAATAAAAATTAAAAAATAAATAAATAAAAATAAAATAAAATTGCAACTCTCCCACCTACTTACCCCTTCCCTACTTTTTATCCATGGCACCTATCATTTTATACCATTCAGTGTAATTTACTATTATTCAGTGTGTTTCATGAGGAGGGCAAAGATTTTTGTCTGTTTTGTTCAGTGCCATATGCCTAGGACTTCAAACAATGCCTAGCATGTAGTGGCCACTCAGTATTTTCTGTATAAATACAGGAAATTGGATTATGCAAATTTGAAATAATAAAGGATTACTAGATCTCCTTCTACATAAAGTTAAAACACGTACCAATTTTCTAGAATTTATCAAGAATCCCCTCATTTCAAAGTTTTAACAAGTTTAAAAGTAAAATGTAAACTATGTTTATACCACTGACACATAGCTTTGCCTATTTAATGGAAACACATGACATCTGTTAGGGGCTGAATTACGTCCCTCCCCTTGCCACCGAATTCATATGTTGAAGTCCTAATTCCCCGAATGTGTGACTGTATTTGGAGACAGGGGCTTTAAAGAGATGATTAAAATTAAGTAAGGTCATTGGGGTGGGCCCTAATCCAATATGACTGATGTCTTTACAAGAAGAGATCGGGATACAGACAATACAAAAGGAAAGACTATATGAGGACACAGAGAGAAGGTGGCCATCTGCAAGCCAAGGAGAGAGGCATCAGAAGCAACCAACCCTGCTGACACTTTCATCTTGAACTCCTGGCCTCCAGAATTGTGCAAAAATAAACGTCCGTTGTTTCAGCTACCCAGTGTGTGGTATTCTGTTACGGCGGCTCTAGTACTATACAACATCAGTGTCAAGATTAGTCTTGAATTACATAAGTCCTTAATAATCACACAAGATCTTCAGGAACACATGCCTCCCACAAAATCCAACAGCCCCGAGTTTGAGCGCCCACAGGCACCTGCACTGTGAGGTTTTTATGTCTGCTGCTTTCTCGGTTTCTTCTCCCTTTTCCAGGGTGTGAATCCGTGCCTGCCTTTCCCCATCTCTCTTCACTCGACTGTTCCTTCAGCTTCTTACCCTACCTCCCGCATCCCTCTGCCTCTAACCATACACAGGGCTGAAGTACAACTTGTTGTACTGCTCTAGTTACACGTCCAATTTTCAACCCCAAAATAAAGAACAGTGTACTCAACCAGCTTTTCATCTTTCTAGGAAGGTGAAGATGCTCCTTAATCACGTGCCCTGCCCCTGCCTTACACCTCTGGGATAGTGTCCCCAGTGCTCCGATGGGCCGTCCCTGCTATTGTGGCCGAGCAAGTGTGCAGGAAACCAGGTGCTGGCTGTGGCCTGAGCTCTGAGCACATATTAGTGGCAGGCGGCTCCTCCCCTGCAGTGAGGCTGCAAGATGGAAGTGAGTGACATGCGTGCCGTTGCTGTGGAAACCCCCTCCCGCTCCTTGAGTGCCAAAGGAAGGTGGGGACTGTGGTCTGTTCCACTGTGTATTCCAAGAACAGAAGTGTCTCATCAATCCCAGGATCCTCTTACAGGAAGAAGAGGCCTCTTCATAAGGGAGTGTAGGAACGAATCCTCCCGGGAGCCTGTGCACACAGGGACAAAGGCGGGCCACTTTGCTCTCATTCTTGCTGCTGTAATTCAGTTCCACAAACTGTTTGTCTACTCCAGGCACGACTTTGGACTTGGAGACCACAAAGACAAAACACCGGGTACGAGTTCACTCTAGCTGAAGAGGAGGGACAGATCTGCCATTTGATTGTTCCCATTGCTTGAGCATCATGGCTGAGGTCTCCCACAGCCACTGAGTGTGGCATCTTCTAAAGTTAGCTCTGGCCTTACTTAGAGATGCTGGCCCTTTGAGCATCAACCCTCGAGAGGAGGGGTCAGCATTGGGGGTATCTGTAGAGAAAAGCTGTGTCCATGGTGGAAAGAGGAAGGTTCCTCCCCTTCCTGCAGCCACGAGAAGCTCTAGATGAGCATTTAAAGATTGGGCTCTTCAAGAGGAGAGTGGCATCCCCAGGTGCACATCTGCTGAGCTGCAGAAATTGTAGGCCCACCTTGGTAACACCAACAGAGCCAAGCGTGGTGAGAGAGAGAGAGTGCTTAGAGGAAACTTCTGGAAGCCTCAGAATGGTGGGGGTTTTTTTCAGTGGTTTTTATGGTGATGTTTTTCAGTGTTCTTACAGCACTGTGGAGAGAATGGATCATTGGCAGGTGGGGACTTACTTGAACTTAAACTGACATCTGCTCCGGGTCTAGAGATTTTTCAAGGTGGGACACGCCTGGAGTAGCCCTGGCCTCAGAGCCTGAAGATCCTCTGATGTGGTGTGCCTGGGAAACACTCACCCCATCTCAGTTCTTGGTGGCCCTCAAAGGGCATGGGAAGGACCCTATTGGTTATTAATGGAAGGGCAGGGGCCACGGATGGCCCCTGGACCAACCAATGGGAGGACCCATCTGGGAAAGGCATGGAAAGAGAGGCATGGCTGCCATTCTCAGGTGGGCAAGGGTCCTCAGCCACAGAGGAACATGTGATTACCCGACAGAGACCTGTGTGAGAGCAGAGGCCACCAGCATTGTACAGAACATCGTACCCAGAACAAAGCCTGTCTCACAAGCAGAGTCTCTCCTCCCTTCAGCCGCCCCCCTAGGCATGGGCCTGAAGTGAGGCCCCACAAGGTCCCCACACCTGCAGGGGAGAGGGGAGGTGTGTGAGAACATATACACATGCTTTGGCCCAGCTCTCACCTGTGCCAGGGGAGAGGGAGAAGAGCCTCAAATGAGTTTGAGCCTCAAGTTTTAAAACGAGCAGGACTAAGGCTTCCATTCCAAACCAAAATTTAATTTTAACCAAAAGTAATGGGAAAGCTATGAAATCTGTTGGAATGCTGTTAAGCATCATCCACCACCCAGGAGGGAGGAGAGGTCAACAAAACAGAGTTGGTAGCAGTTACTGAAGAAAACCAGCTCACGTTTCCACCCTGAGCAGCCAGACCTTCTCAGGAAACAGGTTATAGCTGAACTGGGTGGTGAGATTAACAGAACCATGAGCTGTGTAGCAGGGGTGGTGGGAAGCAGCTCCTAGACTCGTGCTCTGTCCCCACTGCTCTCTACGAAAACCCTGATGGAAGGCAGGCGCCTTGTCCCTGATACTGCGTGATGCTAACAGTGGGCACAGGGCAGTCACTGGGGCTCTGGGAACCAGAGCCCCAGGGATTGATGGCATATTCACTCATTTCAGCAAATCCCTGAGTACCTGCCACGTGCCAGGCCTGAGAACACAACAGTGAACAGGACGGACCCCACCCAGCTCCCAGTGTGGCAGAAGAGACAGCCAGACAAACAGCAGATACAACTTAGTGTTAAGTGCTAGGAGAAGTTTAAGTGTCTGGCACTCACTGAGCTAATTGGGAGGCACCTAGCCCAATCTCGGGATATTAGGAAAGGCTTCCAGTAAGAGAAGCACCTCAGCAGAGACCTAAAGGGTGCGAGCCAGGCAAGCCAGGAGAGGAAATGTCACCTCCCTAGGAGCCAGCACGCAGCTTGTGGGCCAGATTGAGGAACTTTCTAATGATGCCCCTCTGCCATCAAATGATAAATTCAGTGGGGAGTGACTGCTCGATGAAAACATTCTGAAATTAGATTGTGGTGATGGCTGCACACACTAAATGTATACTTTGAAAATGGTGAATTTTGGGGCCGGCCCGTGGCTCACTCTGGAGAGTGTGGTGCTGATAACACCAAGGCCACGGGTTCGAATCACATATAGAAATGGCCGGTTAGCTCACTGGGTGAGCATGGTGCTGACAACACCAAGTCAAGGGTTAAGATCCCCTTACCGGTCATCTTTAAAAAAAAAAAAGAAAATGGTGAATTTTATGTTACGTGAATTTTCTTCAAAATAAATGACACCTGATGGGAACTTTCAATTCAAACTGAGATGGAGTAAGAGGGACCACATTTACCCTCCTACCTGAAACAACTAAGAAAACAGGACAAACTATATGAAAGAGAATCCAGGAGAGTGGACATCAGACAAGGACAGTGATCCCTGTGGAACTGGATATAAATGAGGTGAACCCGATGACTGTCTAGCTTACTACTTTGAGAGTTTCCAAGTGGCAGCATAGGGAAGGAAGAGGAAGCCAGGCAGAGCCCAGTGGACTCCCTGAACTGAAGAGACAGAGCAGGGAGTCAGGAGAGCCCAAGGCAGCTGGAAGTGTGCAGGACAGAGAGCAGAGAACTGCACGAAGAGAACCCTGGAGACTTGCAGAGGATCTCCCTCTGGTATTGAGAAGAGCACTGAGCAGCACATGCATGTGAGAAAACAAGGATCACAGGGGAGAATGCCCTGAGCTCACACAGGGCCAGGAACAGTGGGTAGAGTCCTAGGAGTCTTACATCTCAGTAGTAGGGGAAAATTAGCCTTATGCCAAATGCTGCTCTGGTCTCACCTAACAAACCCTACAGGCAAGACTTGAGTCAATTGTTTCCAAGTAACTTAAAAATATTCCAGAACAAGATTTAAGAATACTATATTTACAGAAATGTAAAAATACCTGGCATGAAAAAAAAGGTAAAACTCATGTCTGGCATGCAAAGAAGTAGGAAAATATGACCCAGAATTGACAAAGATGTTAGAACGAGCAGACAAAGTCACTGTGACATAGGCAAGCAACAGAGCACACCAGGGATCTTTAGGCAGAAGCCAAGGGCAGCATCCACAGGAGTACACCAAAAACACTGCTTCTGTGTTGGTGGTCCTCCACAGCCATGGCTGCCACAAAAGCGGTGGATGCCACAGCAGTAGCCACAGCCACCACGCAGACAGCCCACCAAACACTCAACTACACAGATGCAAGGAGAGTCATCAGTGGACACTAGAAAAAGAGGACACCTCTCTCCTCAAAGCCCACTCAAGAGTAATGGAAGAAGCAACCTGCTCTACCAGATGACCAGACATCAATGTAGAGATACTAGAAATATGAAAACCCAAGAAAATATGACACCAAAAGAATATAACAATTCTCAAGTACCAGACCCTATACAGCAGGAAACCCTTGAAATGACTGAAAAGGAATTCCAAGCAATAATCTTAAGGAAACTCACTGAGACAGGAGAGGACTCAGACAACATAATGAAACAAGAAAAAAAAAAAATCTAGGATATGAAGGACATTTACAAAGAGATTAATATCTTAAAAAAACAATGTGCCATTTTAATGTAGGTGTTTATAAGTATTTAAATTTTCCTCTAAGTTCTGCATGAGCCCTGCATCCTGTAAATTTTAATATGCTGCTTTGATTTTTATCTGAAAGTACTAATTTCCCTGTGATATTTCTTTTTACTCATTGTTTATTTAGGACAGTATCGTTAAATTTCTACACAGTTGTGAATTTTCTAAATTTCCTTCTGTTATTGTGGTCAGAGAACATATTTTCCATGATCTTAGTCTTTTCAAATATATTGAGACTTGTTTTATGGCCAAAAATAAAAAATTTTTAAAAAGAGAATTAGCAGATGAAGACATTAAAAGAAATTTTGAAAACATCTATTCAAAAAGTTAAGTAGACACATGGAAGATATTTAAAAAAATTTTTTTAAAAGACTCAAGTCCAACTCCTGGAATTGAAAACTACAATGTCTGAAGTTAAGAGTACACGATACCATTACATTTGTGAATGGAAAAGCTCATCCAGGCTCCCCAGAATGCACTTGGGGGTAGTGTTAGAGTAGGAATCGGGAGCTGTTGGAACACGTCAGGTGAGAATGTTAGTGGTCTGAAACGGAGGAACTGCAGAGCTGGGAAGAATTGGGCCTTTCTGAAATATTAAGAGTTGAGATTGGCAGAACTAGGTGAGCACTTACAGGTGCGAAGTGAGAAAGCTGAAGAGGACCAGGAGGTGAGACATTCAAAGGAGAGAAGCAAGCTGGCCCTCAACCTGAGGTGAGGTCAGAGAGCCCCAACTGACTCCTGAAGTGGAATCAAGAACGGGTGGGGAAATCTCAGCAACAAATGCAACTCAGGAGGCCACAGTCATGAAAGCAGATGCATGTGTCCTGCAGGGCACCAAGCTACAGGTAGGAACAGTGTGCTCAACAACTGGTAGGCTGATGCAGCTGGCTTCTGGGAGGATAAAGGTAGAACAAGGTGACACCAAAGTGCCAGGCAGAGCCCAGCTCACGCAGAGCCTCAAGGCCAGGGAGACGAAGTTCAGAGTTTATCCAAGGCACATGGAGAATCTACCGGAAGGCTTTTAGCAGGGGATTGACAATTAGATTTGCATCTTAGAATGGCACTCTGGTTGATAGTGAATGCACAGGAAGGAGAATGAGTAGAAGACCAGTTAGAAGACTTGGGGTGTCATGAGAGATGACAGCCTGCATGTGAGGGATGGAAAGAAGCAAACAAACTAGGTATATATACCAGAAGCAGAACCATCATGCCTGGTTTCAGAATGGATACAGAAGAGACAAATGACGAGGATAGCTCCCAGGTTTGAGATAGGACGAAGTGCCATTTACTGAGGCAGAGAAGGCTAGCAGAGGGGAGATTCAGGAGAATCAAGAGAGCATTTTAGACATGACAGACCTGAGATCTCAAGTAAGCAACCATAGATAGGAGTCTTGGTGTTCAGGGGAGAGGCCTGAGTTAAAGATATAATTGTGCAGTCACCAGCACATGCATGGTATTTTAAACCACAGAAGTTGATAACATCACACAGGGAGAGTTTGTAGAGTGAAAAAAGAGGCCAAGACAGAACTCTTACAATCTGACACCTGAGTGAAACCGACAAGGAAGGATTTTTGGTGATGGAGTGGAGCCTACTGGGGAAAAAAAGACAGAGGAAGGAGATAGCTGAAGAAGGAGGTGACGTGGGGCACTGTGGAGGACTGACCTCAAACTTTTTGAAGCACCCTCATGGTTAGAGGTTAAAAAGTTTTAAAGTCAGATTTGGGGGCTGTAGGTGTTCCTTGTATTTCATACCTAGTATCTTATCTTTCTCCAGTAACAATGGCAAAGAAAGGGTTCCCATTCTAACGTGACTACTAATGCTACAGATTTCAGGGGAAAGGCTTCCTATATAACTTCATATCTAAGCAAGGATCAAATTCAACTGACTACATGGCCCAAATGAGTAAAAAGTAAAGTTAAGCAAGCAAGGTCTGAGAAGAGAGACAGTAAAGGAACACTTCAGTTCCCCTTTAAGGCCATCTAAGGTAGTGTTGTGGGACAGAAAGCCTTTTAAATACTGCCAGATCTGCTTTTCCAAAAGAAGCTCCAAAACCAGATAGGCAAATAGTTGGAATTTTAAATAGTGGAAGCAATTAAGTTTTTGAAAATATCATCTACTCCCTTCCCCAGAAAAGAAAATCCACCAGCGACAATTTGCAGTCTCTATTTTGAGTCCAGTCTCAGATTTGGAGTTAGAACACCAACCCTGTTTTCTAGCTCTCCAAGCCTTGGGCAAATCAGTGATGTCCAGAACTTCTGAGCCTCATTGTCCTCATCTGAAAAATAGTGTCATAGACAGTAAACACAATACTGCTTATCAAACACTTAATATCCCACACAGGGTAAACAACTAAATACAATTTCCTGTGGATGGAGAGTGGATCTTAAACGATCAGTAAGTTATCTGCAGTGATATTCAAAGAACCTAATTAAAGATCCTAAGGAGGTTGAGTTCTCAGAAGATTTAAAGTCTTTCAAATTCTGATTACTGAACACTGAGTATTAAAGTCATTAAAAACTAAATAGAACCAGCAAGAAAGAATGACTAGCAATAGATACTTAATGAGCTGGCAGTGGCTCTTCTAATTAAGAGATCTAATAACTGTCACTTGTTAATGGCCACAAAAAGGCAATAAAGTACATATTGAGGGGCAGAGAAGAGTGGCAGCTTCTAAAATAAGCTGTTAAAACAAACCAAAGGGATTTAAGGTAAATTTTTATAATCTGACAAATCTGTACTGTCAGATTATAAATTCTTGTCTGTGAAACACTGGTTAGTTTTCATACCATTTTAAGTAAATTCCAAGAAATACCAACGAAAATATTAGGAAGAATCTGTCAAAGAAATGCTTTATTAATACAAACACACACAAACTATAAAGCACTAAGGAATTTAAGTATCTATGTCATAGCAAACAGGTGGCAATTCAACATCCAGGCTCGACAGAATGCTTGAAGGAGACTGCAACAGATCTAGAAAACAGGAATTTCTTATTAGATTTCTGCAAATCCAAGTCATTGTCCATGTCAACCCAGCTGTCACTTTTAATAAATTCATGTCTTTCCCTGTCTAATGAATCCCTACTCCTACCCTCTCACACACATTTCTTGGCCCCAGAATAGACCTTTATTGCTCTTAGAGATGAAAGTAAGAGCTAACAGTCTCACTAATATAGCATAAGACAGCACAAGTTATCCCATCAGAACAAACAGAATACATACTAAATGATGGCTTTTGACCACCAGTTCAAACTAAACCTTCACTCAAACCTTCTGCAGAGGAATTACAGTCATTCTGTGCTAAAACCCAGTTTCTTGATCCTATATTAGCTTTGGACATAACTTGGACATCTCATCCCAAACAAGTTTATTATACACTTCAACTCACAGCCTAAGTAGCTATACGTTAAATTTAATCTCTTTTTGCGGTACTTAAGACTGTCCAGATTCAAGAATAACTTAACTTTACCATGGCATTTGGGACTAAGATGCAAAACTAATCGAGAATAGTTTTCATTATTCTGAAACTTTATCCCCATAGTTTGAAGGACAGAAGTTACTCAAAGGCTAACCTTCTGCACAAATCTGTCCCCAAGGTAATGGAGGTGTTATGAGACAAGTCATCTGCAGCCCTTCTAGAAGGGCTCTTGTTCACTTACTAGACTCCCATGGCCGAGGGACCATCTTCACAGGTGAAGGGGGGCCCAGCTGAAACAGCTTTTCGAGTTCTCTGTCCTCATCAAGGATCATGAGAGGCACTCCATTCAAGGGGAGGTGTGCAATCTGGTGCTCTTCGGGCAGATCAAAACTTTCAAAATCTGTCACAGAGAGAATTTTTTTTTGTCAGGGCAGCAGTTCTCAGTGTGATCGGCAGAGCCCTGGAGGGCTGAGACCCTTTCACAAGGTTCATGAGGTCAAAACTATTTTCATGATAATATTAATACCTGTTCCTTCTACGCTGACATTTGCAATGACAAAACAAAGGCAATGGTGGTTAAAATTGCTGGTGCCTTAGCACAAACCAAGGCAGCTGCAATAAACTACATTAGTCATTACATTCTTCACAACTATTCACTTGTAGTAGGAAAAAAAAGCCAGTTTCACTTAATGTCACTTCACCATATGCAGTAAAAAGTATTAATTTTACTAGTTCTTAACCCTTGAGATGTCTTTTTAATATTCTGTGTGATAAAATGAGAAGTATGCCATAAAGCACTTCTGTTGCACACTAAAATATGATGGTCATCTCAAAGAAAAAGGATTTGTGCAATAATTTGAGTTGTAAGCTAGAAGACTTTTTTCCTAGAATAGCATTTTTGCTTGAGAGAACAACTAAAAGAAACTATGGCCACTCAGACTTGGGTATTTGTCACACATTTTCCCAAAGGAACGAAAAGTTTATCGCTTCAAGGAAACCCAACAGTCTTTGTTGCCAATGACAGAAATTCAAAATGTCAAGAAAAAAACTGGGATTTTGGAAAACTGATCTGTAATCATTAGCTTGGCACTAGTTTAGAAAACTTTTAACTTGCAAGCATTAGCTTATACTTAAAGACTTTTCCTTTGAGATACTTTTCTTTTGAAAAGTCATATTAATGAATGTCATATTAATGAACGTGATTTTGATATTGCATAATAAAACATTTCAATATTTGCCTATCTACATATCTCAGTGAACCAAGATTTTTAAATGACCAATGTGTGATAAATGACAATGTAAAAGACACATTCCAAGTGCAAAATAGACCAATGGATTTTACTATCAGAACATAACTCATTGACAAGGTTTCAGATTCCACATTGTAATTATACATTCAGAAACAGCCACTTGGGTTTTAGTGAAGTATCAAAGAATACTTATCCACACTTCTGAAAAGACTATTAAAATGCTCCTCCGTTTCCTATTTTTTTTTTTTCTTGGTGGGTGGCTGGCACGGGGATGCAAACTTTTGACCCTGATGTTATCAGCACCACGCTCTAAACAAGTGCGCTACCCGGCCAGCCCCTCCTTTCCTAACTATATATCTGCATGAGGACAGATTTTTTTCATGTACTTTAACCAAAACAGACACAACAGATTGACTACAGAATTCGATGAAAATCCAGTTGTCTTATATTAAGCCAAATTACGCAAATTTTCTAAAAATATAAATGACACCATTCTTCTTACTATTTTTTTTTTTCTGTTTTGGAAGTTATTTTATTGTAGAAAAAAAGTTATTTACATTAATGTAATGGATTGTTTAATGAAGTATATAATTTTAAATTTCTAATACAGGAAATAGAACACACAGCAAAAGTTCTTTGGGGTCTTCAGTAATTTCTAGGAGTGTACAAGGGTCATGAAACCAAAAAAATTGAGAATCACTGTTTTAGGTAACATTCCTTCTTAAAATCCAAGTGCCTTACTACTTAAGAATTATTTTAAAAAACTGACTTTTCTTGGTAATAACAAAAGTAAATTTAAACATTAAGTTTCTCTCTTCAAGTTGAGTGTTTTCTCAGAAAGATTAGAAAATCATGGTTCTCCTCATCTTTGTCCTTAGATGTAAAGTTCTATGAAGCCTAAGTATTGAGGAATTAGTCTGCTCTTTTTCAAGCTTCCTAAAACCCAGAAGTCAAAGGAACTGAATGACACGCGAGGACTTAATTTAAAACCACTGAATTGTAAAGAAAACCATGAACAGACAAAAGACCCCAAGGAAAGAAGTCTGCAATATAACAGGGCTAATCTTATCTACAGGGCTAATCTTATCTACAAAGAGCTCTTTTAAAAAAAAAAAAGTGAGAAAGTCACATAATCAGAAAACAGAAACACAAACAGGAAGTTAAGAAAAACTATAGATGGCCAATAATCAAATACGAGTGTACTTCAAAAAATTTGTGGAAAAATAGAATTAAAAGATAATGCAGATCTTCCTTGAACTTTGTGAAGTACCCTCTTATTTTGGAGGACCATTTGGCAATATCTCTTTCCTCTAACATCATACTGTGGTCCTCCTTCTGGTCAATACGTATAAATCTACCTCATTTTCCTTGAGGGCTGAATGGTAACCACTAGCATGGATGCACCTCATTTTATCAAAATTTAATCACACACCCTTTGATTCAGCAATCTTTCTTAAAGTTTACCCCCACCATGTACTCACAAACTAACGAAGCAATTTCAAGAATACTAACTGCAGACTTGTTTTTAACATATAAAAGCCAGAACAATCTAATTATATATTAGTGTAAGAATGACTAAATGTCCTTTGGCTAAAAGGGAAAAACATCTGGCTCATAAATCTGTAAGGCCCTGCCTGAACTACCCCCACTCTTCACCTGTGTCTTCCTTCACTCTCTCATTTCCCAGATCCACTTCGGTCCCTTTTCCTACCTCAGCATCTTTGCACATACTGTCCATCTAGAAAGCTCCTTCTTGCTCACTTCATAGTGAGATGATTTGGTCAGTGTTTGACTTTCCCTCCGAACTATGGGCTCCCTCAGGGCAGGGCCTGTCTTGCTAAGCACTGCATCCAAAGCCTAATAGTGCCTGGCACACAATAGCCTCCCCTCAAATGTTTGAGTAGATTTAAATTTGAAAAGCTGGTTCTACAACAGAAAATATTTCAGATACATGTAGCAGGTTGAAGGAATTTAAAAAATTTTTTAAAACACATTTTCTAACCAAAGAAATACTTAACCTTACAAAAGCACTCTTAGGCATTGCTCAACTTGACATAAACTCCACATTTCTAAAAGCCTTGCTAGAGAGACTGTCCACATTGAGACTGTTCAATGTTAGTGAACACATCTTACATCCCCCTAGGTGCTAAGCTTTTGAGGACAAGAACAATATCTTCCACATCTATGCTCCTATTTCCCCCTCCTGACCTAAGATGATACCTTGCAAATAATTCCACCAACAAGGATATTTGTTCAAAGCAACCCCAATTCATACAGTCTCTTTATAGTTTTGTGTCATATATCATATTTACATCAAGTTACAGCTGAGTTGAGTTATAAGAAAACCTAAAGGCCAATAGCATCTTTTGCAATACCAAAAAATACTACCTAGAGGATTGAAGGGAAAGAATTTTTCAATTTCTGGATAGGTGTCATCTGAGGCAGGAACAGAGCTTTTTGCTTTAACAGTCTTCTCAGTCATCTACAACCAAGAAAATACCGATTAGTGAGTGTGGAAGCCTTGCCAGCTGATTAGTACAATAGATTATAGGGACTCTTCCAAACACAGGACTGCTTCACCTCGTTTTAAAATTTGTCAATTTCATGCTGCCTTCTAAGAAGCCGTAATCCTTAGTTCTCATGATTACACCCAAGTATAATTCAAATATTACTCAAATACAATTCTAGTAGCATGGCTCAAAAAATCTGAAATTTAAGTATTAGCACCTGTCAGCATAAGTTATCAAGAATGCAGAGTTAATTCAGAGCTAATCAACTCAATTATTCAACCTAACAGAGGAGAAATCACCCAGAATAGTACCTAATTCTAGAAGCCATTTTAGGTTTATAGAAGTGTGATTTTCTATCAATGCTACCTTAATGATTTGCTTGGTTAATATTAAAAACAAGCTTGTGTTCCCCAAATATACACACTGAGTAAGAGGTAGCAAAAGACAGTCAAGGGCTTTAGAAGAACACCATGGATAATTCCCTAGTCTGGCAGGTAGACAGTCTACTACAGTCTTAGGCCAAAATGGAAGCCTGCATATTCTTGATTTACCTTACCTCACATGTGCATACCTAGAGGAAATCCCTATTGCAGGGTTTCCGACACTTCAGTGCTGTGTAACATTCTCATTATTTCTGCCGAATCTTTGCAATACCTGTACCAAACATTTTTCAAGTCAACTCACCGTTTTTTTGTTTTTTGTTTTTTAAAGATGACCAGTAAGGGGATCGTAACCCTTGACTTGGTGTTGCCAGCACCACGCTCTCCCAATGAGCTAACCGGCCCTCCCTATGTAGGGATCCGAACCTGTGGCCTTGGTGTTATCAGCACCACACTCTCCCGAGTGAGCCACAGGCTGGCCCTTCAACTCACCTTTTTAAAGAGACCTACGTGGCACGACATTTAAGCTACAGGTTTGATATAAAGTACTCATTTTTGTTTCCTAATACACATTAAACAAAATGATTATTCAAATAAAGTGTTTTTTTTTTTTAAAAAAAAAAAAAAAGATGACCGGTAAGGGGATCTTAACCCTTGACTTGGTGTTGTCAGCACCACGCTCTCCCAAGTGAGCCACAGGCCGGCCCTAATTCAAATAAAGTGTTAATCCACATGCTAAAGTCATCTTTCACAACAAAATCCTCTCGGTTTGGGATACATTGACCTGCACCTCACAACCCACACTCACACAAGGATCAACACGGTAGCAAATTGTCATCTAACAAACTAGCGCTTACTCTGGGAAGCAGGAAAAAGGATGACAGCACCTGAGTTACTGACCTCTCTCTTGCATGGTACTCTCTTCTCTTAGTACTTTACATATCTGAAAGTAGATAGCACCAACCAATCTGTTTTAAGACATTAGTTAAGAACAGGTGAGGCAAAAATATGCATTCGCTGCATCTGAGACTTCCAACCGCGAGGTACAGAAAAGTCCAAGGACAATATGTTTCTCCTCTACTATTCTGTTTGCTGCCCTATATTCCTTCTATTCAGAGGAAAGAAAGCCAGGTAGGATGCCAATCGTCATTTTAAAAGACAAGAGTGCTGAAGTGTTTATACAGTGTCTTTACAGTCAACACTTACGTTTTTGGCAGAGATGGTTGGCTGTTTAAGTTTGAGGGGTCGATTAGTTTTTACCGACTTTTCTGTAGCTCTGTTGACAGTTCCCAAAGCCTTTCTAGCAGTTTTAGGTAAGGCTGGTGGAGCATCAAACATTTTGCCAACACGTGGTGTTGAAACCTGAGATTTCCCATCTAAGGCTTTGACTGCTGAAGAAAAAGTTTTATCATAAGAATATTCAGACAGTAAACACCTGTGCAACTTGTATGCTGATTGTGTATATAAACTTGACCTAATTTTCATCCCCAAACCCAACCCACATTTTTGGCAGTGGCATGGCCATGACATTTCTAATAGCACTGAAGTTCAGTACTCTCTTAATTATCTCATTAAGATATTGAACATGATAAGGGACCGATAACAAACTTGACTCCAATTGACTCCGAAGTACAGTAAACACCTCGCCCGGCTGCAGGCCACCTTCCCAATTCATTCACAATCCCTGTGTATCTGATTGTAGCACTGTTATACTTACAAGGCCCAGACCCCAGCTTCAGCCCATCCTTAGGCGCCACGCGGATGCCTGGTTCTCCGTTTTCCTTATCAACAAAGATCAGAGTAGCCATTCTGGATTACTCTAGGAGGGAGACACACATAAGTAGATACTGAGGATTAGGGAAGGCAAGAGAGGCTAAGGTATAGCAACAGTACACACTTTCTAACCTGGGAAAGTACACACAGAAACGACAAGAGCTAAGCAGAGGGAGAAGCCCGTTTTTGAGCCAACGGGCACCTAATCCAGTCTTAAATCTTCAGGCCTGAGTCTCTGCAGAGGCTCTAAGAACCTGAGCAGCAAGGGGTTTGGGGTCGGCCCCCACCAGAAGAGAAGCGTCGTGGGTCCAGAAGGCAGTCTGAGGCTGCAGGTCCACCCGGCTCGAAGCTGTGGACGCCCGGGGGAAGCCTGAGCCCAACCCGCCTCTTTCCCCGCCTAACCAACCGCGCGACCCTACCGTTCACTCGCGTTGCTCTCAACAGCCAGACCCAACCAGCACTCCGCAGCGAGCGGACTCCGCAGACTCACAGTTTAAACCACAACTCGCGACCCAATTGGCTCGTCCGCCCAGGAGGCGGGGACAGAAGGGCGGAGTCTCCAGGAAGAACCAATGGGAGGAAGCTAAGCTGTCAGGGCTCCGCCCAGAAAGCTATTTCTCCGGGAGTCTGAGGCTTGTTTCCTGAGAAGAAAAAAACTAGGATCACGTTATATTCAAAAAACCTGACAGGCTTTTTTTTTTTTTTTTTTTTTTTTGCTCTCCGTAGTATTGATCTGCATGGACTGAGGCACTGGCCTAATAACTATGTTTTATTGCTCTGAGGTCTTTTTATTTAAATGGCACGGTAGAAGGATTCAAAATAAATACTGTAGAAACATTTATTTCTATTTAATATTTGTATGTTCACTTTTAATTCTATTTATTTTATATTTATTATGTTTCTATTTATTTCTTCTTATTTTTAAATATTGTAGAATTTGGCAGGTTTGAAGGAAAGAATGGAGATCACCTGAAAGCCCAATCACTCCCATTGAAATAACTACAGTTAACGTATGAGTATCGGTGTGTTTCCCTCCAGCCTGTCTCCTATGTATGTATAACTAAATTTACTTAGTAACACAAGTCCTTAGCTTGCTCCAACACTTAATATAATCTTATGACCATATTCCTATGTCCGTAGTTTTGTATATTTCTGAGAACATTTAGAAGGCTACATGATAGTGGGAGGTAGGAGTATGTGCCGTGATTTATTTCATCAATTCTCTCCTGCTGAACATTCAGTTTGTAAAATAATGTCAAGATTCTGCAAATTCATCAAAAGTACAGAGCCACAGGGACGCTATTGCATGAGTGGTAGGTGGTACAGCCTCAACAAGGCTTTCTTTCCCACTTAGAATAGCAAAATTTAACATGGCCTACAAAATCCTGCATAATCCAATATTTCTCCTGCCTCTCCCTCCAATCTCATTCTGTGACACTTCTCCCCTTGTTCCAAACACA
The DNA here is from genome assembly GCF_027409185.1 of Cynocephalus volans. Classification (NCBI taxonomy): domain Eukaryota; kingdom Metazoa; phylum Chordata; class Mammalia; order Dermoptera; family Cynocephalidae; genus Cynocephalus; species Cynocephalus volans. The sequence goes on along the minus strand of NC_084461.1, from coordinate 142,092,714 downwards.
TGGGCTTTCTTCACTTCCTCAAAACCTCCAAACTCTTTTTAACTGCAGGATCTCTGCATAGACAATTCTGTCTTCCTAGACAGTTCTCCTGACCTCCAAGGAGGTTCTTCAGAATCAAAAGAAAAAGGAACATCCTAAGAGAAGTGGAGACTAGAGCTTTTAACTAACAACACAGGAAAGGGGAAAAAGGAAAAGATCAATGACATTTCTTGGCTCCAGACACAGACTAGATGAGGGTCACTGGTGGGACTTGACTTTAGGGGAGACAGAGATGGAAGTGCACAATCTCACAGCAAGTTTCTTAACATCTGAACCTCAGTTTCCTCTCCAGTAAAATGGAGATGATAATGATAGAACCATCTTGTAGTATTCTCGTGAGGATTAAATGACAGAACATATGAAAGTGTTTTACAATATTGCCTAGCATATAGTAAGCCCTTAATAATGTTAGCTAGTATTACTTATCTGAGGAAAACTATCATCCTGCCAACCTGAGTACACGCTTGTATATGCATAAAACATCTCCAGAAATGAAACTGTAATAATGGTTGCCCCTGGAGAGCAGAACATAGGAAGTACAGGATGGGGGTACAAAGAAATTTATTTTTCACAGTGTACTTTTTTGTGCTGTTTGATTTCATTTTTTTACCATGTACATCTAATGTACCTGTATATCTAATTTTGAATTACCATTCAAAAATTTAAATTTCAAACAAAAAAATTTTAATAAAAAAAGGTAAAGAGAATGAGAAAATGAGACAGCCTGGAAGAAAATATCTGCAAAAGACATATTTGATGAAGTTTTGTTATCTAAAATACAGAAATTCAAATATATTCTAAAATACAAAATTCAAAAAAAGAAAACAAAAAACTCTATTAAAAAATGGGCAGAAGACTTGAATAGGCACCTAACCAAAGAAGATATAGAGATGGCAAATAAGCATATGAAAAGATGCTCAAAATCATATATCATTAAAGAACTGCAAATTAAAACTGCAATGAGATGTCACTACACACTTATTAGAATGGCCAAAATTCAAAACACTGACCGCACTAAATGCTGATGCGGATGTGGAACAACAGGAATTCACTGCTGGTGGAATGCAAAATGGTACAGCTATTCTGGAAGACAGTTTGGCAGTTTCTTAACAAAACTAAACATACTCTTACCATATGATCCAGCCATTATTCTTCTTTATAGTTACCCAAATGGGTTGAGTGGGAAAACTTATATCCACACAAAATGCACATGAGTGTTTATAGCAGCCTTATTAATACTTAATAAAAGTTGAAAGTAACCAAGTATCCTTCAGTAAGTAAATAGATAAAACTGTGGTATGTCCAGACAATAGGATATTATTTTGCATGAAAAGAAATATTCTATCAAACCATGAAAAGACATGGAGGATCTTCAACGTATATTTCTAACTAAAGCCAATCAGGAAAGGCTATATATATAGTATGATTCCAAATATATGATATTCTAGAAAAGGCAAAACAGTAATGAGTAAAAAGGTCAGTTGTTGCCAGGAATTAGGGGGGAGGAACAGATGAAAAGGCAGAACATAATAGAATTCTTAGGGCAGTGAAACTATTCTGTATGATACTTTAATGGTAGATACATATCATTAAATATTTGTCCAAAACCATAGAATGTCCAATGCTAAGAGTGAACCTTACTATAAACTATGGACTTTGGGAGACTATATGTAGATGTAGGTTCATCAGTTGTAACAAATGTACCACTCTGGTGTGGAATGCTGATAGTGGGGGAGGCTGTGCATATGGAGGAACAAGGGGTGTGGGAACTCTCTGTACTTTCTGCTCGATTTTCCTGTAAATTAAAAATAAAAGACTACTTAAAAAAGAAAAGAAAAGAAATTGATAAGGCAAATTAATACTGGCATGAACTTTGCCAGTGCTTTTTGGAAAACAAAAAGAAAATCTTTTTCTCATTTTGCCCTTTGAATTTTTATTTAGTGTCAGTGGTAGTAGTGAGTGGAGCAAAAACTCATCCTGGTTTGGTGTCACACAGGTAGGTGGCCTGGTCACCCATGTCATCTGCACAAATATTGTGAGTCACTAACCTTTCAATGGGGTGAAAAGGGAGGTACAACTAAAGGGAGAATTTTTCTCAAGTAAAATAAAGGAGTTTTATTTTTTATTAAAATTAAAGGTATGGATTGTTACACTTGGGTATCAGGAATCTGTATCTTGGCCCAAATTATTTCTTCCTTAGTAGGAAACAGCATAAGTTTAACAAAAAAAGAGGACAACCAAAAATCTCAATTCTATAGAAATTAGGAAAGGAAAAACCATATTATTAAGAATACAAAGAATATTTTTTTCAGAGAAAAATAGCTTTATTGCCTTTTGCATTGCAAAATTAGCACAAGTATTTTAGGAATAAGATTCGTAATAGGGTGAAGCTGTACATGGGGCTATAATTGTGGAAGGTCAGATAGGAGATGTCTTAGCCTGCTAGGGCTGTCTTAACAAAATACCACAGACTGAGTGACTGAAACAACAGAAATTTATTTTCTCACAGTTATGGAGGCTAGAAGTCCAATATCAAGGTGTCAGCAGGTTTGGTTTCTTCTGAGGCCTCTCTCATAGGCTTGCAGATGGCCACTGCTCACTGTGTCCTCACATGGTCTTTCCTCTGTGCATGCATCACTGGTGTCTCTTTACATCTCCTAATCTATATTTCTTATAAGGACACCAGTCAGACTGGGTTGGTGTCCACCTTAGCCTCATTTTAACCTTTTTAAGGACCCTGTCTCCAAATACAGTCACATTCCGACATGCTGGATGTTAAGGCTTCAACATATGAATTTTGAAGGAAAACAATTCAGCCCAGAACAATATATTTTAACTTAGATCTTAGATATAGGTTTCGTAAGAATAAGATTCATATTATTCCCTTGCTTTATTTGGGTTAATGAGTTTTCAATCTTTTTGCTTTGCCAATTGCCTTCTTTAAAAATAAATTCCCCTAGATTTCTGTTAATCTTCAAATTGAAATAAATAGGATAAAAATTCACTTTGTTTAGAAATGGGCCTTTTTTGAAAAAAAAAAAAGAAGACAGAAATGGGCCTTTTAAGGAACTGAGTAGGACAATAGTTTCTAACTTTGATGTGCATCAGAATCAGCTGTTGTAGGGGAAAAAAGAATCAGCTGTAGAACTTGTTAAAATACAGACACATGGGTCCCCCTCCCCTCCAGACTCTGATTTTGTAGTTTGCGATTGGGGAATGGGCCAGGCATCTCTGTTTGAAAAGGGGCCAGGTAAATCTAACGCACACTAAAGTGTGAGTTTTGTGGACTGGGCATTAGATTGCAATATTGATATTACATGAAATTATTAATGGTTTATATTAGGCCTCAATATATGGAACATAAGTAATTACTTTAAAAGGATAAAATACATATCTACTTTATCTTCTACAGACTGAAACACAGAATCTTCTTGGGGGTTGGGGGGAGACTAAGCTGAACAAAACTACCTTCAACACTGGTCCAGGTACGAGGGGAGATGAATTTTTCCAACTATACTACCTCACTAGTCTGAAAAAAATTTGACCTCTAACCTCTTGATTTGATAATAGGATTACATAGTGTGACACCCTGTGTTGCTCTAGAAAGTCACTACCCAGAAGAAGGCCATTACCAGATGTGTTCCCTGGACTTTGGACTTCCCAGCCTCCAAAACTGTAAGAAATAAATTTCATGTCTTTGTAAATTACCCAGTTTCAGTTATTCTGTTATAAGCAACAGAAAATAGACTAATGCACATAGTAAATGTTCTTATTAAAACAAGAACCTAAATAATTTTATATTTTTTTACTTCTTTTTATTTTTTTATTGTTTTTTTATCTTTTTTCCTTTTTTTCCTATTTTTGTATTGTTTTATTTTTTCCTATCCTTTTTTCTTTCTTTTTTTTTGGTTCTTTTGGTTTGGTTTGGTTTTCATTTTTTTTTAATTTACTTTTTATATTTAAAGTAAATATATAGTAGTACTTAAAATGACTTCTAGTAAAACAAAACTGGGCTGGAATCTGGACTCCTTTATGTCAAACTGTTACATAACCTCTTCATTCTTCAGTTTACTCATCTGTAAAATGAGGATAATGATAGTACTTTGACAATCTGAGATAATGATCTGGCAAATAATAAGCACTCAGTAACGTTAGCATTAATAAAGTAACACAATAAAAAATCATCAGAGTAGGGATGTAAAACAGCCTGCTGTGGAAAAGAATTTTGTCAGTTCTTCAAAAAGTTAAACATGATCATATGACCCAGCAATTCCACTCCTAGATATATCCAAGAGAAATGAAAACATATGTCCACACAGAAAGTTGTACAACAGTGTTTATAGCAGCATCATTCATAATAGCCAAAAAGTGGAAACAACCCAAATGTCCATCAAAAGATGAATGGACAAGCAAATTGTGGTTATATAAGAGGTACTTCAAAAAGTTCATGGATCCTATATAGGAATGGCCGCGGGTTCGGATCCTATATAGGAATGGCCGGTGCACTCACTAGCTGAGTGCCGGTCACGAAAAAGACAAAAAAAAAAAAAGTTCATGGAAAAATAGAGTAAAAAATAATACACATTTTTCCATGAACGTTTTGAAGACTCTCATACATACAATGGCATGTGAATCAGCCTTAAAAAGAAATGAAGTACTGACGTATCCTACAACATGGATGAACCCTAAAACATGCTAAATGAAAGACACCAGACATAAAAGATCACGTATCGTATGATGCTTTTTATATGGAATATCTAGAATGAGCAAACCCATGGAGACAGAAAACGGATTGGTGGCTGCCAGGAGATGGGGACAGGGAAGAATGGGGAGTGGTTGATTATTGGAAATAAGGTATTCTCTTGAGGTAATTAGAAAGTTTTGAAGCTAGAGAGAGGGGGCGGTTATATGGCAATGTACATGCACTAAACTCCACTGAATTTTATGCTTTCAAATTGTTAACTGTATGTTAAGTGAATTCCACCTCCAAAAAAAAAAAAAGCACTGGATCAAACTTTTGCCTCACAGCTTTTAGAAAAGTTTTTAAGTGATATAGGCAAAGATTTTGGTGCTGATACAATTTTAGGAGTGAAACATTTATTTTGAAGAGTTTCAGATATACAGAATCATATATAACACTATCTATACAATGCAGAATTATTTTCTAAATTTACAATTAAAAAACTTATACCTTTAATTTTTCCACGTCAAAAGACTACAAAGAAGTTAAATCTAACTTTACCTTTTCTTTTTCCGACAAGTACCCTGCAAAAAACATTTTTTAGAAGTAGTTTAATCATGGAACATGCAAATACAGAGATCTTTAACCTGCTCCCCACAGGGATAGAAAGGAAGTGAATATGCCTTCCAATTCCGAGAAGTAAATGTTATGATTATTACTCATATGATATCAAAATACAGAGATTTTTCTTCTTGAGCTGTGTTTTTGGTCATCACGTTCTTAAAAGATTATGAGTTTCAAAATGTCAAGACAAGGTGATGACAAAACCATTTTCCTAATGACTTCAACTAATCAACTATTTGTCCAGAGAGTATTAGATCAGTTCAAATAAAAAACAAGGGACAGTATTGGAGGAAGGACATTATAGCCAACAGAAAAATAAATAAATGAGAAAAAACGGACAAATAATTGTTTTATTTCAGTTAGATATATGAAAAAATACATACAAAATAAGTTGAGGAAAACAACCAATATTGGGTCTATAGAATTAGCAAACTGGAATTAAAAATTAAGAAGTTTAAGATCTCTGTACTAACCAGCCACCAAAAAACCCCAAAAAATTAAAATTAAAAAAAAAATTAAGAAGAAATGTAAGTACAGATAGATCAAACAGCAGTGCTTGAGTTTTTCCATTATGATTGTGATTAAGAATGAACTGATTATTCCCTAAGTGCAGGACTATTCTCAACACTTCAGACTAAGATGCTGTCTCTGTTACAGCACCACAAGTCTGTCTTATGAACAAAGTGATGATCCTGATGAATACATAATTCAGGCTTCCTTTAAAACACCACGTGAGGAAAGTAAAATAGTTTAGTCAGGCCCTCGTGCCTCAGGTCCAGTTGGGGGTGGTGCAGCACATTCCTTGTAAACAACTTGTGTGTGGATGGAGTTAGTGTGCATGCATACCCATGTGTCTTTTTAATTTGTTGCTAGCGTGTGTTCTTAAGTTTCATGAAGCAGTGCTGGCCGGCAGAGAGCTCGTATCTAAAAGTAGAGCATGTTTACTTTGCTGGCAGCTGCTCAGTTTTTCTTGGGAGTTTGCTGGTAGCAGTTGAGTTTCTGAGTTTCTCTTTGGACTGCCTAGCTCTTAGATGTGTGTGTGCTGAAAAAAGACTACTCTTTCTTCACCTACAGCTCCAAGGACCTTTTTTCTGGTTACCTAGCTCATAGACCTGCATGCGAAGGGTTTGTGACCCAGTCTGGACACAGGCTTGAGAGGTCTGTGAGCTCCGGATCCAGCCCTAGCTCTACACACTATCATGTAATAGTGATTTATTTTAAACTTCTAACATCTCAACAATATATTCTACTCATCAAAGCTGCATGGAAGGTCTGGCAGGAGAACAAGAGAAGACAGAGGAAAAATAAAGATATAGAAAAGGAATTTCAATTTCCCAAATAAGGAGAAAGTTTGCTTGAAAAAGTTGATAATCTTTTCCTGTTTCTATGGTAGATGGGAATATATTGAACAAATACAAGATAAAGGAATAAATTCAAAAGATCAAGGCTAACCTGTGTCATCCAAACTCTACTTTCCACAGGTCATCATATATATTTTAACCTGCAGATAAGTTGGGAGAGAGGAGTTAACCCTGCATTACTCTTTCACAAAAGCTTTAACACTACACCTGGCATAGAAATAGTTCTCATTATATGCCGGTTCATCACCTCCTCTTCCCTGGCAATTCAGGACCAAAATTGATTGTTTCATTCATTCAGAAAATATTTATTGAATATCTAATAAACACTGGGTGCTATTTTAGACATGGAGAAGAAGAGTTGCTAACTCAAGGTGAAGAAAAGAGAGGACAAAAAATCACACATACCTGTCCCTTCCCTGTCCTTTTTTTTTTGTCCCCACCATGCCTTATGTTTCTTCCTATCTCTTTCTTAATTTCACATGTCCGTCCTCATCAACACACAAAAGTGTTAACTTTTGAGACTAAATCTGTATAACATCTATAGCTTCCAAGTGAGTATTCTCTATATACTAAGGTTTGGGGGTACAAGGTTTGTGTTTCCTTAGGATATCTTCCCCTTCTTGTTCTCACCAACTGGAAGTATTATTTCTCCCAAAGTCATGCAGCAGCTGTAAACCATAACTTCTCTTTGAATGACCACTGTTTTCTTAGTAGTGATTCTCCCAGAGCAGCTTTGCTATTCCCAACTATTACTGGGAATACCCAATTCCTAAACCACTGTAACTCATAACAGCAACTAGTCCTGAGTTAATCCCAGTTTCTCCTAATCCTGCTTTATAAACAGCAACCCATCCAAGAACTGATCCCTGCTTCCATAAACCCTCCTCAGAATCCTCCAGAGGGAACTCAAACCTTAGAAAAGATTCCACTTTCTTGTCCAGCAAGTTCTACAATTCCTCTGGGAGATGTGCTTTCTGGCTTGTGCCTGGTCATTTTTTGTTTTGGCTAATGTCATGCTGGAATCTCAGATCCTTCTGCCCCTTCAAGGGTAGGTCATGGATCAGGTAAATGAAAGAAGATTCTGGCAGCTTTTTGCAAGGTAGACATACTTTATTCTCCAGATGTGAGCCTCACAGATATGTTTTATTCTCAGACACAAGCTCAAGCTCTACTCCACTGACCCTCCATGCTCCACCGACCAGCTGTACAGAGCAGTCTCTTTTATATTACTAGTACACAATAGTGGCCACAAGCCAAATGCATAAGGTAACTACAACAAACATGCTGAATCAGTAAACGGGCACTCGTGCGCAATTGCACCACTCATTATGTACCTTATTTCTAACAAACATGCGGAATCATGCCCATTTGTAACAAATAGGAGGCAAGTGAACCTAAGCTATTCTAGTTTTAAACTGTTTCTTTTTCCTTACAGCTAATTACGCCTCAATGCTCCCAAGCAAATCTCAGGAATTTTTTAAGTGGGGAAAAAAGTGATTGATAGACTGCTTCTACTCACTTTCAGGCTAGTCTCTGTTCCTTCATCTACCTCCCTGTAAAATCACAATTATTTTTTATGTTCCTAAACTCCAGGCACTGATAATACTTAACACAAAAAATAGATTCAGTACCTTGGGCTCTTTTATGGATGCAGGGATGTTAGCTACCTTAACTTTTACATTTGAATAAGAATGCACGTTATTTTAGGGGGGGAAAAAAAAAAAAGAACAGATAGCACGAAGAAAAAAAATCACAGGATATTCTACCACCAAAAACACTGCTTATTTTCCAGTATTTTATTTCATATGTATACTTTCAAAGAAGGGTTGGGATGTCATTGATAGCACTGTTTTTCCAAAGTGGAAACAGCTTCATAGTATTTTTTTTTTTTTATTCTAACGATAAAACGCAAGTTCACTTCGGGGAAAGGTGTCACAATTACGGAAACCCGCCTTATGTTCCCATAGCACCCCGTATTCCCTTCATAACGACTTTTTACAAGTGTAAATTACATATTTGAATAATTATTTGTGTCTTTCTCACTCGTGTAAATTCGAGAGAAAGACACTTGTGTTCACATCTACAGCGTTGTTACACAGCCTGGCTATTAATTAATACTAATTTTAATTGCTTTTTTAAGGCGTCACGAACTTCCCTATTCATTTCATAGTCTTCTAGTGAGGCTTAAGCTGTTGTCTATTCCGGGTACCAAACTTTTTAATTTGACTTATTCATTTTGACCTCCTAACATTCCGCCACGCTAAAAGATCCCAGGTAGGAGTCGTAAAGAAGCCGCTCAACCTTAACCCCTCCCACCGCCGGGCTAAACAGCACGACAGACACGCCTCGAGATCTCGCGACACTCGTAGCACCAGAGAGCCAGAGCCTCAGACAGTTGTTAGTGCGCATGTGCCGGTCGTCCGGAACTTACGGCAGTGGCTTCCGGGAGAGGTCTGAAAGCCAGGAAGTAAACATTGAGCGACTGGCTTCGTTTCTGTCGGATGGTCTTGGAGTCAGCTGTGGTGGACAGGGTAAGAGTATTCCGAGAACTTGCGGATGATGGGGAACTAGGGAAATCTCAGAAAATGAGTGGAAGACTCCTAATTATTATAAATATCCTCACGGGGGTGATGAGCCCCAGATTGAGGAGGGAGCGAAGACCGGGGGCCGAGAAGGACGCTGCTGTCCTAGGACGCAGGCATGGTACCTGTGTTCAGCCAGATCAAGTCTGTGTCTTTAGGAAAAGAGGCAGGCTAACTGTGAGAATGTCCCCTTTGTCTTGGTAATTTTAAATTCTCGGAGACCCTGAGCGGCCCCCGGATTGCGAGCGAGAATGGTATCTTTCAGTACCCAAGCTGACAAACTGTTTCCTCACCAGAAAAATTAATTTGAGCTTCAGTTTTTCTCGTTAAGTAGGGATGACCCTATTCAATGAAGTATTATGAGGGTAAAAGCCATCATCTATGTCAAGCGCTAAGCAGTGTCTCACAGTAAGCACTCAGTAAGTGCGAGCTATTTAGGAGTACTGTTTTCACCTGGAGTAAGTAGGCCGCTCCACAGCGAAGGAACTGAATAAGTTCAACTTGGTGACTGTAATACTTTATTCAGTTTTGATTTTTAATATTGCATGCCCACAAGCCAATATCCTATGAAGAGAGTATAACAATGGTTTAAAGAACCGACTTTGGAGTCAGACAGGCTTGGGTTTGAGGTCTTTGTCTTTTAGTAGCATGTGTGACCATGGCTGAGGGTCTTACTTGTCAGAACCTGTTTCTTCACTGTAAAATGGGGTTAATCAGACCTATTTAATGATCTTATTAAACTTAATTGTTGTAAAGATTAGATGAGATGGTGCATGATAAGCTCAGGAAATGATAGCTGTTGTAATGCAGATGATTAAATCTACCACTGTCCTCCACTTCACAGTATACTTAGGCCATCATCAGTTCATATATGACAAACATCTGTGGAGGTTTTCTATAGATCCGACACAGGAAAAGAACACCTTTGAGTAGCCTCATAGACTTCTAGCCATTGAGCACTTCCCATAGAGAAAGAGCTTGTGTAAAGGCCCAGTGTGTTTACAGGGAGCATGGTGTGCTAGAGGAACTACAAGAAGTTCTGTGCAGTTGCTAGAGAATGAAGAAGAGGACAGTTGTGGTTGTGAGGCTAGAAGGTAGGCAGGTGCCAGACCATGGTGGACCAAGTAGGTGTGTTAAAAAGATGTTGGTTTTTAGAGTAAGAATAAGATCCATTGGAACTGCACTGTTAGGTATGATATTTACGAGCTACTTGTGGCTATTGAGACTGCAAATGTGATTAGGTGAAATAAGTGTAAAATCCACATTGTCTTTTAAAGACTGAGACAGTTTTTTTATGTTGATTGAAATTTGAAATTACAATATGTTGGATATATCGGGTTAAGTAAAATCCTGTAAAAGTAATTTTACCTGTTTCTTTTTACTTTTTTTAACATAGTTATTAAAAAACATACAATTATGTATGGGGCTGGCATTATATTTCTCTTAGATAGTGCTGCATTGGAGGTTTTTAAGCTTGGTCAGTAGGACAGATTAACAAATTTTGTGTTTTGAAAACACAAAACTCATATATATGTATGAGTCCTGTGAAATTTTAAGTACATGTGTGTATGTCTCTCTCTGTAAATTAGAGTTGAGGGAGAAACAGTGCTAACAGTACATAGAGACTTTTGAGAAGGGGAAAGAGACCCTTCCCTGCAGACACTATGAAAGAATAAGAACATATGAGACATTATATATAACCCACAGTATGTGTTATTAGGATGAATTTGTGGTAGTTTCAGTGATGAACTCATGAAGGCCTACTTCTATTGTAAACTTAACATTTCTTCCTTTTCTTAGAGGAGGTTGGGTAACCATGGCTGCAGCTGTGGATACAGTTAATGCTGCACCCCTGTCGGGGTCCAAAGAAATGAGTTTGGAGGAACCAAAGAAGATGACCAGAGAGGACTGGAGAAAGAAGAAGGAGCTAGAAGAACAGCGAAAATTGGGCAATGCTCCAGCAGAAGTTGATGAAGAAGGAAAGTAAGTACTTTAGTATTTGAATTCAAAATTCAAATTCATGTCTGCTTAGTTTATCAATTTCTCATCCTTTGCTTTGACCAGAAACTTTATGCCATTTACATGATTTTTGGTCTTGTTACATATATTATCAATCTCATACTCAGAAAGTTTAATAATCAAATAATGTTGAAGAGTTATAATGCATAGCAACAGTCCTTTTCCATCTTTCCCACTCCCTGGCCAACTCTACAGAAGTGGCTACTTTTAAATCTTTTCTATTGTGAGTTTTTCTGGTTGTTACCTTCACATCTCTGAATACACAGTTATTTTTATCAATTGACTCTAGACATTATCTGAAGCTAGACTTCTTGCTCTGATAGAAGACTTAGATCACAAACACACATTCCTATCTTCCTTCTGCTCTCTTCCCCCTTCAGCTATATCCCTATTCTTAGTTTCTTGGTTGGAAATTTTTTCACTATAATATAAATTACTTCTTTATTTTTAATTGTTCTTTATGATATTATAGAGATGGCAGCCATATTCTCCCCACTCCCACAATATTTCTGTTCTTAGGTTCTGTATATATGCTACCTTTGTAATTGTAATATTATTTTCAAACTTTATTCTTAAAATTTTTAAAAAAATTTTATTACAGAGACATCAACCCTCATATTCCTCAGTATATTTCTTCAGTGCCATGGTATATTGATCCATCGAAAAGACCTACGTTAAAGCATCAGAGACCACAGCCAGAGAAACAAAAGCAGTTCAGCTCTTCTGGAGAATGGTATAAGAGGGGTGTAAAAGAGGTATGAAGGCAACTTGTATATGTTCTCATGGATATGGAGATTTTATTTTAAGAATATAATATAAGAATCTTTAATGCAAAATATATATATAAAGTAGAAACAGGTTATATATAAAGTAGAAACAGGTTATATATAAAGTAGAAACAGGTTATATAACCCTTTACCTGGTATTGAAATTCACAGTGCATACTACTTTTGCTTCTGTATTTTCTTATGTAAATTCTATATTGCTGAAGTCCTTAAACTTTCTCATTTATTTATTTATTTATTTATTTTTTTTTTGAGTTGCTAATATTTTTATTTTTTTTATTTTTTTTTTATTTTTTTATTTTTTAATTAATTTATTTTTTTTTAAATTTTATTTTGTCGATATACATTGTAGCTGATTAATGCTCCCCATCACCAAAACCTCCCACCTCCCTCCCTCCTCCCTCCCCCCATCCCCCCCAACAATGTCCTTTCTGTTTGCTTGTTGTATCAACTTCAAATAATTGTGGTTGTTATATCTTCTTCCCCCCCCCCCCCCCCGGTTTGTGTGTGTATGTGTGTATGTGTGTGTGTGAATTTATATATTAATTTTTAGCTCCCACCAATAAGTGAGAACATGTGGTATTTCTCTTTCTGTGCCTGACTTGTTTCACTTAATATAATTCTCTCAAGGTCCATCCATGTTGTTGCAAATGGCAGTATTTCATTCGTTTTTATAGCTGAGTAGTATTCCATTGTGTAGATATACCACATTTTCCGTATCCACTCATCTGATGATGGGCATTTGGGCTGGTTCCAACTCTTGGCTATTGTAAAGAGTGCTGCGATGAACATTGGGAAACAGGTATACCTTCGACTTGATGATTTCCATTCCTCTGGGTATATTCCCAACAGTGGGATGGCTGGGTCGTATGGTAGATCTATTTGCAATTGTTTAAGGAACCTCCATACCATTTTCCATAGAGGCTGCACCATTTTGCAGTCCCACCAACAATGTATGAGAGTTCCTTTTTCTCCGCAGCCTCGCCAGCATTTATCGTTCATAGTCTTTTGGATTTTAGCCATCCTAACTGGGGTTAGATGGTATCTCAATGTGGTTTTGATTTGCATTTCCCGGATGCTGAGTGATGTTGAACATTTTTTCATATGTCTGTTGGCCATTTGGATATCTTCCTTAGAGAGATGCCTACTTAGCTCTTTTGCCCATTTTTTAATTGGGTTGCTTATTTTCTTCTTGTAAAGTTGTTTGAGTTCCTTATATATTCTGGATATTAATCCTTTGTCAGATGTATATTTTGCAAATATTTTCTCCCACTCTGTTGGTTGTCTTTTAACTCTTTTAATTGTTTCTTTTGCTGTGCAGAAGCTTTTTAGTTTGATATAATCCCATTTGTTTATTTTTCCTTTGGTTGCCCGTGCTTTTGGGGTCGTATTCATGAAGTCTGTGCCCAGTCCTATTTCCTGAAGTGTTTCCCCTATGTTTTCTTTAAGAAGTTTTATTGTTTCAGGGTGTATATTTAAATCCTTAATCCATTTTGAGTTGATTTTAGTATACGGTGAGAGGTATGGATCTAGTTTCATTCTCCTGCATATCGATATCCAGTTATCCCAGCACCACTTGCTGAAGAGGCAGTCCCTTCCCCAGTGAATAGGCTTGGTGCCTTTGTCAAAGATCAGATGGCAGTAAGTGTGAGGGTTGATTTCTGGATTCTCTATTCTATTCCATTGGTCAGTGTGTCTGTTTTTATGCCAGTACCATACTGTTTTGGTTATTATAGCTTTGTAGTATAGCTTAAAGTCAGGTAGTGTTATGCCTCCAGCTTTATTTTTTTTGCTGAGCATTGCTTTGGCTATTCGTGGTCTTTTATTGTTCCATATAAATGTCTGAATAGTTTTTTCCATTTCTGAGAAAAATGTCTTTGGAATTTTGATGGGGATTGCATTGAATTTGTATATCACTTTGGGTAGTATGGACATTTTCACTATGTTGATTCTTCCAATCCAAGAGCATGAAATATCTTTCCATCTTCTTGTATCCTCTCTAATTTCTCTCAGCAGTGGTTTGTAGTTCTCATTATAGAGATTTTTCACCTCCTTGGTTAACTCAATTCCTAAGTATTTTATTTTTTTGGTGGCTATTGTAAATGGGCAGGCTTTCTTGATTTCTCGTTCTGCATGTTCACTATTGGAGAAAAGAAATGCTACTGATTTTTGTGTGTTGATTTTGTATCCTGCTACTGTGCTGAAATCATTTATCAATTCCAACAGTTTTTTTGTAGAGGTTTTAGGCTGTTCGATATATAGGATCATGTCATCTGCAAACAGGGACAGTTTGACTTCATCTTTTCCAATCTGGATGCCCTTTATTTCCTTCTCTTCTCTGATTGCTCTGGCTAGTACTTCCAACACTATGTTGAATAGGAGTGGTGAGAGTGGGCATCCTTGTCTAGTGCCTGTTCTTAAAGGAAAAGCTTTCAGCTTTTCCCCATTCAGGATGATATTGGCAGTGGGTTTGGCATATATGGCTTTAATTATGTTGAGATACTTTCCCTCTATACCTAACTTATAGAGGGTCTTTGTCATGAATGAGTGCTGAACTTTATCAAATGCTTTTTCAGCATCTATAGAGATGATCATATGGTCCTTGTGTTTGAGTTTATTAATATGGTGTATCACATTTATTGATTTGCGTATGTTGAACCAACCTTGCATCCCTGGGATGAATCCCACTTGATCGTGATGAATAATTTTTCGTATGTGTTGCTGTATTCTGTTTGCTAGTATTTTAGTGAGGATTTTTGCATCTATATTCATCAAGGATATTGGCCTGTAGTTTTCTTTTTTGGTTATATCTTTACCTGGTTTTGGTATCAGGATGATGTTTGCTTCATAGAATGAGTTTGGGAGATTTGCGTCCGTTTCAATCTTTTGGAATAGTCTGTAAAGAATCGGTGTCAATTCCTCTTTGAATGTTTGGTAAAATTCTGCTGTGAATCCATCTGGTCCTGGGCTTTTCTTTGTTGGGAGCCTTCTGATAACAGCTTCAATCTCCTTTATTGTTATTGGTCTGTTCAAATTTTCTACGTCTTCACGGTTCAGTTTTGGGAGCTTGTGTGTGTCCAGAAATTTATCCATTTCCTCCAGATTTTCAAATTTGTTGGCGTATAGTTGTTTATAGTAGTCTCGAATGATTCCTTGTATTTCAGATGAATCAGTTGTAATATCGCCTTTTTCATTTCTAATTTTTGTTATTTGAGTCTTCTCTCTTCTTTTTTTTGTTAGCCATGCTAATGGTTTGTCAATTTTATTTATCTTTTCAAAAAACCAACTTTTTGATTCGTTGATCTTTTGAATTGTTTTTTGGTTTTCAATTTCATTCAGTTCTGCTCTGATCTTAATGATTTCTTTCCGTCTGCTAACTTTAGGATTGGATTGTTCTTGTTTTTCTAGTTCTTTAAGGTGAAGTGTTAGGTTGTTCACTTGCCATCTTTCCATTCTTCTGAAGTGAGCATTTAATGCAATAAATTTTCCCCTCAATACTGCTTTTGCAGTATCCCACAGGTTTTGGTATGATGTATCATTGTTTTCATTAGTTTCAATAAACTTTTTGATTTCCTGCTTGATTTCTTCTTGGACCCATATGTCATTAAGTAGAATGCTGTTTAATTTCCATGTGTTTGTATAGTTTCCAGAGTTTTGTTTGTTATTAATTTCTAGTTTTAATCCATTGTGGTCTGAGAAGATACATGGGATAATTCCAATTTTTTTGAATTTATTGAGACTTGATTTGTGACCTAATATGTGATCTATCTTGGAGAATGATCCATGTGCTGATGAGAAGAATGAATATTCTGAGGTTGTTGGGTGGAATGTTCTGTAGATATCTGCCAATTCCAATTGGTCTAGAGTCTTGTTTAGATCTTGTGTTTCTCTACTGATTCTTTGCCTAGATGATCTGTCTAATATTGACAGTGGAGTGTTCAGGTCCCCTGCTATTATGGTATTAGTGTCTATTTCCTTCTTTAGGTCTAATAGAGTTTGTTTTATAAATCTGGCTGCTCCAACATTGGGTGCGTACATATTTATGATTGTTATGTCTTCTTGATGGATCAGTCCTTTTATCATTAAGTAGTGTCCCTCATTGTCTCTTTTTATGGTTTTTAGTTTAAAGTCTATTTTGTCAGATATAAGAATAGCCACTCCAGCTCGTTTTTCTTTTCTGTTTGCATGGTAAATCTTTTTCCATCCTTTCACTCTTAGTCTGTGTGAATCTTTATGGGTGAGGTGGGTCTCTTGTAGGCAGCATATAGTTGGGTCCTGCTTTTTGATCCAGTCAGCCAGTCTGTGTCTTTTAATTGGGGAATTTAAGCCTTTAACATTAAGAGTTGTTATTGAAAGGTGTTGATTTATTCTTAGCATTTTATTGGTTGTTTGGTTGTCTTAGGTGTCTTTTGTTCCTTGCTTTCTGATTTACTGTTTGGTTTCTTTGTTTGTTGGTTCCTTAGGTTGTAGATAGTGTTTTTGTTAGCTTGTTTTCTCTTCATGAATGCCATTTTTATTGTACTAGCGGGTTTAGATTTTTCTTAGGTTTTTATGGCAGTGGTAGTTATTTTTCAGGAACCAAACCCAGTACTCCCTTGAGGATTTCTTGTAAGGGTGGTCTTGTGGTAGTGAACTCCCGCAGTTTTTGTTTGTCTGAGAAATATACTATTTGCCCTTCATTTCGGAAGGATAGCCTTGCAGGGTAGAGTATTCTTGGCTGGCAATCTTTGTCTTTTAGTATTTTGAAAATATCATCCCATTCCTTTCTAGCTTTTAGGGTTTGTGATGAAAAGTCTGATGTTAACCTGATTGGGGCTCCCTTATAGGTGATTTGACGCTTCTCTCTTGCAGCTTTTAAGATTCTCTCTTTGTCTCTGAGTTTTGCCAATTTGACTATGACATGTCTTGGAGAAGGCCTTTTTGGGTTGAATACGTTTGGAGATCGTTGAGCTTCCTGGATCTGAAGATCTGTGATTTTTCCTATACCTGGGAAGTTTTCTGCCACTATTTTGTTGAATATGTTTTCAATGGAATCTCCATTTTCCTCCCCTTCTGGAATACCCATGACTCGGATATTTGAGCGTTTGAGGTTGTCTGATATCTCTCTCAGATTTTCTTCCATGTCCTTGATTCTTTTTTCTTTCTTTTTGTCTGCTTGTGTTATTTCAAACAGCCCATCTTCAAGTTCAGAGGTTCTCTCTTCAACTTCGACAAGCCTGCTGGTTAAACTCTCCGTTGTGTTTTTTATTTCGCTGAATAACTTCTTCAGTTCAGCAAGTTCTGCTACATTTTTTTTCAGGACATTGATTTCCTTGTATATTTCCTCTTTCAGATCCTGTATACTTTTCCTCATATCATCATGATGTCTAGCTGAGTTTTCTTGTATCTCATTCAGTTTCCTTAGAATTATCACTCGAAATTCCTTGTCAGTTATTTCAAGGGCTTCTTGTTCTATAGGATCTAGAGTATGAGATTTATTAACTTTTGGTGGTGTACTTTCTTGATTTTTTGTATTTCTGGTGTCTTTTTTTTGGTGTTTATTCATTGTGGCAGGGGGTTTCACAGTCCACCGGTTTAAGACTAATGACTAACTAGGATGTTGCTGTGGTTGCCAATTTGGTATGGCTCCCGCCGTGATTGCTCAGTTGGCCTCAGTGTCTTGTGTGTGTGGTTGCCTCGGGTCTTGGGCTTCTCCGGGGATCCACCTTTCTGGTCAGCTTGTACTCTGCTGGGCTGGTGGATCACGTACCACAGGGTGTGTGATCTCTGTTGAGCTTTCACTTTCTGTACAGGACTTCTCCCCGTTCCGTGTGCTCTGGCCCAGGCTGTTAGATCGTGCAGTGGCGACCCCACCGGGTGTATGGTTTCTGTCGAGTCTCTGCCTCCCTGGCCGCACGTCTCCCCCCTCTGTGCACACTGTGCTGGGTTGGGGCGTGTCTTCTGCACCCCTCGTCTATCAGCTGGGCCTTCAAGACCCTGCTCAGCACCGCCTCGCCCAGGAAGTCTACCAGGTTTCTGCTAGGCACAGACAACCGGTCTCTCTGGGTGCCTTTGTAGCACTGTGTAGATCTTTCTCGGGTCTTGTTCACCTTTGTATCCCCCCGGTATAAACCGAGTCTAGTGCCCGCCTGCAGCCTGCTCTCCGGCAGGTTCAAGCAGACCTGGGAACTCTCCTACCACACTATTCCCAACCAGAAATTCGTTAGGCTTTTTTCCAAACTGGTGGTCGCAGAGATGGTATCTGCCTCCCAGTAACAGGAAGTTTACCGGGGCCGGAGTCCAGGGTGTGGTGGAGTGACAGTCGGCCCGCCCGTACTTCCTAGCCCTCCCAAAACTGGTCGGGACGCCCCACACCCCCAGCCCTGCCAGAGAACCGTGGAGGGAGTGGGAGAGGAGGTCGGCCCGCAGGGTCCGGAAAGCCCCGCGCCAGGCCAAGCAAATGGGCTCAGTGATGGCCGAGCAGGGCGGAGCTGCCCGCACCTGGGAAAATGGAGGCAGCACCGGGGCAGTGAGTGGCCTGGTGGTGCAGGCGGAGAGCCGCGTGGGCATCCTCCCCCCGAACAGAGCTGTGCCAGGGATCACTCACAGTGCTGTGCCAGGTCGGGCGCTCGCTCTGTCTCTGGTTTGTTGCCTTCCGTGTTCTCGGCGCTGCCGCCTCGGGCTGTTCAGTCGCGGCGCCGCTCGGGCGCTCCCAGGAGTCTTCTTTAATGCCGGCCTGAAACCTCGAATCCTGAATAGGGCAGCTGGCCGCCTTCAGTGCGGCCCCAGCCTCCGGGATACTGGCTGCATCCACAGCAGCCCTGGCGCCGTGTTCCCTGTTTCAAGACTCGCTTTTGCAGCTAAGAATCAGTTCTTTTCCTGCTCCACACTTCAAAGCTGTTGCCTGTAAATGAGGCAGCCTCTCCTGCCGGGGGCAAAGTGGCGTTGAGCCCCCACGACCGGCCAGCAGCAGCAGTCCTCCCTTAAGAGATGGCGAGAGGAAGGTCCACAAGTTTCCCGGCTGCCTGAGGCCCAGTGGCCACCTTCTCCACCTCAGCTACTCCGCGCCAGCCGCCGCAGCCGCCGCCATCTTGAAACCGACCCAACTTTCTCATTTATAAATGTATTGAGACTCTAACTGGTTTTCCTCCTAACAAATCATTTCACTAGACAAAATAATAATGAGAGCCAAGGTTATTTCTAACTTATTCAGGTAGATAAAACATTTTCTTTGTTTTCCTTTATATCCATTTATAGAATTGTATAATTACCAAGTACCGCAAAGGAGCCTGTGAAAATTGTGGGGCCATGACACACAAAAAGAAAGACTGCTTTGAGGTAAACTCACCTTTGAAAATTGTGGGAACTATTGTCAGAGTCTGTGTTTTTTCCTTATCAGAGAGCTTGCTTCTGTCTTTCTAAAATTGCCTATATTTAGATACAGTAGTCCCTATTGTCTGCCATTTCACTTACCTACAGTCAACTGTGATCTGAAAATGTAAACTGAAAAATTCCAGAAATGAACAATTCATAAGTTTTAAATTGCTCTCTGTTCTGAGTAACATGATGAAATCATGTGCATTCCCGCTCTGTTTCACCCGAGAAATAAATCATCCCTTTGTCCAGCCTGCCCATTAGTCAATTAATAGCCATCTTGGTTATCAGATAGGTAACAAGGGTGAGTACAGTACAATAAGATAATTTGAGAGAGGGAGACCACATTCATATAATTTTTATTACAGTATATTGTTATAATTATTTTATTAATATTTATTGTTGTTAATCTCTTACTGTGCCTAATTTATAAATTAAACTTTATGATAGATATGTAGGTATAGAAAAACACATAGTATATATAGGGTTCAGTACTAGCCATGGTTTCAGGTATTCACTGGGGGTCTTTGAATGTATCTTCTGTGGTTAAGGGGGAACTACTGTACAAGTTAAATAAAAAAACAAGTGGGTTCAGCACCATAAAAATTTTCTGCTGGAAGATAACTGATAATTGAATATACCACAAAGTCATATATATGTTCATACACACTCTGTAAAGGTTATGTGAAATTTTCCTCTGGGCTACAGATACTTAGGAAAAACTTAAATCTCATTCTATTTTCTAGAGACCTAGGCGAGTTGGTGCCAAATTTACAGGTACTAATATAGCTCCAGATGAACATGTCCAGCCTCAACTGATGTTTGACTATGATGGGAAGAGGGATCGGTGGAATGGCTACAATCCAGAAGAACACATGAAAATTGTAGAAGAATATGCCAAAGTTGATCTGGTAACCAAAATTCTCTATTTTTCTACTGTCCTTAAAGAATGTAAATTTTGCCATATCTCTAATTTAGCAACTCCATTTTTTGAGTCTTGAACCACTTTAAAAATGGTAGCATTCGGGGGCTAGCTGGTTAGCTCAGTTGGTTAGAGCATGGTATTATAACACCAGAGTCAAGGGTTCGGATCCCCAAACTGGCCAGATGCCAAAAAGAAAAATGTGGCACTTACAGTTAGTAGTAGTAGGCCTAATTGATTAGTGGAAATAAACAGTATGCTAGCCCTATTGGCAGCAGTTTCTTCTTTGATTCTTGTATTGTCCTTTTTTCCCTGATGTAGGAAGCAAGAGATACTGGAAGCATCAGAACAAACTAGTATCTAAAACTTTTGACTTTTTGTGGTTATATATTTATGGCCCCCAACCTGTAGCTTACTCACGGATTTATTTTATGGTTGCCTTACATAGCATTTGGAGGTGATAGAATGGGAATAGATAATTTATTTCAGAAACTTTTATTTTATTTTAATTCAACTTTAATTTTTACTGTTATGACTTTTACCTACTCATCCCCATTTCTTTAAAGCCCTAGTCATAGTGCCTTTTTTTTTTTTTAAATCACAAGATTTCATATAAAAATCTGGATTTCATCTTTAAATCTGGATTTCATCTTCTCTTCAACATTGTAATATCTGGCAACTGTCTTTTTTTTGTCAGGGCTTGCTCTGTGAAGTTTACGATTAGTGCCATCTGGCTCAGTTTACGTTAAGGCCTGGTTCAAACAGGAGTTCATAATTCCTGTTCTTTAGAGGCAAAGGTCTAGGGCTACAAAGAATCTCAAAGAGAAACCTTGTTCAGTGACCTTTTCTGAAAACAATAAAATTTTTCATTTTAAATATATAAAAATTAAGTGGCCATTTGAATGTTGTAAGTAAAATTTAAATGCTTCTGTTTTTTTAGGCAAAACGAACATTGAAAGCCCAGAAACTCCAAGAAGAATTAGCTTCAGGAAAATTAGTGGAACAGGCTGTAAGTAATAAAAATGATTTAAAAAAAAAAAAGTTCAAACTCTTTTAAACAAAGAAATGAAAATTGAAAAAAGAGTTTATTTTCTGTCTCTCCAGTTAGAAAATGGAGAGAGAAATATTACTGAGGGAAAAGAGTAAAACTGACACTTTTTATATGGCTCGTGGGAATATAAATTGATGCAATCATTTTGGGAAGAATGTTGCCATAAAATAAATATATATGTATTTATATGTGTGTGTATATATACACACATACAACATACCTTTTCTGGATTTAAATTAGTGGATTCATCCATCCTAAAGAATTTTCTAGACTTCAGAAAAAATTATTATGTACAAAGATACTTATTGCAGAACTTTTTGCAATAGTAAGAAATTGAAATAGTTTAAACGTCCAGGAACAGGGAATTGGTTATTGTGCATTTGCATGGTAGAATTTTTTTTTTTTTTTTCCATGGATGAGTTTTATTTTTTTTATTTTTATTTTTTTTAAATTTTATTTTGTCGATATACATTGTGGCTGATTATTGCTCCCCATCACCAAAACCTCCCTCCCTTCTCCCTCCCCCCCTCCCCCCAACAATGTCCTTTCTGTTTGCTTGTCGTATCAACTTCAAGTAATTGTGGTTGTTATATCTTCTTCCCCCCCCCTCTGGTTGTGTGTGTGTGTGTGTGTGTGTGTGTGTGTGTGTGTGTGAATTTATATATTAATCTCCCCCCCCCTCTGGTTGTGTGTGTGTGTGTGTGTGTGTGTGTGTGTGTGTGTGTGTGTGTGTGTGTGTGTGAATTTATATATTAATTTTTAGCTCCCACCAATAAGTGAGAACATGTGGTATTTCTCTTTCTGTGCCTGACTTGTTTCACTTAATATAATTCTCTCGAGGTCCATCCATGTTGTTGCAAATGGCAGTATTTCATTCGTTTTTATAGCTGAGTAGTATTCCATTGTGTAGATGTACCACATTTTCCGTATCCACTCATCTGATGATGGACATTTGGGCTGGTCCCAACTCTTGGCTATTGTAAAGAGTGCTGCGATGAACATTGGGGCACAGGTATACCTTCAACTTGATGATTTCCATTCCTCTGGGTATATTCCCAACAGTGGGATAGCTGGGTCATATGGTAGATCTATCTGCAATTGTTTGAGGAACCTCCATACCATTTTCCATAGAGGCTGCACCATTTTGCAGTCCCACCAACAATGTATGAGAGTTCCTTTTTCTCCGCAACCTCGCCAGCATTTATCGTTCAGAGTCTTTTGGATTTTAGCCATCCTAACTGGGGTGAGATTGTATCTCAGTGTGGTTTTGATTTGCATTTCCCGGATGCTGAGTGATGTTGAGCATTTTTTCATATGTCTGTTGGCCATTTGTATATCTTCCTTAGAGAAATGCCTACTTAGCTCTTTTGCCCATTTTTTAATTGGGTTGCTTGTTTTCTTCTTGTAAAGTTGTTTGAGTTCCTTATATATTCTGGATATTAATCCTTTGTCAGATGTATATTTTGCAAATATTTTCTCCCACTCTGTTGGTTATCTTTTAACTCTGTTAATTGTTTCTTTTGCTGTGCAGAAGCTTTTTAATTTGATATAATCCCATTTGTTTATTTTTCCTTTGGTTGCCCGTGCTTTTGGGGTCGTATTCATGAAGTCTGTGTCCAGACCTATTTCCTGAAGTGTTTCTCGTATGTTTTCTTTAAGAAGTTTTATTGTTTCAGGGTGTATATTTAAATCCTTAATCCATTTTGAGTAGATTTTAGTATACGGTGAGAGGTATGGATCTAGTTTCATTCTCCTGCATATGGATATCCAGTTATCCCAGCACCATTTGCTGAAGAGGCAGTCCCTTCCCCAGTGAATAGGCTTGGTGCCTTTGTCAAAGATCAGATGGCAGTAAGTGTGTGGGTTGATTTCTGGATTCTCTATTGTATTCCATTGGTCAGTGTGTCTGTTTTTATGCCAGTACCATACTGTTTTGGTTATTATAGCTTTGTAGTATAGCTTAAAGTCAGGTAGTGTTATGCCTCCAGCTTTATTTTTTTGCTCAGCATTGCTTTGGCTATGTGTGGTCTTTTATTATTCCATATAAATGTCTGCATAGTTCTTTCCATTTCTGAGAAAAATGTCATTGGAATTTTGATGGGGATTGCATTAAATTTGTATATCACTTTGGGTAGTATGGACATTTTCACTATGTTGATTCTTCCAATCCAAGAGCATGGGATATCTTTCCATCTTCTTGTATCCTCTCTAATTTCTCTCAGCAGTGGTTTGTAGTTCTCATTATAGAGATTTTTCACCTCCTTGGTTAACTCAATTCCTAAGTATTTTATTTTTTTGGTGGCTATTGTAAACGGGCAGGCTTTCTTGATTTCTTGTTCTGCATGTTGACTATTGGAGAAAAGAAATGCTACTGATTTTTGTGTGTTGATTTTTTATCCTGCTACTGTGCTGAAATCGTTTATCAATTCCAGCAGTTTTTTTGTAGAGGTTTTAGGCTGTTCGATATATAGGATCATGTCATCTGCAAACAGGGACAGTTTGACTTCATCTTTTCCAATCTGGATGCCCTTTATTTCCTTCTCTTCTCTGATTGCTCTGGCTAGTACTTCCAACACTATGTTAAATAGGAGTGGTGAGAGTGGGAGAATGTAGAATGTTGCATAGCTCTTAAAATGGCATTTATCAGGACTTAGTTAACAATATTGGACAACACTTGTATTTTAATGACACATGAAAAAAAATGCTATAATATTATCACACAGGAAAAAAAAAAAGACCAGAACACCAATTTTCGTTTAACATAGAATTACAGGTTAAGTATCCCTAATCTAAAATTTGAAGT
Source organism: Cynocephalus volans (assembly GCF_027409185.1). Classification (NCBI taxonomy): domain Eukaryota; kingdom Metazoa; phylum Chordata; class Mammalia; order Dermoptera; family Cynocephalidae; genus Cynocephalus; species Cynocephalus volans. Next base: position 142,068,494 of record NC_084461.1, on the reverse strand, counting down.
GCTCCAAAATCTGAAACTTTTTGACTGCCAACATGATACTCAAAGGAAATGTTCACTGGAGCATTTTGGATTTCAGATTTTCCTGTAGTGACTTTTTCTTTTTGTCCTTTTTCTTTAATATTTTCCACTTTTTCTGTAATGAATATGTGTTAATTTTACAGGTGGGCAAAAAATTTTTCATATGAATAAAATGTGTGTTGTAGCCGTTTTTTCTTTTTTTAAAAAAAAATTCTTAATAGAATAAATATACATATTAGAGTTGTTAAAGTTTTTGTTAACAAATTCTTGCCATAAATAAATAATAAATATTTAGAGTTTTCGAGTTTAAATTTCTAAAAGGGACTCTTAGCATGTATGAGTTACAGAGCAAACAAAACTCAAGAGGTAATTACCAAGTAAGCAGTTACTTAGGCAACCTTACAAGTTAGGCAAGTTAACAGCATAAGTACTAGTTAGTTTAAAATCCAACTCTGTACCTGGTTAGCTATGTGCTCTTAGAAAATTAATTTCTTTCAACCTCAGTTTATTGTATCTAAAATAGAGGTGACCACACCTACCCCTGGGAAGCTATATACATATCACATAGTAAACACTTGGTAATTAGTAGCTATTATTGTGATTATTGTTGATTATTACCAACTCTGGAAAAAGAAAAAAGCCCTGTTTCTTTTGTTCTAATTAACATTCTTTGTTGTTTTTTGTAAGCATAATATAATTCATTTCCCCAGTAACGTTACTTAAATGCATGTTAGGGGACTGATGATTTTTGCCCATTTGGATGCTTAAACGTTAATATGAATCACATATAGTAGAGTAGTCTCTAGTATAGAGACTTAGCTGCTGTTATAGCAATGTAAATGTCCTCTTTTGAAACAGCAACTAGCAGAAACTCCAAAAAAATTACTTTTTAAAAATGTACTTCTGATTTTGAAAGAAATACATATTAAGTAAAAAAAATTTAGAAAATTATAAAGAAGAAAATATCCCCTGTGTCAACTGTTAATATTTTAAAATAGGTCTTTTCCCCCTCCCCCACATATATCTATTTATGTGCACAGTTACAATACAACATGTTTTTGGGCTGGCGGGTTAGTTCAGTTGACTAGAGCAAGGTGCTGATAACACCAAGGTCAAGAGTTTGGATCCCTGTACTGGCCAGCCACCAAAAAAAAAAATAATAATAATACATGTTTTTAAAATGGATTCATCTGTACATACTCGTTTTTAACCTGCTCTTCTTTTTAGATTATTCTGTCTATATTTATAGATCTATAGCATTATTTATTTTTACATAAATTCTCATGGTTCAAAAATCAAAACGATATAAGAAAGTTTGCGCAAAAAGTCTTCTACCCCTGTTTCTACCCATGGTATCGCTAACCCTCATTGCCCTATAACCTTTTTTAAAAAAAATTTTGTGGTTCCTTTTAGAGTTTCTTGTGTAAATACAAACAAATACAAATATATAATCTTATTCTCATATCCCCCTTTTCCCTCCTTTCTTTTACAAAAAATTTAGCAGATTGTACATATTTTCCTGCACCTTGAGTAGAATCATTTTTAATGGTTGTTGAATATTCCATTGAAAACAGTAAATTATATAGTCATCCATTGTTAGTTTTTTTTTTCCCCCCATTTTTTTGGTATTATACACAACACTGCAAATCATTCTTATACATATACTTTTATATAATTGACATATTATCTCCTTAGGATAAATTCCTAGAAGTATACTTTTTGATGCAGTGAATATGTATATTTAAAATTTTGTTGACATATTAGCTAGCATTCCAGAAAGCTATACAGATTTATGTTCACATCAGTATACTATGTATACATGCACAACTGTTTCCATATCCCCTTACTAATGCTGTTAGTCTTTGAAGCCTTTTTAAAGGGACATGGTGAAATACTGACCACTTTACTATAATCATTTTGTGGAGTTAGAAAATATTCTGATCAATTGCTAGTGAAGAAAATAGTGTCTGTGTGACAATGAGGGTCTCCTTAAATCACAGTATTGTGTCACCTGAGTAGGTTTCTTCGTTGCCCAAACTTTACAAAGGCTGTTTTGGCTCCAGAGATACTTATTATGTGATCCTAGTAACATTTTCTTTTCGGACTAGATAGAAAATTAATGAGGTTTAATGAACATGGTATGTCTAAAAATAAAAACATTTGGAAATTAATGTTTATTGCGTACTCTGTTCATCTTAATCTTCCTGTTACCATTGTGTGATATAATCCTATCCGCGAGAATTCTCTAGAAATTTTCTGCCTTTGTAGACAGTATAATAAAATTAAATTGTCACAATGGCATACTTGTATTCAGAACTGTGCTTGTTACAAGTGAGTAATGTGAGAATTTGTTCAGTTAGAATTAAGTTATATTATCTTAACTGTGTTTTTAAAGTATTAAACTAAGTGGAATAAAATTAAAAATTCTTTTCCTTCTTTCATAATGCAGAATTCTCCAAAACACCAGTGGGGAGAAGAGGAACCAAATTCTCAGATGGTAATAAATACCCTCTCTGGGTATACATTAAATTTTTCAATTTCTAATGGCTAATAATAATAAATAACAATTTATAATAGCTTTTAAAGAACACAAGTGAATAAGGATTTGGTTAAAGGAAAAGGAAAGGAAAACAAGAACCTCTCTTTTTTCTTATTTTTTTCCCTTCTTTCAGGAAAAAGATCATAATAGTGAAGACGAGGATGAAGATAAATATGCAGATGATATTGACATGCCTGGACAGAATTTTGACTCTAAGAGAAGAATTACTGTCCGGAATCTCAGGATTCGGGAAGATATTGCAAAAGTAAGTCTTGCCAAGTTAACGTACACAAAAAATATTTGTCTTCCTAGCCTAGATTTTATTTACTCATATCTGGGTAGTATGTGGGTAATATAGTCAAAGTCACTCTATTCAGTTTTTTCTCTTCACCTATACCCCAGAAATGCACACACATGTTTAATTGATCATGATCAACTCCTCCTCCTAGTCTGCTGAAATCTTTTTTGCTGTAAGTAAACTTTCTTTAAACATTTTATTTATTCTTTAAACATTTTATTTTTTCTTCTAGTATTTGAGGAACTTAGATCCAAATTCTGCCTACTATGATCCAAAAACTAGAGCAATGAGAGAGAATCCTTATGCCAATGCAGGAAAGAATCCAGATGAGTAAGTATTATGTTTACAGATTTCAAGATGAGGGAAAGTTAATTCTTTTCTGACCCAGCCATAGGTGGTCTTCATTTTAAGTAGATTCAGCTTTACGAATTAACTTTACTTAAATCAATCTCTGAAACAGTTTTTTAAAATTTGTATTTACAGAGTGAGTTATGCAGGAGATAACTTCGTTAGATATACAGGAGATACCATTTCAATGGCTCAGACACAATGTAAGTGCTTACTCGATGTCAAGACATTTTTCATCAGCTCATAGGAAATTGGGGATTGTTTTTTAAAGTTTGTTTTTAAGAAGCTTGCAATATATGTAGCTGGCAACTTACTATGATGTTTTTAATTACTCTAGTGTTTGCTTGGGAAGCCTATGACAAGGGATCTGAAGTGCATCTGCAGGCAGATCCTACAAAACTAGAGCTTTTGTATAAGTCCTTCAAAGTCAAAAAAGAAGATTTCAAAGAACAGCAGAAAGAAAGCATCCTAGAAAAGGTAATTTTTACTAAAATGCTAAAGAAGAGCTTTCCTTAAAGAGAAGTCACTAATTAATAAGCATTCATTTTACGTTTAGAATACAACACAAAGAGAGTCCTTTTTAATCCATGGAGGATTGTCCTTTCCTTCCATTGACTTAGTCAATTGATATGACCTTTTTTTTTTTATCAGTGAGCCTTTGCAGCAAAACAAGCCACCTCAAAACATAGGAGCTTAAAATAAACATTTATTATTTTTCACAATCCTGTGTCAGCTGGGTCTCCTGGTCTTGGCCCTCTCAGCTGAGGCTGGAGGATCAAAGATGGCCTCACTCTATTATTGAGTAGTTAGCAGGCTGATTGTCTAAGGGGTCCTCATCTGGGATACCTTATCCCCATCCATCATGGTCGCTCACCCTCTAGTATGCTAGCCCACCTTTTTTACATGGTATTCTCAGGGTTCCAGAGAATAGCAACAAAAAGTATGCCCCAGTGCACAAGTGCTCTTGCTTGCATCACATTTGCCAACTTCCCATTGGCCAGAGCAAGTAAATGGCCAAGCCCAGATTCAAGGGATAGAGAAACAGACTTCATCTCTTGATGGAAAAGGAAGCAAAGTCATGTGACAAAAGGACATGCATACAAGGATGAGAGGAATTTATGGCCATCTTGTAATTTATCACAGTTCACAAGTAAATAGTGACTAAGACATCCTTTTTTGCCTATGAAAATTTGGTATTATTTTTTTTCACTGTGTTTCTATAACAAAGCACAGTAAAGAATGTTCCCTTAATCTTTCGATTGGAAATGAACTCTTTCATAGAGATTTAAATGCAAAGCTTTGTTGTAAAATGTATTTAATAATGTCCAATATCCTTTTAGTATGGTGGCCAAGAACACTTGGATGCCCCTCCAGCTGAATTGCTTTTAGCCCAAACTGAAGACTATGTGGAGTACTCAAGACATGGAACAGTCATCAAAGGACAGGAGCGGGCTGTTGCCTGCTCTAAGTATGAGGAGGATGTGAAGATCCACAATCACACAGTATGTGTTAAACTATAATCGTTTTGTGTCCTTATTAGTTTGGCTCTGGATTACATTATTCTATTACAGCTTCATTAGCTAATCATTGCTATGCCTTTTTTTTTTAGTTCAACATTTTAACTTTGTTTTATGGAATTTTTCCAAAAATAGCAAAAATGTGAAAGAGAAGTCAGATATCCTGAATTTTTTCCTAGGCTTTTGGGGATCAAATTTCAGACCATTGTAACTGCAATGCTTGCTTCTCACACTTGAGGTCAGGTGACTCTCTCCCAGTTAGCCAACTCTAGAATCCCCATAATTTTTCTCCCAGATTACCTATAAAGGCACTATATTGTTTTGTATTCCTATCAACAATGTATGAAAGTCCCTAATTTCAGGTTCCTGTTTAAGTAACCTCTCTCTTTGCAGCATATCTGGGGATCTTACTGGAAAGATGGCCGATGGGGATACAAATGCTGTCACTCTTTTGTCAAGTATTCCTATTGTACTGGAGAAGCTGGGAAGGAGATTGTTGTAAGTATTTGTCCCCTGGTTCTTAAAGGCATAAAACAAACAAAGCTCTTAAATCAAACTCTGTATAAAACATATCTTCTCATGTTTCAAATGTTAACTTTTTCTTAGTTGATCGGTTACTATGACACCTGACTCAAATTATATATACTTTCCCACAGAATTCAGAGGAATGTGTTATAAATGATGTGACTGGAGAAGAATCTGTGAAGAAACCACAAACCCTCATGGAAGTAAGTCTATAATCATTTGTCCTGAGGGACAACAAATGTCCTGGAGGGAGGACTTTAAAACTTGCTCTGGAGTTTTGTTTTCACATTAATAACACTGTATTTCAATCCTCCCTCTCAGATGCATCAGGAAAAACTAAAAGAGGAGAGAAAGAAGAAGAAAAAGAAGAAGAAGAAGCACCGAAAGAGCAGTTCAGATAGTGATGATGAAGAAAAGAAACATGACAAATTGAAAAAGGTACTTTGTAAAGTCTAAATAGTAAAAATAACAAAAACAGTATTCTTTATTTGTAGAGACTTTAGGAAATGATCTAGTTTTGTCTGTACGTTCATTTTAGGCATTTTTTGGGTTTTTTTAGTTGGCTGGCCAGTATGGGGATCCAAATCCTTGACCTTGTTGTTAAAAAATCGCACCCTAACCAACTGAGCTAACCAGCCAGCCCTTTAAAGGCTCATTTTAAAAATGAGGAAATGAGCTGAGTCTGGGTGATATGTCCAGGTCACATTAATGAAGATGTTGTGGGTGTAGGAACTTGTAATATTTGATAAATATCACTATGCATTGAAGAAATGTGCTTTGTAAAGCTGTTTTTTAGAGTTATTGACAGGTTTCCCACAAAGAATTGCCTTCTACCTCCATAATTTGTAAATTTCAGCTAGTCCTTGGGAATAGTCAAAATTGCAGTCTCCACCAGAAGCATCAGTTGCAAGCGTGTATCAGTAAAATTAACCTTGTTAAATTGTTATTAAATACAATTCCTTTAACACTCAGTGTCATAGAATGTTTTGTGCTCTATGAAAATGTCATATGAGCCAAATAGTGATTAGTTGTACCTTGACAGTGGAAGAGCTGACTCAAGCTCTTTTGGCAGTCTAGATTTTTGATGCAGCACTTCATATTCAGTGGAATCTTTTGATACTCTGCCACTTTTGAACAAAAGAGATCTAATGTGGAGCTGTGATGCTCATTTTTTCCCCCTCACTATAGGCACTGAATGCAGAGGAGGCCCGCCTTCTTCATGTCAAGGAGATCATGCAGATTGATGAGAGGAAGCGGCCTTACAATATCATATATGAAACTCGGGAACCCACTGAAGAGGAAATGGAGGCCTATAGAATGAAACGTCAGAGGCCAGATGACCCCATGGCCTCTTTCCTTGGACAGTAGTAACTAACCGTAAAAGATCATCTAAGATAGACACAACTAATATGTTCTTTTCAGCTTCTTGCTGATGATTGTAGATAGAAAAATCCTGTATAGTCGTCTTGCTGCCTGACTTTAATAAAGCTTTCAGAAGGCTCAAAGTAAATTCATTCCTTTCCACACTGAAGAAACAAAACAAAGAAGAAAAACAAAGAGGAGATACATTAAGTGTGGATTAAGATTTTAATTTCAGTTTTATACTGGTGATGTGGAAAGAGGCCTTGGCTCTCTACCTGTCAAGAGTTTCTTCTACTCAACAGTTATTAAATCTCAAACTTTATTTTCACAATTTTTATGGCCCTTTATTTAGTGTTAGTACACATTTTGAAGGTAAATTAATTATTCTTTCTCGAAACCAGAGCCTTATTTTTAAAAAACTTCTGGTAACTCTATAATTGCAGTTATTTTATAATCAATTGTGTTTGCCTTCTATGGTTTTCCTGGACTTAAGTTAAAAAAAATTATTTCAGTGGCTTTGGGTCACTGAAAGGAAATCTATAGAAAATGTAAAGAATCTCCCCCACATGTCAATCTGTGTAGTAATAAATCTGTTTTTCATTTATTTATTCAATTTGGTGTTTAATACATTCCTTGTACCTTACATCCAGAAGTAATGTGTTAGCCTTTGAATGGAAAAACAACTGTTTTTTCATTCTTGAATCAGTATTGACTGATCAGTACTAGGTCTTTTACCATTCTGGACATGAGCCTTTAGACATAGAAACCCTTTATCATAGAGGATATGATTTGTGATATTATTTGTTGGTTTAATTGCCTTTATGTAGCAATCATGAATATTAAATTAGATTTTTAAAAGACTATAGAGTATCTGGCATACCTAATCTTCATAGCAGCAAGTGTCACTTTGTAAAACATGTTGAGCACAAAACCTGAAGTTGCAGGTTTCTTTACAGAGTTATAGTGGTTGTAGGGTTATTGGTAACTGAGATTGTCATGATCCTCAAGCCTCTTCTAAGAAAGCTGTGAAGAGAATACTGACAGCAAGATCAGTGAATACAGGCGGTTAACCCCTGACATGAGTACGCAGACTTTTAATGGCTTTCTCAGAGGTAGTGGTGATAGGAGAGTAACTCAGTCAACTTATCAAATACTGTGGATATACTTGGTGTCTAGATTCAGACTAGTATGAAATTAAAACAGCAATGCAAGTAGATCTAATTCTTACCTGCTTTAAGAATATCAAAAATTTGTTTTCATATTCCTTAACATAGGATGGTTCAACATAATATCTGACATTGGTATTTATTTTGTATTTTATCTTTTGTTAATAAAGATATGTACTTGAGAATACTTAACTGTGAGTAGTTTTTAGTGTTATTTCAAATATTTGGCAGAAAAGTGGTATAGGACTGGCAGGGATCCTGGGTTAGCTTCTGTGAGTTTGTATTAGAAAATGCATCCTTTAACTCAAAAAATGTTTCACCTAACTTTTCTCGGCCTCTGTTCCCTCTTCTGAGAGGCCTAATTTACTCTGATTTTAGGAAGATTTCTATAATCAAAGTCATGTCTTATTTCTGTTTCCTTTTGGAAAAAAGGTAACAGAACATTATTCAGAGAAGAACTTTGATTTTATCTTAATAATAGCTGCCTTTTAAGTGCTGGAACTGTGTGCTATAATATTTGTATGTTTTCTCATTCTTCAGCAGAACTTCATGGGGTGAATAATGGATGATATCCCTATTTTACAATAAGTACATGGGCTTAATGACTAAAGTAGCTCGCTGGATTCCTAATAGTTAATAGTGTTACAGCCAGAACATGAAACCAAGTGTCTCTGATTCTAAAACCTACCCTTTTCTCATTATTTATGGCCCTGGTTTCTGGACCAAGATGGCTGGTCCTTTGCAGTTTCTTCCATTGACAGAAACCTTAAGCAGGCCCTCAGGGTTTACGGGGTTCACCCTCAACACCTGAAAATGATGCACATGTCCCACGTTCTTTGACAACTCCTTCTAAAACTTCCCCCTAGCATGCACCAGCCTTGTGGAATGCTTCAAAGTAAAGACTTACTATACGAAAATGAATAAACATTTCATTAACTTTAAAAGAATTCCAGAAATACTCCAAAATTAGGAAAGAGGGCTATATTTGGATTTGTTTCTTTCAATGTTTTCTAGTTTCTATTTTGAGATTTTTTCCTCTAAAACTTCTCTAATGTGGGTTTGTTACTTTTAAATTACGTTATTAAAAAGAATTTTATATAAAATTAAAATCTATTCTCTGAGATGGATTGATAATTCTTAGGAAATTGATCCACATGCTTTAACTTATAGGATGAGGGCGACTTGCATGGGCAACAGGACACAAGCGGTGGTAGTTTATCCTCCACTGTGAGTATCATAATGAAATTTAAAGCCTGCCTCATTTGCCTGAACGTTTGATTTGGGAGTTCAATGAGCGTCCTTCCCTTTTTCCTCATTGACTCCACATGGAACATGGTAGTTATTGGAGTTTTTTCATCTCCAAGTTCAAGGCCTGACAGTATAAAATTTTATTTGCAGTGCTCTGAATGTTAAAAAGTAGAACTATGTGGACTTTTCGGTGTCTTCCATTCCTGAGATTCTACGATTCATCCTTTCTGGCAGATACAAAAAAAAAATCCTCCAGCTCCACGTACACAACCTTAAAAAAAATGGGGACGACCAGCGCGCATGCTCCCTACTCAAGCCAGCCGGGTAGCAGCTGGCATGCTCCCTCAGCCAGCTGCTACTGCGCCTGCGTGCGGGGAGACCTCTTACCCAGTCTGCAGGCGGGAAGCAATCCGGAGAACCCGGATGGAAGCCTGGCCGGGCTGGGGTGGAAGTTACTGTGAGCGCGTCTCTCTCTCCGCGCTCTGCAGGTTCCTGCTCCGGGGTCGGACCTGAGGAACGGTGGCCTAGACTGGTTCCGACGCCCAGAGGCTGGGCCCCAGGCTGAGCGGAGATCGGAACTGGAGCCTGAAATGGGCGCCTAAAAGAATCCCGAGCATCCCCTGGGCCTGAGGCTCAGGCTCTGAGACGAGCGGGCGGAGACCGAACTTGGTCCTTCCTCGCCGCCGGCGCCCTTATCATGCCCCGGCCGGCTCCAAAAGTCTCCGTCCTTAATAACACCCTCAGGCCCTATCAGTTAAGAGCCGCGTGTTCTTTGCATGCATACAATTAAACCTGCCAGCAACCCTATAAGGTAGGTACTGTTATCGTCCCCACTTGAGGAACTGAGTTTGGAAAGCTCCCAGCCTGTAAGTGACGAAGCCGACTTAAGATCCCAGACGTTTGCCTCTGGACCGTGTGCTCAAGTACCACGTTCCCGCCCCTTTTCTTTTGGCTATTGATTTTAACTGTAAAATGTAAGGGTTAAGTCCTCTGCCTCTCTCTGTGCCTGCCATGAACTTGCGTAGGCGGTGGCTAGGTAGAAGTTGAATTGTATTTAGGTTTACAGCTGCACTTGGTGTTTTCACTGCTGAAATATATGTATTTAGCATTCCCTAAATAATCCTATTATGTGAATGTTCACTTTTAACTGATTTTTCTTTCAGTTGTGATATTTTTTCTTATCTACCTGTACTTCATAAACTTGCAAAAAAATTTTACTTTGTAACATCAAATCTTTCATTCAGCATCTTAAGATATCTTTCAAAAGACTCTCAAAATAATCATTCTTAAAATTAATGATATTTAAAGATAATGCTTTTTGTTGGTTTATCTTTTTGTTATGGAAAATTTCCAGTGTATATAAAAATAGTGAGAATGGTGTAATGATGTGTAGCCATCATCCAGCTTCAAGAGTTACCATTTCAAAGCCAGTCTTATTTCTTTTATGGCCATCCCACTTTGTGTGTGTACTGAGGTACAATATTGTAAAAGAAATCCCAGACATCATTTTACTTGTAAATAATCTAACAAATGAGGACATTTTAAAACACAGCTGCAATTCCATTATCACACCTGCTTAAATTAATAGTAATTCCTTATTATGATGATGCCTTTTTAATGTTTACTTTTTTTAGGGTACTGTAATCCTAAGTCCCACAAGGGAAGTGGAAATTGTGAAGTTCTAAAATACAAGAAAGCCTCTTGGGCGGTAAGTTCATCTTTGAGGATCTTGAAAATTCTTGCTACCTGTTCTCCCTTTTTGAGGGAAATGGAGAAGAATACTATAAGTGGATTTTTAAAAATTCTTTTGTTCAAAACAGTTAAATAAAAATATACTTGAGTAGCATAGTCAGTGTGAATACAAATGGACTCTTAACAGGTCCTGTACTGATTTCTAATGAGACTAAAGCAAAGCTTTTTCCTTTGTTCCCTCTGCCTCCCTAAATATTTATGGTAAATATAATAGAATATAGAAAGATGGGCATTTTTTATGCTAATGTAATAATTTTATTGTCATTAATTAGGAGTGGCTCTAAACTCCAAATAGTCCCATTACTTGACAAAAGAAGACTTAAAATCAACTTTTTAAACTTCAGCTCGTCTTTTTTGATTGGCAGATATCCTCCAATTGTTAACTGGCTCATAACAACCACATAATGGGTCAACATATTAGTTACATAGACATACATTTTACAACTAGTGAGTTTTGGCAGAACGACTAGAAAACTAGTGCATTAAGTAAATATTCTTGGCTTACTTATTGTGGGTTTTTTTAATGGCCAAAATGGACATTTAGATTTAAATGTGTCTCTGGTTAAATTATTTTAGCCACATTCTGTGGCATAGAACTTTAGGGATCACTTATTTATCTTGAAGATAGAATTGTTTTCTAAGGTATATTTGAGTCTACCTGTGGATTATACCTTTGCTCATTGCTAATGAGAGACAAAAAAAGGGCATGGCTTTCTTTTTTAGGTCCGTCAGCTTTCATAGGAGATTGTCATCAACTCAGAAAACTTAGAAAACTTAAATGCCTATTAAAGCATTTGGATTGTTCATTTGGCAATCTAGAATATCTGTAAGCTAGAGATTGGCTTGGAGGATATGTTTTCATTCTTTTAAAACTGACTACTTACTAGGATGTGTATCAGGATTACCTGGACATCTTTATTTCACATTCTTTTGTCCTACCTCTGGAGAAGATTTATTAGGTAGTGCATGGGACATGTATACCTCCCGGTGATTGTGATGGTCATCTTTTATTACAGATAACTGTTCTAGTTACTATTCATAAGAATTATCTAAAATACTTATTCAGAATACAGATTCTAGTCCCCTACTTCAGAGGTAAGAATCAGAATCTCAGGGGAGTCAGGGAGAAGAATCTGCTCAGATGATTCCTCCATTTACTAAACTAGGGAACCACTGCCTTCCACATCCTGTCCGTGGGTTAAGCCAAATTAGGAATGCTGCTTGTGTTCATTATGTTGTTTTTAGCTTCTTTTTTCCTTTCTTTCTTTCTTTCTTTTCTGTGTTTCAGAAAGCAATTTTTTTATTGAAATGTAATTGATTATACATATTTGTGGGGTACAAAGTTGAATATCAATACCTGTGTACAATGTGTAATGATCAAATCAGGATAATTAGCATATTCAACATTACAAAACAAAATCATTTTGCTTCTTTCTTGATTGTTTTTATTGAGGGGTAGTCATGAAAAAGCATTGTGAAATTCTTTATTGTACTTATGGGTTCCTCTCATATGAGAGGAATTTTTCTGAAGTCTCGGTAACAAGAATCATTGTGTTTCTCCTGATCAAGTTACTTTGCTTATACACGGACAATGTGAGTTATGGAGTGATAGTGTGTTATACTTTACATAGCAGCAAGGATACTCTGGATCAAATTTGTAATTTAACTTTGTGTCGTTGGTAGCTTAATTAGACTTAAAAGACCTATTTGAAATTCTCTGCTTACGTTGGAGTTAAAACAGCTCAAGGATCAAATAGTTTTTCAGACCTGTTCAATTCTTAACTATTAAAAAGAACTAGCCACCATGTCAAAATCTGCCCTTCCTTAAAGTATTTAGTAAATAACTTCTTTCTCTATTCTGTCATTCTTAACCAAGGGTGTGCATACATCTTTGGGGCAGGATGGAAGGAGGGGGTGTTAGTGAGATGCCCTTTCTGGGGATACAAAATGTACCAGATTTGTTTGTAACATACATGATTGAAAACAAGTTAAACCATAATTGCAATTTGCCAATAAAGGACCTATGGATATTCATAACTTGCCTAAGCCCAAATCTCTCACTTATGACTTGCTTGCAAATCATTTATTGCAGGGCACCAGTTATGTATTGCTGGTATTAAAGTAGACTGTCATGCTGTCATGGCTTACTTCAAACTGACATGTTGCAGGGTATGTCTTGACATGTACAGGATAGCATGTAATATGACTTTGTTATAATTTGATTGTTAGGTGATTTTTAATTTGTGGGTTATATTTTACTCCCAAAGCAAAGTTCTGTGGCATCTCTGGATTACTACCTGAGAAATTTTGTGTGTCATGTCGAAGAAACGCAAATGGGAAGATGACTATGTTCGTTACTGGTTCACCTGTACAACGGAAGTTGATGGAACTCAGCGCCCACAATGTGTATTGTGTAAGTCGGTATTTTCAAATGCTGACCTCAGACCATCAAAACTGTCAGACCATTTTAACAGACAGCATGGTGGTATAGCTGGACATGATCTCAATAGCCTGAAGCATATGCCAACACCATCTGATCAGAGTGAAACCTTGAAAACATTTGGAGTTCCATCTAATGAGGATGCCTTATTACAAGCATCATATCAGTTTGCATATTTATGTGCTAAGGAGAAGAATCCTCATACAATAGCTGAAAAATTAGTGAAACCTTGTGCACTGGAAATAGCTCAAATAGTTTTGGGACCAGATGCCCAAAAGAAGCTTCAGCAAGTACCCTTATCAGATGATGTGATCCATTCTAGAATTGACGAAATGAGCCAGGATATCTTACAGCAAGTTCTAGAAGATATCAAAGCCAGTCCTCTTAGAGTGGGTATTCAGCTTGCTGAGACAACTGACATGGATGACTGCAGTCAGCTAATGGCATTTGTGCGATATGTAAAAGAAAGAGAGATCATAGAAGAATTCCTATTCTGTGAACCATTGCAGTTAACCATGAAAGGAATAGATGTGTTCAGTCTCTTCAGAGACTTCTTTTTGAAGCATAAGATAGCACTTGATGTTTGTGGCTCTGTTTGTACTGATGGTGCCTCCTCTATGCTAGGAGAAAATTCAGAATTTGTTGCCTGTGTGAAAAAAGAGGTACCTCATATTGTGATCACACATTGTTTGTTGAACCCTCATGCACTTGTCACAAAGACATTACCTGCAAAGCTGAAGGATGCTCTGTTTACTGTGGTGAGGGTAATAAATTTCATCAAAGGGCGAGCTCCAAATCATCGCCTTTTTCAGGCTTTCTTTGAAGAAATTGGTATAGAATATAGTGTCCTCCTTTTCCATACTGAAATGAGGTGGCTTTCCCGAGGCCAAATACTTACTCATATTTTTGAAATGTATGAAGAAATAAATCAATTTCTTCATCACCAAAGCAGTAATTTAGTTGATGACTTTGAAAATAAAGAGTTTAAAATTCACCTAGCATACCTTGCAGATTTATTCAAACACCTAAATGAACTTAGTGCCTCTCTGCAAAGGACTGGGATGAACACAGTATCAGCCAGAGAGAAGTTATCCGCTTTTGTTAGGAAGTTTCCATTTTGGCAAAAACGAATTGAGAAAAGAAATTTTACCAACTTTCCTTTTCTCGAAGAAGTAATTGTTTCAGATAATGAAGGAATATGCATTGCAGCTGAAATAACACTGCATCTCCAACAGTTGAGCAACTTCTTCCATGGGTATTTTTCTGTTGGAGATCTTGATGAGGCAAGTAAATGGGTACTGGATCCATTTCTTTTTAATCTTGATTTTGTTGATGATGGTTATTTAATGAAAAATGATCTTGCTGAATTACGAGCTAGTGGCCAAATCCTAATGGAATTTGAAACAATGAAGCTTGAGGATTTTTGGTGTGCTCAATTCACAGTGTTTCCAAACCTAGCAAAGACAGCTCTAGAAATCCTTATGCCATTTGCAACTACATATCTTTGTGAGTTGGGATTTTCATCACTTTTACATTTTAAAACAAAGTCCAGAAGCTGCTTTAATGTTAGTGATGACATTCGTGTGGCTATTTCAAAAAAAGTACCTCGTTTTTCAGACATCATTGAACAAAAACTACAGCAGAAGTCGCTATAAGCTGATATACTTTTTTAATGTGTAATTTTTAATATATTCTTACTACCATCATAAAATTAAGCTGTAATTCTGTTTCTTTTCTTTTATATTTATGGTATACTGAATTCTGTGCTTAAAAAATTCAGCAATTTTAACTTTTAATGAGGCATGTGAAAATATGTTTTAAGAAGGATACAAATAGAAAAGATTAAATACCACTGCTAGTTGATACGTAGCATTTTTCTAATTCTGAGTATCTGTTTAACCTTTTGATGCAATACATTAAAAAGATACCCAAGCACTAGAATATCCAGCTAATGGTACAATAGGCTAGGAATTGAGCCAAGAGAAAGAGAGAAGACCTCCCAGAAGTCAAAGGACAAAATGACAGTGAGTCCACCTGTCTTTGTAAGGGTTGTTATGGGGAGGTTAATGAAATTAGAGGATTATGAAATATAACAGTGGAAGAAGGGATGATCTAGCTTATGTAAGACTCATTTTTAACTGTACTCTTTGGAGCTGATCTCACAATGTCCACTCCCCTAGCTCCCGTGCTTTAAATACTATATTAATAAATATCCTGATATCATATTAATCACTCTTTGTCTTCTTTTAAATTACTTCAGGACTCCAGGTTATCAAGGCTGCTGAAAAGGAGATTCTCAAGGCTTACCCTAGAGACTCTGATTTAGCAGGTCTGCCATAAGGTCAAGGATCCTCATTCTTAACCAGTTTTCCAGATGGTTCCAATGTATTCTTTGGTCCTCTGGCCTCCTCTTATTTTTCCTACACTTAATTTTCTTTTACCCTAATTTTCTCACTTCTGTTGCCTTCTATATTTATTTTTCTAAGATAGTTCAAAATTTTTGAGTGGACCACAGTATAAATCATAAATAAATTGACATGAAATCATTTGAGTAATTCAGGGCCATCAAAAAATTCTCCATGGGAATATAAATTAGTATACTTTTTCTAGATGATTTGGAAGCATATGTATGTTAAAATTTAAGTAAATTTACATTTGTATTTTAAAACTTTAATGTTTTTCCAAAGTTACTACATGCTCAAGGCTGTGGAAAAAATGGTATAAGAGTCCTATCAGGAAAAGCCACAATCCCCTTTCTGCCCAGTTACCTTAACCATTTCTGCTTTAACTCCTTGTGGTTTCACCCATATCTCTAAATAATATGTTCATATCAAGTTCATGTGGCAATTTTGATATATCAGCTTTTTGGGGGTGGGGGGCTGGCCAGTAAGGGGATCCAATCCCTTGACCTTGGTGTGATATCAGCACCACACTCTACCAACTGATTTATCAGCTTTAGAAGCTATATATTGACTCCTCTAGATAATAGATAAGAATTGAATTTATAAAACACCTATTTTCTTTTCTGCTACTCCTCTCAATTTTTATTATTATAGCACTAATTTTAGTTCCTTTATTGGTTATTCGTAGCTCTTTGATTGAGGACTTTTCCCCCTAGAAATTTATCATGTGGAAAGAATCAGGGATGGCCACAAAGTTTTATTTTTAAGTTGGATAATCACAGTATTTGTATAGTAGGGAAAAATCAAAAAAGTCTAAATGGTAATGGAACCTGACTACCAATTTAGATGCCACTTGAGTACTGCAAATTGGAGTTTATATTTTCTACAGAAAACTCAGCTTTATCACCGTCCATCAAAATGCTTTCATCAGTAAATTGAAATACATTCCTTCTTTCATTTAAAAATGTAGTTATAGAATATAGGTCCTAATTTTTCCTATTATAATCTAACATCAAAAGCAGTGGAAAAATTTCCAAAGCTAATGCAGGAATAAATCTAGATGTGTATGTATAAAATTTAATTGGTATGCAGTTCTAAAGATAGGAAAGAAGTAGGGATGGGAATGAGGGCGTGTACGTAGCCTGGGACCTAATATTACAATTGTAGGGCTAGGGTGAAATAACCTTTCATAGACAGTATTTCATTAAGTCTACTAGAATTTTCTCTTACATTGAATTAATTAATTCCTGCTATGAAAAACTCAAAGGAGACTTTTAAGGAAATGGCTGACTAGGGTTTTTAATTCATTTTCAAATTCTACAGTTTATTTTCTCCTCATCAAAAAAAAAAAAAGAGTCTGCAATGTTTGATAAAATAAAGAAACTTAGATTTTTTTTCTTTTAGTAAAAATAATCTCCCACAATGGTACATATATTGGTACATACGTGTTAGTGTCTTTTTTTTCCAAGAAAGAGATCATTTGTTTTTCTTTTTTTCTTTCTTTTTTTTTTTTTGTATTTTCATTATTATGATGAAGATCATTGATACATTTTGTAAAGGAATTAAGTCAGTATAAAGATGTAATCTTTATGACCAGCAGATGTCACTCTCTGTGCAGGTTGGTTGAATGCGAACTTACTTGCATTACAGATTTTGCCAAATATCTGATTTTAAACATCTCTAGAAGGTATTACTGACTCAGACTAAAAATGCCACATCTGAGCCTCTCCTGGCTCAAAATTAGCAGACAGAACTCTGGTGGAGCCAGTAACCACAAGACTGCAAGAAAACGCTGGGAAACAAGGGTGGGAAAGACAAGATATAAGTAGCGTTTTCTATGAAACTGACTTGAGCATGTGGATTTTTGACCTATCAGTTGCTTTTTTAAGCCACCAAAAGCTTTAAAAAGTTGGTAAATAGTCAGCATTTTCAGACATGATCCAGTCAGAATCAAAAACAAATAGACACACACTTTTATTTTTGGAGCAGCTGGTCAGTATGGGGATCTGAAAGACATAAGACTTTTGAAGGGTAAACTTTATCATACTTGAATTATATCTCAGTTTCTTAAAAATAGCCTCTGGATATTCATAGTATAGATTTGCTACAAATCTTACTGTAATTCAGAAATGGATTTGATTCCTGGCTCAGCTACTTACTGGCTGTGTACACTCTGTAGCTCTCAGCATATGGGAATCAGGAGGTCTGGCAGACTGATCATCTCATTTTGACCTGCTTGGTATTTATTCATTTACTTGCTTCTTTTAATAGTAGCACCCTGATTTTACTTTGAGGAACTATCCTTCCCCCACTGTCAATCCATATGGCCCCATGCTGGCTAATTAGAGTCAGCTCCAGTATTTTTTGCTGGAATTAATAGGAAAGATGCTACACATGCTAACCTAGCAGGATATGCCTCGAGCTGCCAATGGTCAATTTTGCTACCTTATACAGAGAAACTGCCAGAGGATGAAACCAACAGAGAATCTAAGAAAAGGAAAAAGATTCTTCATGACATCGCTTCAGCCCCTAAATGTAGTCATACTTTCTTTTTCCTTTCAAAGTTACATGAGCTAACAAATTTCCCTTTTTGCTGAAGCCTGTTTCCTGACACATACAACCAAGAGACCTGCCTCATGTACTTGGTTTCCAATCTTTTTATGAATGAGTAATGGGAAAGTTTTGATTCCATTAATTTTATTATGTGATTTTGGACAGCTTTTACCAGTCCTGGGCCCCAATTTTCTCCCTTATAATATGAAACAGTTGGACAGTTTTTTCCTACAGAACCTTTTCATTTCTTTCCAAGAGGCCATATTTTATTTGCTTAAATTTTGGAACTTTGGTGACACTGACATCAGTATGAAGAACTTAATAGAAAACTAGACTTTTGGGGAGTCTTTTGTTGGTTTTGGTTTTGGGGGGTTTTTGTAGTGACATCAGCTTGATTTATGGAGCAACATAATTCCTATTTATCATTTTCTTCTAATAAAAGCCCTATTCAAATATTCAGGAGACCTTTATCCCCAATATTTTATTACAAAAGATTTTAAGCATACCAAAAAGTAGGAAGAGTACTATAATGAACATCCAAATGCCTATTTTCTAGATTTGAAAATTACATTTTGCCATAGCTGTCTGTCTATATAAATATATAGGTATCCGTATATCAAACAGGATTCAGTCAAGAAACAGAAATCATACCAGATTCTAAACAAATAGAATCTACTATTTTCAAAAAATTACCAGATATCAGAGAACTGGGAAGGCAAAAGGAGATACTGAGGTATCATAGACAATAAATGCAGGATACAGCTAGCATCACAAGGGCTGGGTAAACATGAAAGGAAGTTGGGGTAATTAAAACGTGGAAACTTGGATGAAGGATCTCTTGGAAATGAAATTCATTTGTCTGAGAAGGGGGCCCTGCTTGACTGGTGCTATTGTTAGGAGCTCAAAAGGGTGAAGAACAGGTGCCAGCCTGCTGGTGCTGCCATCTCTGAGAAAATATGATAAGGCTGATTTTGACAGTGTGAAAAAACTGAAAACTTAAGTCAACTGCTACTGGAATTAATTTACTGCCACGGTGAAGAACCATTACAGAGATGATACAATAGAAAGCAAAAGAGGAAGAAGCAAGTCACTTGTCCTTCCTCTATATTTCCACTATCTTTCTTTAACCCCTTATTTGCAGAGTCTAATAGAAAGCTAGGTGATAAAGAAATGAGTTTTGTGGGGTTCCAGTCCCAGCATCATAAAGTAGAGTATGAGAGGGTGGGTTTGAAGCTAAAAGACTTTAGCTTAATAACCAGCACTTTTCACCCCTCTGGCTAATTCAACATCTGTTCATACCCTTCTATGCATATATTTCCACTATCTTTCTTTAACCCCTTATTTGCAGAGTCTAATAGAAAGCTAGGTGATAAAGAAATGAGTTTTGTGGGGTTCCAGTCCCAGCATCATAAAGTAGAGTATGAGAGGGTGGGTTTGAAGCTAAAAGACTTTAGCTTAATAACCAGCACTTTTCACCCCTCTGGCTAATTCAACATCTGTTCATACCCTTCTATGCATATTTGAATTTCTATACAGTAAACATAGTTTTGTAGTTCTGTTAAGATGTAACTATCCTTTGTACAAAGATGCTGTCATTTCCCAAAATGAGGAGACACCAAGTCCCAACTCCTCAAATTTAGTAGCAGTCTCATTAAGTATTCTGTTGCCTAAAAACTAAATTGTGAAGTTAACTACCCTTAATAATCATTGCATAAAATTTTAAAATCATTCATAGATAGCCAATAGGTCAAAGAATAAGCCACAAGAGAAAATAGAAAATACTTTGAAATAAATGAAAACAAAAATACTCCATACCAGAACATACGGAGGCAGGAAAGGTAGTGCTCAAAGGGAAATATATAGCTGTAAATGCTTACATTAAGAAGAAGAGAAACATCAAATCAGTAAATCTAAACTTCTGCCTTAAGAAACTAGAAAAGTAAGAGCAAACTAAACCCAAAGCAAGTAAAAGGAAGGAAATATTAAAGATGAGAGTGAAAAATAAATGAAATAGAGAAACAATAGAGACAATCAATGAAATCAAGACTTGGTCCTTTGAAAAGGTTGGCAAAATTGACAAATGTTTAGCTAGACTGACCTAGAAGAAAGAAAAAAAGACTCAAAATCAGGAATGAAAAGAAGGGACATTACTGCCAACCTCAGAAACAAGGCTTATAAGGAAATATTATGAACAATTGAATAGCAGCAAGTTATATAACTTAGATGAAATGGGAAAATTCCTACAAAGGCACAAACTCCCAAAACTGACTCAAGAAGAAATAGAAAATCTGAGTAGACCTATAACAAATAAAAGGGATTGAATCTATAATCCAAAAAAGCTCAGTAATCAAAAGCCCAGAACAAGATGGCTACACTGTCATCTGGTGAATTCTACCAAATGTTTAAAGAACACTAGTCCTTCACAAACTTTTCCAAAGAATTGAAGAGAAACACTTAACTCATTCTATGATACCAAACCAGACAAATAGCATCATATGAAGAGAAAACTACAGACCAATAATCCTTATGAATATATTCATAAAAATCCTCAACAAAACACTAGCAAACCAAATCCAGCAACATATAGAAAAGGTTATATACCATGACCAAGTGGGATTTACCCCAGGAATGCAAAGTTGGTTCAACATGAAAATCAATCAGTGTAATATACCATATTAATAAAACAAAAGAAACTACATGATCATCTCAATAGACAGAGAAAAAGTGCTTCACAAAATTCAATATCCTTTAATGAAAAAAATACTTAAATTAGTATTTTATATAGGAAACTTAAGGAGCATCTATGAAAAACCCACCACAGCTAATGTCATATATAGTGGTGAAATAAAGCCTTCTGTATTAGTCAGTTTTCTGTTACTTATAACAATATCTATAACTGGATAATTTATAAAGAAATTTAGTTTTTACAGTTTTGGAGGCTGGGAAGTCCAAGGTTGGGGAACATATCTGGTGAGGGCCTTCTTCTTGGTGGGAACTCTGCAGAGTCCAAAAGTGGCACAGGGAATCACATGGTACAAAGAGCAAAAGTGAGCTAACATGCTGTTTCCTCTCATGAAGCCCCAAGTGCCACTCCCATGATAGTCTACTTGTTCATTAACCTGTTAATCCATGAATGGATTCAATCACCTCCCAAAGGCCCTACCTTTCAACCCGCCACATTAGAGATCAAGCTTCCACATGAGCTTTGGAGGGAACAAATGTTCAGACCATAGTACCTTCCCCACAAGATTAGGAAAAGATAAGGATGTCCACGCTCACAACTTGTATACAACATTGTACTTGGAGGTTCTGGCCAAGGCAGTTAGGCAAGAAAATGAAATAAAAGACATCGACATTGGAAAAGAATTGTTTTTTGTTAACGTTTGCTATTGGACATAGAAGTTCTGAAAGGTATCCTCGGAGCATCCACTGGTGTCCCAGACATAGTCTTTCTTGCTCTCATTGTGTAGTAGCAACTCAATTTCTGCTTGGTAATCAAAGTTACCCCAGCCAGTAAAGTGCCCCCCTTCTTTGCCTGTTGACTCAGTGACATGAGGAGCCCAGCACTAATGATAACAAAGTTCAATTGCTAAAGAACAGGATCCAAAACGACGAAGCTAACAAATCTATATTTTATCTTAGGAAATGATGCAGTATAGTAACAGCATTAAAATAAGGATATGCATCATAGCCAAAGGCTACCTCACATCAGAGGTCTGGAGAGCACGGTTGTGAACTCTTATTGTCGTCCCTGTGTCAGGGCCTGTGGTAGGCAGAATAATAATCCCCCAAAGGTATCCATGTCCTAATCCCTGAAATCCATGAATATGTTACTTTGCATGGCAAAAGGGACTTTGCAGATATGATTAAGTGAAGGTAATGTAAGGTACAGAATTTGTCTTTCATGTTGTAGGGATATTGCAACATGCTCCCAACTGTTAGCACATCAGAAACTTCACCAAGGTCGTGAGCCCCTGAATTTTTGTTTTTATCTCCCACTCTGCCTCACATGCATTTTACTAAGACTATCTAAAGTACTTGCTACTACTACCTTCTTATCAAACCTACTCTGCATGATGTCGTCAGTGAAGTTGACCAGTATGATGCTCTGTGAAATGTAAAGATGATCAGGATCTCTGCAGACTATATTATAGCAGACTAAGTTGACGTAGCCCTAAGGCAAGTCTGTGGAAGTGGTCTCTTGGCTCTGCCAGATAAAAACAAACTGCTTCTGGTAGTCATTGTAAATTGGTATATAGAGAGGAAAAAAAGGTTTTGCCTGATCACTAACTGAAACTCTCTAGGTCTTTGGATTCCTTTTTCTACATTATGCCAGGAAGTTCTGGAATCTCAAATTGTATTAGATATGGGTCCCTGTTTAGTCCAGGCTTTTGTCATCCCAGGTAAGTAAATTCTTTAAACAAGCTAGCATATTAAATCCAGAATCCTTGATAAGTACACCCATAAATTTGGCTTGCTATATTCTGCCTTCTTTGGTCTAATGCTCTTAAAATCCCATTCCCATACGTATTTACCAGGTTTCTTCCTATGTAAATTAGAAAACTCTTGCAGTTCTTTTGATTATAAAATCTTTCCTTCAGGATCAGACTTTGTACTTGTTCCCTTGGAATATGCTGGATCTGACCCTAGTTATGGGTCTAGTGACAACAAGGAGTAGTTGGGCTACACCTTGAAAAATACATACAGGCATCTCCTCGAAAGGCAGCTGACTCAGGTGAGAGTATTACAGGGTCTTCAAGCAAAGGAGGGCTAATCTCAGACATGAAAGGTGAAGGCAAGGAAGACTTGGAGTGATTTAGGGGCTAAGAATTTTACATCCACAGGCACACAGATGTTCTCATTCCAAGTCTCAGGGATACTCTTTTCAGTCCTCACCCTAACTTTCACTGAGAGATGTAGGCTACAAATTCAGCTTACATTTAATTCTGCAACCATCACAATTAAATATTGTGTCTGAATTTCAGCAAGATTGCTCTTGCTCCTACAAGGGATTTGAGATACTTTCAAGACTGCTGTAGAAACTCTAGCTCTCTGATTGAGACTTAAGCTGAGATTTTAAAGAGCTGAGTGTGACGTTTTCTTTCTGTAAGCACTCCAGTGCACTCAGAAGAAGCATCCCACCTCACAGACCATATTGTCATCATTATTCCCAGAAGCCACCTGGGCCCCAAGGTACCAGCTTCAGGGAAATCATAATAATCTACAGCTGACAATTTGAATAATCAGCGCCACTCCATGTTGTGGGTTACCAGCATCATATTTCCATGACGAGGAGCACAACATTGCGTTCAAGTCTAAAAACAAACCCAAACACCTCAAAAATTCTGTCTTTGAGGATCTGCTTCCTGGGACTCCTGATACCAATTTCTTCACCAGTCAGAGCTCAGTCAGGCACAAACTACATCAGTTACTTTCACAGAGAGAATTTAATATAAAGAAATGTTAACCAGATATCAAAGAACTGGAAGGGCAAAAGGAATAGGGCAGTAAATGCACAAAACAGCTACCATCCCTATGGCTGGGAGAACATGGAAAATAATTTGGGATTATTTAAACATAGAAGCTTTGATGAAGGGCCCCACAGAGTTGGGGCAGAGAGGGCATCTGCCAACTGATACAGGTTGTCTGAAGAAATATAAGGAGGCTGATTTGGGGATTGTGGAAAAAAAGGTAAACTTGAATGAGCTGCTTTTAAGAGAAATAACTTTGTCATTGCCAGGGTGAAGAACTGTTGCTTGGTGACACTGACAGCAACAGGAGCAAAACAGAAAGGACCAAGTTCCTTGCCACTCCTCTAGACTTCTGGTCTTCTAGTGCCCCCATTTGCAGCCTAACAGAAGGCCAGCTGGCAAAGGAGAAATGTGATTTGCCAAGTCCCAGCCCTGGCATCACACAGCTGAATTTGAAACTGAGAAATTATAGCATAGTAACCAATGGTGTTATGTGTATTTTTTGAGCCATTTTACTGTGAATTCCCAACATCATGACTCTACCCCTACATACTTCAGCATGAATCTACTAAAAATAAGGACATTATCCCATTATCCCACAAAACCATTATTCACACATAAGAAAATTAATAATTCCTTAATATTGCCTAATACTCAGACTATATTCAGAGTTCTTCTAATTGCCCCCCAAATATCTTTAATTCTTGATTTTTCGAACCACCTTTCTATTTTGGCATGATATTAACATTTTGAAGAATGTTTCGCTTTCTGAATTGATTGTTTTATTGTATACCATTTAACTAGTTTCTCATATTCCATATGTTTTCTGCTAATTAGAAGTTAGGTCTAAAGGCTTGATTAGATTCAGGTTAGTATCATATTAGCAAGTATGTCAGGTTGTTATACCCTCAGTAATGCTAAATTTGCTTACTTGGTTAAGAGGTGCCACCAAATCTTTTCATTATAAAGTTATGTTTTTCCCTTTGAGATTCTTTTAGAGTGTGTTTTATTTTTAATATGTAATGCAAACATACAGTA
This sequence comes from Cynocephalus volans, assembly GCF_027409185.1. Lineage (NCBI taxonomy): Eukaryota > Metazoa > Chordata > Mammalia > Dermoptera > Cynocephalidae > Cynocephalus > Cynocephalus volans. The sequence goes on along the minus strand of NC_084461.1, from coordinate 142,043,817 downwards.
AATTACAACATAGAGTGAAAAAAAAAAAAGCTGACTCTCATTCCATCTCTCAGGTCTTCAGTTCTCCAAAGAGGCAGCCACTGTTACTAGGTTATGTGTCTTAAAGAGATAAACAAGTATGTGTATGTATAACCTTTATTTCTTCATAGTGATAGCATACTAGACATATTCATATGCTTTAAAGTTTTTAATTTACTGTAGGTAAAATAAATTAAATTTAGTGAATGTAAATCAAGTGGATAAGACATGTAGAGCTAAGTGTCTTCTGAATGTTATCTGAAAGAACTCAATAGAGGTTTTTGATATACAAGATATGGAGAAATTAGTCTCCTTCTACTTCACAACAGCTAACAAATAAAATATCTCTTTCTAGCCACTAGCTAAATCTCCTTTATGCAGTTTAATCATATCTCATTTCATTTCCTCAATGTGGGATTTCTACTTTTCTTCCCAGCCAAAAGGCAGAGATGGGTCCTTTATTTCTCATATTTCCTCCCAAAATTATGCTGGCAAAATGTGACAAAGCCTGTTTCTAGACTCATTTGTAGGCTACTTTCTCAAAGCTTGATTCTACAAAGCAGAAGGCTCTAGACTTTAGCAGGGCATTTCCTCAAATCAAGTATCTGTTTATTTCTGATCCACACACTTGAGTTGAAAAACCTCATCAAGAGCTTTTTGCATCAGATTCCAAAATGAAGTCTCTCCAGCCAACTGCCTTCTAGTTTCATCTGGAAACAGTTGGAGCTTTTCTGGGTCATTTCCTGTTGAATGTTAATGGCCTCTATTTTGGTCTGATTTCATTTGTGCTAGGACTGCCTCAGGGCTTTAGCTTTCCTGAAACCTTAGGCCAGAAGAGCCTCTCAGAACTGTGATTCTTCTTTTTTTTCCCATGAAAAGTACTGTGCTTGTTGAAGCACTCTGTCCAGTTAAGTGTGGTCTAGTAGAAGGAACTTATGACTGGGTGCCAAGATCTGAGTTATCCCAACTCTGTCCCTCACTCAATGTGTAACCTTGGGAAGATGGCCTGCCACTGTGCTTCAGTTCTTTCAGCTGTGTAATGGAGGAAATACTTATCCCAAATTTAGAAGGTAAAATGAAATGCTATTTAAAAAATTTTTAAAGTTATTGTTGTAGGGGGTTTACTATTGTTAACTCTAAACTCTCTGCCACATCTCCAGATCCAACCCATCCATAAGAGCAAAGGAAGAATTTCAAAGAACTGCAACACAGTATTACTTTATTTTTTATTGTATTGAAGGAAGAGGTGTTGAATAAGTAACACATTTCCATGCTTTTAAAAATCAAATCATTCCAAAAGACATACAGTGAAAAATAAGTCTCCCTATCACCACTGTTTTCCAGTTCTCCTCCCCAGAGGCAATTTTAAGTGTTACAATTTCATAAGTATCCTTCTAAAAATAGATTATGCTTTTATAGCCATGTATATTTGTGTTTTCCTCACCTTTTAAAAACTTGAATGGTAACAAATTATACACACTGTTCTGCTCCTTATTTTTCTCACTAAATGATATATATTGGAGATAATTCCATGTAGGACAGAGTTCTGCCTCTGTATACGAGAGTACTTCAAAAAGTTTGTGGAAATACAGAATTAAAGATAATACGAATCTTTCCATGAACTTTTTGAAGTACCTTAATTTTATATGTGTAATGATTTATGTAATCAGTTCTCTCTTGCTGGGCATTTAGATGTTTTCCAATCTTTTATTAGTTTAAACAGTGTTGCTGTGAATATCTATATGTACACTTCCAAAATAAGTTCCTAGAAACAGAACTTATGTTCTATCAAAAAATAAACTGTTGTATATTTTTAATTTTTATAAATCTGCAGGCTTTCCTTGGGTTGAACTAGCATCTTGTTTCTTTCTAAGTGACATAATTCACAGAGCAGCCAACATTCATTTCAACATCATGGTCTTTTAATCTGATGCTATTTTGATCTTTTCCTTCAAGTGACATAACAATTCTCTAGCCTTGCTGGCTTAGAAGTCTGTGGAATGGCAGCAAGTCCTTTCTATGAACAGCTCATTCCCCAGTACTGCCATATTAGTGAGACCCCCATCTGGAATGAACTCGTTCTGAAGAACTTCACAGCCCCAAAGCCTCTTGTTGAGAGTAAGCATCTGAAAACTTGAATCTTGGCCATCAGCTGTTTGAAATGATTCAACAATAGTTTTTAAACACTCGACAAAAATTGGATAAAGGAAAGTTGAAAAGAGGCAAAGAGAAAGGTCTACATTTTTTTTTTATTGAATCATAATTGATTAGACATATTTTGGGGGTTCAATGTTAACATGTTGATCAAATCAATATTATTAGCATATATATTTTTACAAATTGTACTTATTCTTTAAGTCCCTTATCCAATCTCTCCCCATCTCCCTCTCCCTCCCCACCTCCCACCTCTGATAATCCTAGATTTCTTCTCTCCTTTTGAAAGAGTAACGGCCCATGGCCCATGGCAGCGGCAGCCTCACTGGCTGTGGGAGGAGGGGTTAGTCCCTAACTTCAAGCCTTGGGACCCTGGGTGGGCCCTGTGGCAGCAGCAGTGTACCTGGATGTAGGAGGAAGAGTCAGTCCCCAGCTTCAAGCCTCAGGACCCTGGGCGTACCCCATGGCAATGGTGGTGTATCTGACTGCAGGAGAAGGGGTCAGTACCCGACTCCATCTGTTTTTACATTCTAAGTTGTGGAGCAGTTGAGTGGAAAGGAGAAAGGGGAATGGGGAAGCAAATAGGGTAAGAGGAGGAAGGAGGGGGGCATGGTTGAGGCCCCTGGCACCCCCTAATTCCTGCAGGGGAGACCAGGGGGCTTCCAGTCGTGGCTTGGTTGTGGCTGGGCTGAATGCAGATGTCAGGGGTGTGTGGCTGAATCCCTCAACCCCTCACTTCCCTGGCTTGGGAGACCATGGGGTTTCCAGTGATGGTTCAGTGGTTATTGCTGGGCTGGTAGCAGATGTTGGGGGGTGTGGCCAAGGTCCTCGGCTCCCCACTGCCCTAGCTCAGGAGCCCAGAATGCTTCCTGCAGCAGCTCAGTGGTCATCACTGGGCTGGCTGTGGGTGTTGGGGGGCATGGCTTAGGCCCCTGGCCCTCCCTGCTCCCTGGCTTGGGGGCTCAGGGGGCTTCCAGTCCTTCTAGGTTTTATAGGTGTTCTTTGGTGAAGTGAGTCCTTTACTAGTTTATATCAAACTGTGTCTCTGTTCTGTAGATATTTTGTTTTTTCTTTCAGTTCTGTGTTGGGTTATTCACTGTTCCTACCACTTAAACTCTGCACTGGAACTAATTTGTTGTCCTTTGCTTACTTCTAAAATGGGGGAACTTCCTGTGGGGACCATCACTTGAGTCCTGTGGTTGAACTAAATTGCTGCTTTGCCGCTGATTCCCGGGGGAAGGCTTTTTGTGCAGCTCAGGTTTTAATGGTTGACTTTGTATGTGCTTCTGGGTCTCATGAGATCCAGTACACCTGGGTTGTATAGAAACTATGGTCTAGGCCTGAGTCTTTTCAGCAAACTGCACCCCCTGCAGTTCTATACTCCTGACCAGTCTCCACTGAGTGGGCCTGTGGTGATTGGGGGGCAGATCTGGTGTCCTTGCTGTGCTCCATTGTTCTCCTGGTGGGCCCTTTTCCCCCACCACCTGTACTGCAAACACTTTCCATGGGATGGGCCATGCGCCAGTCCCTTGTGATGACTCACGGGCCTCTGAGTGGCTCCTGTTTTCAATTGTTGTGTCTCCTCACTCCTGTGTGGGTCCGTGGGAACCCTGTTAGTGGTCCTGCTGACCTGAGGGCCACCAAGGCCCTCTTCTCCCCTGCTGCCTCCAAGCAACTTCATAGGAAGGGCACAGCAGCAACTTTTGCCAGCTCTTGCTCTTTGTGCTCACCAGCTCCAGCCCTTGAAGCAGCTGGGATTCAAAATGGTGGGAGCAATCCTTTCTTTCTCTCATTGTGGCTTCTCCTGCCTTCATGAACTCCACAGATCTCTTCTCCCCTTCCCCTGAGCTCTAGCGGCCCCAGCTTGGCTGTAGTTGCTTCTTAATAGTTGTAAATTGGTTGATTTGTGGGAGAGAGTGATGCTGGTGACTGTCTATTCTGCCATCTTGACCGGAAGCCTGAAAGGTCTACATTTTAATAATGGGTGTAAGTCCAAATATTTTGGACTTTCTTTATCTTGGCTCCACAACTATCAAGTCACTGGAGGTCTCTGGACCTCTTTGTCTTCATGTGTGAAATGAGGACCACGAACCAAATTATTTCTCAGAATCTTCCCTCCTTTGGGATTCTGAAGTTCAGATGGTTAGGGGCACTTTTCTTCCAAATCTCACCATTTTCAAAAACAAGAGATGTCACAATCAGTACCTGATTACTATCCAAATGGGCGGTATAATTGAGAACGTATTTAGATATGGGTGTGCTGGTGCTGGTAAACAGGCTGGGAGAAGAGGTGGAGGGAAGGGAGCCCTGATCTGTAGTGTTTGCTGATTTTCATTGTATAATCATTCCAACTGTTACCTTTTCAAACTACCAATATGACATCACTAAACTCAGAGTTGGGAAGAGAATCATGGAATTGTCTGCTGGGATCCAGCAAGCCACCAGTTAAGAATTCAAAGCAAGCATTTTATTCTTACTGTTCTGTGCTGAGAGTTTTCCACGAAAGAGGAGAGATTTGAACTAGTTATTGAAGGATGCCACATTAGGACTCTGAGTCCTGACAGAAGCAATTCAAACTAGCTTAAAGAAAGAGAGAGAGAGTGTATGAGAATGTGACTGTTTTAGCACAGTATCTGACTGATGGGCTTTAATAATGTAGTCATAGCACTCTCTCCACCTTTCAGTTCTTCTTGAATCTACTTCTGTTTGTATATTGATGGCATCATCTCCTGCTATAAGCAGACTCTCTCCAAGTGGCAGGAAGATACTGCCCAGGACTGTATCTTTGCAGGTGACAGTTCAGAAGAAAAGCAATGCCCCCTCATGGAGATCACATGGAAAGACTCTGTTTGCCACACTTGGGTCTCATGCTCACCATTTAGACTCTTAATCATCCTGACCAAAACAGGGCTACCCATAGGGCAGCAGTTCTCAATGGAGGGCCATTTTGCTCCTCTGGCAACATTTGGCAATATCTGGAGACATTTCTTAGTGTCACTTCTGGGAGGGTAGGGGGGCTGCTACAAGGAAGTAGTATCTACTGAGTAGAGGCCAGAGATCTTGCTAAGAATCCTGTGATGCACAAGACAGCCCCCACAACAAGAAAAGGCTAAGGAGTTTAGGCTTTATCCTCTAATTATTACACAGGGGAGCATTAGAAAGATATTTAGAAAAGCTAACATAGCTTTTACATACTCTGCTCCTTCTGCCTGGCATGTCTCCTGGCTCCTGCTTGGCTACCTTTGCATGGCCAGCCCTTTTTTATCATTTGGGACTCAGCTTACCGAAGAGATCTTCCCAGACTTCCCAATCAAAATAAGTTATCTCACAGACTCCACACCATCATTCTTTCCCATAATTCCCTCTTCTTTTCCTTCATAACTCTTGCTACAATTTTGAGTTGTATGTTTGAGTTTTTGTTTAACATGTTTCCTCACAAGCTCTGTGGAGGCAGAAATCTTGCTTGTTTGTTCAGTACTATAACCCCAGCATCAAGAAGAGTACCTTGTGCATTGTAGTTGTTTCATATTTAATCAATGGATAAATTAATTTGAAGGTTGATGATAGGATTGAATGTAGGAGGCAGATAGAAATAAGAAAGAAAGGCAGTCCCCTGGATTTCTTCCCTGCTTGTCGTGATCCAAACTTACCTCCCTTCCCTGACTTTCACAGCTGTGCCTATAGTTAGTTCATAACATGATGTGTCAATTAGGATTCAGCTGAAGATTCAGGAACCCTTCTAGCTATTTTAAGCAGACATGGATTTAATAAAAAGACTCTCTTAAATTTATTATTTATTTATTTATTTTTATGGAAACAGAGTTGATTGTAAATATCTGTGGGGTACAGAGTTGAACATCAATACTCGTGTGTAATATGTGATGCTCACATCAGAGTAATTATTATATTCAATAATGTACACTATTATTGCTCTTCGTGGCCCTTTACCCATTCCTCCCTCTCCCTTCCTTTCCTGCTTCTAGTAACCTCAGTTGTCCTTTTGAAAGTTCAATGTATTGTTTTGAATGTTGTATCTTCCTTTCTTTAATTTTTATGTTTATTATTTTAATTCCCACTTATGAGTGAGAACATATGGTATTTCTCTTTCTGTGCCTGGCTTATTTCACTTAATGTGATTTTCTCTAAGTTCATCTGTGTTGCTGTGAATGGCAATATTTCATTCTTTTTTATAGCTGAGTAATATTCCATTGTGTATATATACCATATTTTCCTTATCCAGTCATGTGATGATGGACATTTAGGCTGGTTCCAACTCTCGGCTATTAATAGAGCTGCAGTAAACATGGAGGTGCAGGTGTCTCTTCTACATGTTGCTTTCAGGCCAGCCCGTGGCTCACTCGATAGAGTGCGGTGCTGATAACACCAAGGCCACGGGTTCGGATCCTATATAGGGATGGCCGGTTTGCTCACTGGCTGAGCGTGGTGCTGACAACACCAAGCCAAGGGTTGAGATCCCCTTACCGGTCATCTTTTTTTAAAAAAAAAAATATATATGTTGCTTTCCATTCTTTTAGGTATATACCCAGAAGTGGGATTGCTGGGTTGTATGGCAGTTCTATCTGAAGTTGTTGAAGGAATCTCCATACTGTTTTCCATAATGGCTGCACCAGTTTACAGTCCCACCAACAGTGTAGGAGGGTTCCGTTTCCTACACATCCTTGCCAGCATTTGTTGTTCTCCGTCTTTTTGGTGAAACCTAGTCTATTTGGGGTGGGATGGTATCTTACTGTGGTTTTGATTTGTATTTCCCTGATGCTGAGAGATGTTGAGCATTTTTTCAAATGTCTGCTGATCATTTGTATATTTTCCTTTGAGAGATGCCAATTCAGTTCGATTGCCCATTTTTCAATTAGGTTATTTGGGTTTTTTTACTGTTAGGTTATTTGAGTTCCTTGTATATTCTGCATATTAATCCTTTGTCAGATGTGTAGTTTGCAAATATTTTAATCCATTCTGTAAATTGTCTTTTTGCTCTGCTAATTCTTTCTTTTGCTGTACAAAAGCTTTGTAGTTTGATATAATCCCATTTGTTTATTTTTCCTTTTGTTGCCTGTGCTTTGGGGGTCATATTCATAAAGTCTTTGCCCAGTCCTACTTCCTGAAGTTTTCCCCTGCATTTTCTTTTAGGAGCTTTATAGTTTTAGGTCTTATATTTAATTCTTTAATCCATTTTGAGTTGATTTTGGTGTATGATGAGAGATACAGGTCTAGTTTCATTCTTCTGCATATGGATGTCCAGTTTTCACAGCACCATTTATTGAAGAGGCAGTTTTGTTGCCTTTGCCAAAAATCAGTTGGCTGTAGGTTTGTGGGTTGATTTCTGAGTTCTCTATTCTGTTCCATTGGTCCAAGTGTCTGTTTTTATGCCAGTACCATGCTGTTTTGATAACTATAGCTTTGTGGTATAGTTAGAAGTCAGGTAGTGTTATGCCTCTAGCTTTATTTTTTTGCTCAAGATTGCTTTGGCTATTCGGGGTCTTTTGTTGTTCCATATAAACATTAGGATTGCTTTTTCTCTTTTTGTGAAGAATGTCATTGTTATTTTGATGGGGCCTGCATTGAATCTGTAGATTGCTTTGGGAAATATGGACATTTTCACAATGTTAATTCTTCTAGTCCAGAAGCAAGGAACGTCTTTCCATCCTTTTGTGTCTATTTTTTTCTGTGTGTGGAGTTTTTTTGTGACTATTATAAATGGGCTTGCTTCCTTGATTTCTTTTTCTGCTAATTCGTTGTTGGAGTATAAAAATGCTACCAATTTTTATGTGTTGATTTTGTATCCTGCAACTTTACTAAAGTCATTTATCAACTCTAAGAGTTTTTTGGTAGAGATTTTGGGCTATTCTATATATAGGATCATGTCTGCAAACAGGGACAATTTGACTTCATTTTTTCCAATCTGGATGCCCTTTATTTCTTTGTCTTGCCTGATTGCTCTGGCTAGTACTTCCAGTATTGTGTTAAATAGGAGTGGTGAGAGTGGGCATCCTTGTCTCATTCCCATTCTCAAGGGAAAAGCTTTCAACTTTTCCCAATTCAGGATGATATTGGCAGAAGGTTTGTCATATATGGCTTTTATTGTGTTGAGATACTTTCCTTCTGTACCTAATTTGCTGAAAGTCTTTATCATAAAGGGGTGTTGAATTTTCTCAAATGCTTATTCTGCATCTATTGAGATAATCATATGGTTTTTTCCTTTATTTTATTGATGTGGTGTATCACATCTATTGATTTGTGTACGTTGAACCATTCTTGCATCTCTGGATGAATCCCATTTGATCATGGTGTATAATTTTTTTGATATGTTGCTGTATTCTGTTTGCTAATATTTTATTGAGGATTTTTGCATCTATTTTCATCAAGGGTATTTGCCTGTAATTTTCTTTTTTTGTTGAGTCTTTGTCTGGCTTTGGTATCAGGGTGATACTGGCCTCACAGAATGAATCAGGGAGAATGGCCTCTGTTTCAATTTTTGGAATAGTTTGAAGAGAATTGGTATTAATTCCCCTTTAAATGTTTGGTAGAATTCAGCAGTAAAGCCATCTGGTCCTGTGCTTTACTTTGTTGGAAGACTTCTGATTACTGCTTCAGTCTCTTTGCTTGTTATCGGTCTATTCAGGTTTTCTATTTCTTCTTGGTTTAGTCTTGGTAGTTTGTATGTGTCCAGAAATTTATCCATTTGCCTCTTAGACTATTCCCATTCAGAAGTTCATCTCCTTGTCCCCATGCTCATAATAAGTAATAAATGTTTGTGGACTGTATTAAAAGTGACTGAATGTAGCTTGTAGACTAAAGTGTCTGTAGCCTGAAACAGGCTAAGGAGAGGAAGTTCTGAGTCCCATTCTAGCTTGAGGCAGTTCCTGCAGCTTTTGGAACTGCCATTTAACAAGTATTTTGGATTGCCTGCTATGTGAAGCCATTATCACTGTAAGAACCCATAGGACAAGGCCTCAAGGACTCTGCTAGGCTTCAGGAGACGTAGGTTCCAGGTTTCCTTCAATAGCTGGAAAAACATCTGCCCCCATTCAGTCAGTAAATGTTTATTAAATGCTTCCCAGGTGCCAAGGATTGCACCACTGCCTTTTTCTATACTTTTCATTAACCATTTCCTTACCGACAAGAGCATGCCAGTGATATCAACCTCTGTCACAGTGGAGCCACATGGGTAACACACAGAGATTCCTTCTCTACCCTAGGAGGGGGCTTTCCTGAGCCCTTCAGACTCTGAATGGCATCTAGGCATTGTAAGTAGGGTTTCGTCATCTTTTCCATTCTGACACATCTTGGGAACAAACCAAGGTACCCAGAAGGGGTGGTAGATGGAGATCTCCTTTCCAGCCATCTGTGTATCAACACTTGAAAGTCTACTTCACATGTTATTTTTCATTCATGTTTAGAGCTCACATCAGGGCTCACCTGAAACATCACCTTCCCAGGCCTTTCCCTGACCACCCAGTTTTATACTCAAAGTTTTTCTCTTTTCTCGTTTTAATACTCATTACACTTGTACCACTTGTGTCATCCCCACTAGACTCTAAGTTCCATGAGGGCAGTTACCAAGCCTGTTTGGTTTCCCTCTGTATCCCCAGCACCTAGCTTAGGGACTGACACATAATAGATGCTTATTAAATATTTGTTGAATGAATGTTTCTTGAGCCCATTAACTTTCATCTTACAATTATATTTATGTAATATTAGTAAATAATTCTCTACATAGTTTGGTGGCTTACCAAACACCTTTATGGGTGAGTGTCCTAACTTTGGAGGAGAAGACAGTACAGGTAATGTAATTATTTTTCTACCCACTTTTCAGAAAATAAAACACCAACTACGAAGTTAACTGACTTTGCTAAGGCAGTGGAAACAGCATTAGAATTCAAATGCATATCTGCATTAAAATTCTGACTGTAAACCTTGTGTCACATACCAGCTGTTAACCAGATGAGATGGCAGCCAAGTGAAATACTGGTAGCTAGTGGAAGAAAGCAGTGGAATGAACAGGGAGAAGCAAAAGCCAAGCCTTCACTGATTTTTCTTTCCTCCAGTGTCTGCTTGCTCTACCTGCCCCGAGAGCTGAGGCCCTCCAGCAGTCCCATAGCTTTCTTAATGACTTGAGTCTGAACCAGAGAATTAGTGAGATCAGCAAAGCCTGACCTTCTGGGGAGGAGAGAGCTGAGGGCTGGGACACAGAGGCACCTGTCTACACTAGTATGTGTGTGCACACTCACATCTGGATAAAATCCACACCAAAGCATGCCTACATATCAAAACAGACAGAATGACAAACTGCACACTTATAGGTGCTACACAGATGTTATGCACATATACACCAATGTGTTTATGCACACTCATACACACATTTAAACATGCACCCAATACACAGATATCTAGCTACTCTCGTGTATACCCAGCAAATGAAGTACACTCCAGTTACACCTCAAGCTTCAATCTTCAACATATGCATGCATGTGTACATACATGGGCCCTGATTCACGTTTGAACGCATACACTTATACAGACACACAACTAACTTGTGTATATACGACTCATAATCACCATCAAGTACATGTACGTTCAGTACACAGGCAAATGCAATCTTGTTATAAGCTGTCGGGCCCACACGCACTCTCTGATCCTCAGTGAGAACACTCAAGTGTGCGCACATAGGTCTTTTGAGACACATGTATACGTACCCACACCCTTGCAAACGCAAGGGTAACAAGCACTCTCATGCACGAATCCTTCAAATACTCTGACAAGCACCACGCACACACAGACGCATCGACACACACAAGTTGTCACCAGCGCTGGAACTTTATTCCAATCCGATGCGGAAAACAGCGCCGCGCTGCGGTCCAGCCCACGTGACCGGGAGGAAGGCGCTCCCGCCCATGACGGGATGGGAAAACTATGCCTGGGGCCGGCGCCGGGCCGCAGCTGCCGGGGAGGCAGGAACGCGGAGCACTACCGAGAGCTTCCTCGCTCCGGACGCCCTGGACGTGGCCCTTGGCCGGCTGCAGCGAGGGTGAGTGTCCTGCAAAAGTGCTGGCGGGCGAGCGGGTACGGGAGGATAGGAGGTGCCGGGGTGGGGGGCGCGGGATGCGGAAGGCGGAGGGTACTACGATCTTCCCCTAGCTGCGGGGCCGAGCTGCCCCCGCGTTCCTCGCTCTCGAACTCTGCCTTATGAATTATAACATGAATTAACATTTCCTGAGTGCTTACTGTGTGTCCGGCTCTGTGCTCAGTGGTTTACTTGTAATGGCAGTAAGCGCTCTACCATTTATTGCGCGCTTACGTTGTGCCGAGCCCTGCCAGCTCTTGACTTGCGCTCTTTCGTTTTCATGACAACAGGTAATCCCCCAGTCTAGAAAAGAGGAACCAGGCTCAGGGACATTAACGATTTGCTCAGGGTTGCACAGCTAGTAACTGATGGTAAAAGACATTTGAACCCTTCTGAGTCCAGTACAATCATATTAATATTTACTGAGTGCATTATCTCATTTACTCTTCACAACTTGCTTTAATTAAGTATATTATGCAGATGGGCAAACAGCTCAAAAGATAACAAACAAGGAGCACAGATTTACTCCCAACTCTTCACTACTCTTTATTTTCCCTCCTCCACCGAACTGCCTGTTGCCAAACCTCTTCTTAATGTGCTTTGTTCTTATTCTCCATCCCCACTGCCACTGCCCCCATTCCAGGACCTTATCTCTCCAGCTGAACTATTGCAACGGCCGGCCGCTAGTGGTCTCCAGCCCAGATCTCTTCCCTAACACTGAGTCCTTTGCAAACTTCAGTGTGACCCTCCTCTGCTCTTTGACTACAGAACTATCCTACTTGGAACCCTTCAAGGATCCCTTCCTTAGGCTGGCCATTTCCCAGACACCCCATGTTTCTGCCACGGTGAACCAGCAGCAATAGCAATGACAAGTCCTGTATAGATTAACCCAAGGCTGATGCTTAGTTAGCATTGTTAAAAGTCAGTCTTCTCATCTCCCCATTTCTGCCCTCCCTTCTGCACCATTCTGCCATTCTGCTCTAATTTATTATGTTATCTGGTAATTATATCCATTGCTCCTGCTTTCAACTGCCAGCTCCTTGGACCCTCCACACTTTCAGAACATCACTGGTGCCCTTCATTCTAATACATCAAGGGCACTGCGGAGATGTGTTAGAAACATATCTTTCTTCCCAAATATCTGACTTCTCCCCGTCTTCTAGCAGGCTCACCACCCTTGGCAGTCTTCCAAGCCTTAAACCTTAGGGTTACCTTTTGTTTTAAATGTTATACAATTAATGATGCTCATCGTAAGAAATTTAGTCAGTTCAAAAAGGTGGATAGTGAAGAGTAAAAGCCTGTATACCTCTTCCCAATTCTTAGAGTAAGCCCTTTAACAAGATTTCATGTCCTTTCATAAATTTCCCATACACATGGATATATACTTCTCTGTATGTTTATGTGCCTGTCCTTTTTTAACTCAGTGTATATCACCCATGTTTACATATCTGCATATACAGACCTACTTTGTTCTTATAATGGTGTCATAGTGTGTCATTGTATGGATGGATTGAGATTTTTTTCACCATAAATCTGAGATCATCTTTGAACTACTCTGTCTCCATCATATTCAGCAAGTTCCCTGAGAAGTGACTTCTTTCTCCCTAAATCTCCCCATTCTTTCCTACCTTGCTACTTCTTCTCTCATCCTGACCCTGCTGATTGGTCATTCTGTCCTAGTCTCAGTCGCTGATTCTCTCTACTCCCGATGGTGTTCATTGTGGGGTAACACAGTTCCTCTCCCCACTAAGAGCTCCCCACACTCCTTCCTCCAGATCAAAGGCCTGCCAACCTTACTTTGCCTTCATGTGATGAACTCCTGCATAAATCAGATTTCTGTTAATCAAGTTCTACTCTAGGTTTACTTTTGAAAGGAATTCTACGCCAGTATTTTTTCAAGCAAATAATACTGAACTTGCTCACTTCAGTAAATGGCTTATTTCTGTAACACACATACACACGCACACACATATCACTGCCCTGTTAGTAACTCCCCTGTTAGAAGAAGGGCCATGGCAGAGGGACATGAGCTCTGGGCCCGCAGGGTTCCATCACAGCTTTAACCTAGGAAAAAATGATTTTTCAGTTTTCTGGGCTCTGTTGTCTCTTCTGCCAAGTGGAGATGACATTAACAGACTCTTAGAACTGTGGGGAGAATTAAAGGAGATAGGAACATCAAAGCTTTGAAATGAGAACACACGACATGCATGGTGGATCATTACTCTTCCAAACTCAGATGCTAACAGAGACTGTGCACAATATATACATGAATGGGATGCATGGCTTTTGGGAGTAGTGAAGACTGTGGACACTGAAGGATGCAGACCCTGTGTCTTAGTCAGCTTGGGCCACCTTAACAAATACCACAGACTGGGGGTTGAAGCAACAGACATTTATTTTTCACAATTCTGGAGGTGGAATTCCATGATCAAAGTGTTGGCAGGTTTGGTTTCTTTTTTTTTTTTTTTTTTTTGGCAATCAAAATTTTATTTATTTGTTTATTTATTTTTAAATTTTATTTTATTTTGTCAATATACAATGTGGTTGATTATTGTGGCCCATTACCAAAACATCCCTCCTTCCTCCCTCTCTGCCCTCCCTCCCAACAACCTCATATCTGTTCACTTGTCAAGGAATCCCTTTAAGGGATTTGTTATCAACTTCAAGGAATTGTAATTGTTGTGTCTTCTTCCCTCCCTCCCAGTTTATTTGTATATTTATTTATTTATTTTTAGCTCCCATAAATAAGTGAGAACATGCAATATTTCTCTTTCTGTGCCTGACTTGTTTCACTTAATATAATTCTCTCTCGGTCCATCCATGTTGTTACAAATGGCAGCATTTCATTCTTTTTTATAGCAGAGTGGTATTCTGTTGTGTAGATATACCACATTTTCCGTATCCACTCATCTGATGATGGACATTTGGGCTGGTTCCAACTCTTAGCTATTGTAAATAGTGCTGCAATGAACATTGGAGAACAGGTATACCTTCGACTTGATGATTTCCATTCCTCTGGGTATATTCCCAGCAGTGGGATAGCTGGGTCATATGGTAGATCTATCTGCAATTGTTTGAGGAAACTCCATACTGTTTTCCATAGAGGCTGCACCATTTTGCAGTCCCACCAACAATGTATGAGAGTTCCTTTGTCTCCGCAACCTTGCCAGCATTTATCATTCACAGTCTTGGATATTAGCCATCCTAACTGGGGTGAGATGGTATCTCAGTGTGGTTTTCATTTGCATTTCTCAAATGCTGAGTGATGTTGAGGTTTCTTCTAAGGCCTCTGTCTTTGGCTTGTAGATTGCCATCTTCTTGCTGTGTCTTCACATGGTTGTTCCTCTGTGTGTGTCTGTGTCCTAATCTCCTCTTCTTATAAGGACACCGGTCATATTGGATTAGGGCCTACCCAAATGACTCATTTTACCTTAATTACCTTTGTAAAGGTTCTGTCTCCAAATACAATCCCATTCTGGGGGTTAAAAGTTCAACATATGAATTTTGAGAAGACACAATTCAACACATAACACTCTGTCTTAAGGGGCAGCCAATTGGTGACCTGCCAGAATGCAGGCTCAGCCTTGCCAGATCTTCCAGGTCCCAGCTGGAAATTTTGATCTTAACATAAAATCTCCCAAGTTTTGTACTGGCAACAATTTCAAATTAAAAAACAAAAACAAAAAGCACAGTGTAATTTGTGGTCTGCATAAGGCCATTGATAAACCAGTTGATCACCTCTTGTCTAGACTAATTTCCTCAGTGGCAGGGCTGTGTTCTATAGCTTTCTAGTCCCTCTCAGCCATTTCTTGCACATTAGAATCTTAACAAAGAGCTCATCATTGAATGACTAAGCTCTAATTATACAACCTTGTTTAAAGTAGGGTACACCTATAGAAATCCTGCACATTTGCATTAATGCTGTGCTATAAAATATCATAAGCTGTTGTAACTGTCTTCATCACCATTTATGCCAAAGCTCACAATTGTTCAACTCCTCACAGGCTTAATGTTATCACCATTTTACAGATGAGGAAACAGCAGACCCAGGTCTGCTTGTTTATCCACATGTGTGGAGCAACCTTCTTTCATTGTATCATCTCTCTCTTTGTTCTCACAAATGATTGTTATATCAGAATAACACTACTGTTACTTGAGTGTTTACTGTGGGCTGTTTGCTGCATTATCTCATTTAATATTCACAGTAACTCTGTAAGGGAGATGCAAGCAAATCACTCAAGGGAAACATTCCTGAAAACCTCAAATAATTCAAAACTGGTGTAATTCAAAAATCACCTGAAAAATGACAGGTATTTCTGATTACCTGTTAGAATAGTACTGTTATGTTATGCGATAGCATAAACACAGTTTACATTTACAATCACACTGCTTTTCAAGGTTCTTGACAAACTTTTAATTTGGCAATTTGGGGTTATTTCAGATTTCACACATAAAGTAAAACAATAAATATTTTTACATCATATTTCAAATTCAAATGATTCAAATAAGGTCATACAGTATTTTTTCCCATTTTACAGACAAGGAAACTGAGGTCCAGAGAGGTTAAATAACTTGCCCGTGACCAAATAGCTAGAAAATGACTCTTAACCATCTCTGAACCACCAGACCAGCTCTATTTCTCTAAGGTGAGATCTGTATTAGATCTTTAGGGTTACTCCAAATGCCCAGCAGGGCCCAACCAGAAGTGAATCCATGGAAGCCCTTGGGCTTACCCAGAGAAGTCAAGGAAAACTGAGCCTTTTCTCTCCTACTCCTTCAAAGTTCAGAATTTATTCCTATCCCTCACTTCCTGGATCTTCAAGTATGGTCCCTTCTATACCATTCCAAGGGATCATTTCACCCCCAAATTTTCTTCTCCTGCTACTTTCCTGGTCCTGGATGCTCCTTGGGGAGCATGTTATAAAGGAAAAGGGGTGAGGCTTGCTTTCTGTCCAGTCACACAAGTGTGCCAGGCTGGACCCTCAGTATAACCAGATAGTTATTGTGCTCCGAGATAGTGATAAGGCTCACAGAGTGCCCTGTGGGAGCAGCAAGCATATCTGTTCACCTCCACATTCCCAGTGTCTGGCCTCAGAGATAATAATATAAGTGACATTATTTTGGGGGTATCCATGTGCCAAGCCCTGGTACCAAGCACATACACACATGATATCCTTTTTGGCCCATGTTGCTTGATGAGGTGGGCACTATCCCACTGATTTGCTTATGTCTATATTATGGAGCATGAACATACATGCCAGGTGGCTCAGAGATATTGGTCCAAGGCAGCACCCATGTCCTTCCCTCAGAACAGAAACAGTAGGGCAGGAGGAAAGGTCAGCCTCCCCAGGATGCTCTTTTGGTAGCAACTGATGAAAACACAACTCTAACTAACTTAAGTGAAAATAGGAATTTATTAGAAAACACAGAGGAAATGCTACAAGACTCATGGTGAGACGTCCGGACTGTTTCTTGTTAGTTCAACTGCAGTTGGTGACAATTATAATTTAACCAAAGTCTTCACTTTTGTATCACATTTGACTCTCAACATCTGTTATCTTGTTTGATTTTCAGAAAGCCAAGAAATAAAATTATAGTAGATAATGCTTTTATACCTCTTGACATGTGACAGGCCTTATCCTAGGAACATTAAATCTCATAACAACCTTCTAAGGTAGGTTCTATTTTTATCACCCCCATTTTGGGGAGGAGGCGGCTGAGGGAGGAAACTTGTAAAAGGTCCTACTGTGCACTTGAATTATGGCCAGTCTTGACTGAGATGTACTGCAAGTGTGAAATACATCACTGGGTAGCACAGACTTAGTACTAATTAAAGAATGTAAAGTGTCTCAATAATTTTTACATTGGTTACATATTGAAATGATGGTATTTGGAATAAATTGGGCTAAATAACATAAATAAAATTAATTTCACCTGCTTCTTTTTACCTTTTTGATATGGCAGTGAGATCATGTAAAATGACATGTGTCTGGTATGATTTTCCTGTTGGGCTTAAACACGTTCTGCCACTACTCTGGTCTGCCACGTGGAGGCTGGCCCTCAGGAGACGCTGGATGCGGGAGTCTGAACACCCTCAGGCCTCCTTCCCTTCTTCTCACGTCTCATACAGCAGTTGCATTCTTCTCTGTCACTTCAGTACTTGGTCTCCACATGGCTGGAAAACAGCCATAGGCAGGTGTGAAGGTTGATGGCTTTGTCTTCAGCTGCCCCAGAGCCTGACTGCTGCCCTCCTTGTGCAGAGGAGGCAGCTAGGGCTCAGCCCAGGTCCCAGAGGGGTGGGCTGCACTGCCCACCACATTATACACCATGTTTGTTGATTTGTAAGAGCTTGGGGTATAAATATCAGAAGATAGAATTCTGTAGTTCTAATATCCAAGCTGACTTCCTTTGTGCTTTCAGGAATGTTTGCTGAGACAAGGCCCGCGAGATCCTGGCTTCTGAGACCTCGTGAGGTCATGATTTGTCCTTGGACGGCTTTTTCTAGGCTGAGCCAGAAATGGGGGAAGAGAAATGAGGGGAAGCAGATCAGATATTTTCTGGGGCTTCCTAGCAAGTCGGCCCCATGACTTTTAATGCTATATATTTAGACTTTTCAAGCTGGAGAGTTTCCAATGGGCATTGATCTTGAGATCCCACAAAAGGGACATTTCTCCAGCACTATGTAAGGAACTGCAGCCAGCTCCTCTCTCCTCCAATGGATCTCTTCTGCTTTTCAGAGAAGCTGGAGAAGGCTGTTTCCAATTTGCTTCCTGGAATTCGGGGAGGGTGTGGGGATTTTTCATTATAGAATTCTCACTCCAACCAAAGTAGATTTTTAGTGAGCTTCATCTGCAAGCAAGCTCTGTCACATTCCATGCACCAGCCTCATCCGTTTTAACTCCAAACAGGGAGAACTGCCCTGCTGGGTCAGATTCAAGTGTCCTCCTCTACCCAGGACTAGGCCTCCCCCTGAAACACCCCAGGGCTTCCTAGCGGGAGCTCAGGACTGCAGTCCCTTAGTTCAACTGCAGTTGGTGGCAGTGACAATTTTAAACAATGTTTCCACTTCTGAATTATGTTTTGCTTTCACATCCCTTATCTTATTTGATTCTCAGAACAACCGTGTAAGACAGAGGGGCAAGTGTTATATCCATTTTATGAGTGAGGAAATGGAGGCCCAGATAAAATGAAATGATTTTTCAAGTCACATGACTAGTAAGTTACAAAACTAGGACTGAGACCTGGGTCTTCTGATTCAAAGACCAATCATCACACTGGGCTTTCCTTAGTAGCCAAGTCTGGCTTTGTCATCCACACATTTACCGAAATCCTTGTGATCCTGGTAGTATTAATTATAAGAGTGACCATTTCATTCAAGACTTTTTAATAATTATGTGTTGAATGCTTACTGTATGCAGGCACCATGCTAGATTCTGGTGATGCAACAGAGAGCAACGGCAAGGCCCCCACTTTCCTGGACCTTCCATTCCTGGAGGAAGACAGTTAACAAGTCAAGAAACAAATACATAATCACAAATTGGGCTGACAAAAGAAGAACAGGGTGGTATAAGAGCATGAGCTGGGTGGGCAGGATGCTTTAGATCATGTGATCAGGGCAGGCCTCTGAGACATTAGATCTGAGACTTGAGGGATGAGGCAGGCGGCTGAGGGCTTCTGAGGAGAAGGTTAGGAGTAGGGGGCATTTTAGGCAGAGTTCTCTCCAACTGTGGAGCATTTACGGTGTCAAACACTGAGCTATAAGCTTCAGATGCATTATCCCATTCCTCACACTTCCACTGGATAGCTGAGGAAACCAAGTGGCTGGGTTTTTCATGGCTTTTAACCATTGAGTTAAACGCCACCGCTACCTGTCAGTGTGTCATAACCTAATAACCAACAGGTCAAATTTATTTGAGCATAATTTATATCTTCCAGTCTCTGGGGGGAGATTGTTTGGCACCCAGGCTTAGCAGCATTGCTCAAGGCCCAGACAAGTGTTCCTGGAGTTTCTACTGACAGACCACATTCAGGAAGAATCCATGAGAGACCAATGTCCACACTTCTGGCCCTTCTCACATCACAGTCTGGGCAGAGGGCCCTTAGAAATGAACCAAGGGCTATGTCCTGTGGGCCAGGGGCAAAAGAGAGCAAGAGGAAGGCTCTTCCCTGACAGTGGACTTCAGGCTGCTGCACTTTAGCTCCTAAGGTTTTCCTAGAATGTGTATGTTTATGAATCATTAGCTACTTAATTGAGAGATGAGAAGCCCGGAGACTGGGCTAATTCAAACCAGACCTAAGAACTCATCCAAGTTTAGTAGTTCATGATTCCATTTCTGGGATTTAATCAGCTAACAATTTTTTCCCCTTCAGCAGGAAGACTATAATGAAGCCTTCCCTATTCAACCCGCTCCTTTCCACCTCCAGAAAAGACAATTTAGGAACTAAGGTAGTTTTAAAAGATGAGGAAGGACTAATGCATACTTTTTTTCTTTATTCTTTTTCTTTTTGGGGGGGGGGTCAATTGAACAACTAGTTATGGAGCATCTACTATCTGTAATGTATTCTGCAAGCCCACCCTCCTGACACAAGGGGTTGAGATAGAAAGAACCAGCCCCTACTCTAGTAGGTGAGAAGGAAGAAGGGATTAGACCTGGTTTGGATTAGAAAAACTGAAGGAAGAAGGAGAACTCATCTGAATCAGGGGGATTCAGTGCCCTTTTGTATTAGGCCACTGCCTTATATTCTCTTCACTGTGGATTTTCTTGAGGGCAAACACTTATTACTTAAGCAAATATTTCTTGAACAACCTGCTGTGTGTGAGGAGGTTTGAAGTCAGGTGGTCAGCTGGGGCCCCTGTTCTTATGGGGGGACACATGGGAGAGGCAACCAAACACAGTGAATTCCGGCAAGTTGTTGTAAGGGCAAGGAAAGAAACGAGTTGGCATCAAAAGGGAGGGAAGCCTGAGAGGGATGTCAGGGAAGGCCTGGAGGAAGTGACATTGAAGCTGAAACACATGGATAAAGAACCTGCAAGCCAAGAGGGCAGAGATGCCAGGTCACAGGCAGAGGGGCTGGTGCCTTGAGGCAGAATGGAGCTTGGCCCCAAGGAGGCCCCAGTGGCTGGACAGGACAGGATGAGTCAAAGGAGAGAGGAGGAGCTGAGGTTGGGGCCAAGGCAGGGGCCAGGTCATTTAAGGCCTTGTGGGCCACATCAGGAGTTCCAATGTTTGCTATTTGTAGCCAGCAGCTACTGGAGGGTCTTAGGGAGTGATGTGGCTGATTTAGATTTTTAAACAATCCTCTGACTGCAGCATGGGGTGGGAGTGGGGGGGTGGCGGTGAAACAAGTCTAGAAGAGGCTGTTGCAGTGACCATGCAAGGGCTGAGCTGATGACCCTGAACACCCTGACCTTTTGGCTCAGTCCCTGGGAATGCCCCCATTAACAATCCATAGGGGCTTGTGGTGGGGAGTCAGGGCCCAGGAGGCTGCCCCCTACCCCCTATCACCTTAGCTAAGCCAGGTATGGGCCTCTCAAAGGACAGGAGGTTTTCCTCCTCATCAATTTACTCAAGAATCCTGAGAGGAAAAGCATCAATTTTACATTTTCAAAGTCATTGGGAGGTAGGGAGGGAGAGAAAGAGAAAGTGTGTGTGTGTAAAATTGTAAAATAAAATACAAGATATAAAAGACGTTTCTCTATTGCTATGTGTGGCTTTGGCATATGCTTCAAGGTTTCTTCTGTATTTTGGGATATTTGGAAAGAAAAATCTAAGAAATGCTGACATAATGGAAAGCATTTGGGTACCAGGGCAGCCAGATTCAAATTCAAATATAACTTCTCCCACTAACTAGTTGTGTAAACATGAGCAAATTGGCCTCTCTGAGTTTCAGTGACCTCTTATATAAAACAGGGAAAAAATGACAGGGGAAGGGAACTAGGTTGAGTGGACCAAGCACAGTCTTCAGAGACACTCAGACACAGGTTTGGATGCTGCTCCTTTCCTCCCTGATTGTATGACTTTGGCTAAATCACTGCACTTCTTGGAGCCCCTGTTTTTTCCTCTGAAAAATGTTATAATACATATTCTGCTTTCATAGGGTTTATTGTAACTTTGAATAAAACAATGCAGGTAAAGAGCTTCACACAGTGCCTGGAACACAGGTTTATAATAAAGTCAGCTTGCCTCTGTCTCGGTTTCCCTATCTGTAACTGAAGGAATTGAATTAGAGGATCCCTGGAGACCATTACCAAGCTTGTGATTCTAAATTTTATTTAAAAGGTCCTGGAAGAGTTAACTTGTCTAGATTCCATGGGGCCTTGGCTCCCCTCTAAGCATACTGCCCCCAGGTCTGTTCTTGCCCTGGTGTGGAGAGTAGGATAAGGGTGGGGCACAGGCGGGAGCAGGGCTATTTGGAGACTTGTTTTTCTCAGAGGTCCCCTGGAGACTCTCCTTTCACTCTAGGTTTAGAATCAAAATCTAGTCTCCCTCCCTGTATTTCCAAAACAGTTCTTGGTTCTAGCTGGCTGCTGGGACTCTTTGGGGGCCGCAGGAATCTCCGGGCTCCTCCCTGTGTGTCCCAGAGCCCCCCCTCCTACACCCAGGCACTGGGGCGTGCCTCGAGCCAGCTGTCACTGAGAGAAGTCCCCTCTTTCAGGGCAAATGCAGCTGGAGTGCAACCCCTCCTCCCTCTTGTGTGGCATGAGTGGCTGGGCGTGGAGAGAGAGGAGTCATAAACTGTGACAGATGGTTTCCCTCTGTCTCTTTCTCTCTCTCTCATCCAGCCACTTCTTTCCTGCCTGTCTTCATCTAGCTGTTCACAGGATTCTCATCTGCCTCAAAGACTCACCCTCACCCACTTCTTTCCTCTCTTTAGTGCAAGATGTTTGTAGATTGCAGCTTTCCAAAAGATTTCAATCCTCCTTTGAAAATTCAGTTTCTATTCTGGGGGACCCAGATGTGCTGCTGCTTACAAGGAAAGCCAACCAGCCTTCCAAGTCTCTCATCAAGTAGACAGGAAAAAGAGATAGCAACTTGTAGGGCCTTGGGTGTATCAAGGTCACAGTTTTCCAGAAGCACCTATCATTCATGTAACATTTCCACACTGCCTTATCTGCCTACCGCCTCTACTGTTATTTGTGCAACCTATGTTGAGCAAGTGACACCAGAAATATAATAAGACTACAACTTTATTTTTGCCCCATTATGTCCTGTTATAATTTAGTCAGTGAGGGGAGCTCCCCGCTCCTCTCCACTCCTAGGTAATCCTGCTTCAGTCTGCATTCAAGGTGAGACTTCCTCCTGCTCCCCCAGCGAAGGTGTATGTGAGCTGCCAGAGACATCTACTCCCTTTCTTAGCTCACCTCTTTCCAGATTGAAGGGAGAAGGGGTAAGGGGACAGGAGGAGGGTTCCTACATGTTTTTTGACTGGGACAGGATAGACTGCTCTGCATCTCTGGGTCTGGCAGCCTCTTTTGTGGGGGACTTTTGCCAGCTCTTTAGGGTTCCCATATCGGGCCCTGTAACTATAATGCCCATGAAGCAAGCAGTGCACATTTTCCTTTCAATGGCACGTCCAGGCCTCTCCCTCAGCTTCTGGTTTTCTGGTATCCACCACGCATGGTTATGATTACTAGGGCACCTCCCTTTCCATAAGGATCCCTTTAGCCCAGGCCAACTCCTACTGTGGGATGTCTTTCTTGCACCTGCCATCTACCACGGGAGGGAGAGAAGGGAGCCAGTCCCCTTCCCACAGAGCAGCAGCGTGCTGGCTCTCTTTCTCCTTCCATCTAAGTGTCTGGCCAGTCTCTCACCTTCTAGCTTTCTCCTCCAGGCCTCAGACGCATGTCTATACTCCCCCCTCCCAATGACATGGGTCACATTTTTAAATTCTTGATCTGACAGGAGTGCCAAGAATCATGGAATGGTCTCTAAAACTGTTCCCTTGTCACTTCTGCACTTTGGCCTGACCCTCAGTTTGGCAGGCAGCATCTCGTGTGTCTTGGTGCCCAGATGGCAATTCCGGTTTTAACAGCCTCTTATACTCACCCACTAAGTCCTTCTTTTGCCACCTCTCCAGAGGACTAGACACCCAAAGCTAATGTGTACCTCTGCTTACTCCTCTTTCTATACACAGGCCTTCCTTGCCCCTTGTCTCAGGGCCCTGGCTCCATGTTCCTGTGTGTGGATTGCCACAGTCTCCGTGTATGTCTGTGGGGCCTGCCCAAGGTTCTTGAAAAATGGCTCACACTATGTGTGGTATGACTTCCACATCTGTGACCCTGTGCCTTCAGGTCAGGAGCAGTTCGGAGCACAAAGGGCAGTTCCTCAGGGACCTGGGAAGCACTCCTGGTGGAACACGCACCTCCACAGGGCAGAGCATCCCCTTCACTGCACAGTTCCCACCAACGCAAAGGTCTTTCCTCACAGGTCACCTTCACAGTGAGGTCATCGCTGGCTCCCAGTGAAAAACATAAACTCCCTGTTCAAGGTTTCAATCCCCCTTCCTTTCCTTCTTTACATACATCTACATACTAAATATTTTACTTACTTATGTTTATTGTCTTTCTTCCCCTGAAAACGTAAATTCCAAGAGGTACTTTTGACTTCATGCTTTACTGCTGTATTCTCAAAGAACAATGCCTGGCACTTGGTAGACACTCAATAAATACTTGTTGAATAAGTGATCTACTGAGGAAAAAGAGAAAAATAGTGAGTATACCCTGCTACAAATGAGCTTGCTCTTTCACAGAAAGGAATATTAGAAAGGGGTGCAGAGACATTAATGATACACTGTCACTACATGGAGACTTTTCCTTGGCTTAATCAGGATTGAAGAAATTAAAATGAAAGTACAGTTGGCCCTCTGTCTCCAAGGGTTCCACATCTGTGTATATGGAAGGCCATTTTATTTGGGGACTTGAGCATCTGCAGATTGTGGTACCCTAGTGGTGGGAGCAGGGGTGGGAGCTGGAGCCAATCTCCCATGGATACCGAGGGACAACTGTAACTTTGTTAATATTTGATGTAATGTTATTTAAAGCAGTATCTGATACTGACTAAATCATCTCTACCTGGCCAGTGGCATCATGAATTCTCTAGATAAATGTCTCTATGAAATTTATCTAGAGAGGCTCTCTGAAGTCTGGAAAAGGAAAGTGGCTTGCCCAAAGTCACACCGCTGGTGAGCATCAGAGATAGGACTACAATAGGCCCCCTAAGTCCCAGGCAGCACTGTGCTGTGGCCTCCCCTCCTCTTCCCAGTAGGAGATGCCTGGTATTGTGTCCTCTTCATCTGTTTCTGGGATTAAAGATCCTGGAGGGGGCCGGAAGGAGAGGTAGTTCAGCCTGTTTCCAGGGGCAGCAGCCAGAGGCAGCCCAAAAGCTTGGATAGGCTCCAAGGGTGAGGGGCAAAGCAGGGTCTGAAGGGATGGGAAGTTGAGGGCCCAGGAAGGAAATATGAACTCCAAGGGCCAATGCCTGAGCAATGTCCCTGCCCTGCTGCCAGCACCACAGCTGTCGAGGCACCCCCTAATGCTTGAAGGCTCTGATTAAGTAGCTGAAGGCTGTGTGGAAACAGTGAAGTCATACGGCCAGCCGCCAAAAAAAGTGAAGGCAACAATGCTTCATATCTGGAAAGAGAAGGCAGATTGGAGGCTGAAAGGCTCAGCATCAGAGCTTTAAGAGACCTTAGCGACCATCTAGTCTAGAGGTTCTCAAAGTGGGGTCCCCAGACCACTATGAGCAGCATCTCTTGGGAACATTAGAAATACATGTTACCCAGCCCACTCCAGAACTAATGAATCAGAAACTTTGGGGAGGGAGCCCAACAGTCTTTTTTTTTAATAAGCCCTGGAAGTGAGTCTCATGCCTACTCAAGGTTGGGAACCACTGCTCTAGTCCAACTCCTCATTGTCCAGATGGGGAACTGAGGTTCTGAGAGGGGAAAGTTCTTCCCTAAGGTCACAAAGCAAGTTACTACTTTAGAGCTCTTCCCTGTGTCAGGAAGTCATGACTGGAGTGTTCCCCCTCCTGCTTTCATTCTTGGCAGAGAGGCTGTTAATTGCAAAGCAACAGGGCCAATATGTTGAGGGATCTTTGGCAAGTTGCTTATTTCTGCTCTGGGCCTCAGTTTGTGCATCTGCACAGTGCAGCGTGGGGAATAGATAATGTCTGAGTGCATCACACACTGATCTCTGGTGAGACAGTGCTATTGTTGCCATCAGCCTTAAGGACACAGTCTAGCCTGGGGCAGGAGGGGATAGGCTCTGGATCTGGGTGGCCTGGTTCAAATCCCAGCCTACCTGCTAATTGCATGACTTAGACACATTGCTCAATTCTCAGAGCCTCCATTTTCTTACCTCTGTATATCCTATAAGTGTGTTGTGAGGATCAAGTGGTGTATGGAAAACTCTTAGCACATCGTGTCTGATGCACAGGAAGCACTTGGAAGAGAAGCTGTTGCCATGGCTACTAGTGTTGCTCAGGTGATGGTTCACCTTCACTCAGTAACTGAATCCTCACCTCTCTTGCCTACAGCCCCGAGTCCCCCATGAGATGCAGCTAGTTGCAAATTACCACCTACAGTTCAAAGTATTTCTGCCCTTGTAACTTTCAATTCCTGTCACATATTTGAATGGAACCGTGGATCATTTCTCTTCATCCACAGCTCCTCCCAGTCGTCAGTCCCTGGGTCGTAAGTCCTTCCTCCGCTTCAGCCACTCCAGAGGATGATGGTCTGATGATGAGTGCCTCACCCCCAAGACCCCTCCAAAGTGTTTTCTGGGTACATGACCCAGCTCATCCAAATATATCCTCAAGATATGATGACACTCAATCCAGCTATTTGTATATGATGCAGGAAAGGGCAAGAGACAGAAGTGCAATTGAGCCTATCCCAGCCACCACCTCTTCCTCCTCTGCATCCCTCTGACCCGCCCCCAGGTCAGCTCAGTGGCCACACTCACCTGCCACAGCTCCCTTGCCTCCCACAGGTGACCACCATGATCCCCTGGGTGCTCTTGGCCTGTGCCCTCCCCTGTGCTGCTGACCCGCTGCTTGGCGCCTTCGCTCGCAGGGACCCCCAGAAGGGCTCCCCTCAACTCATCTGCAGCCTGCCTGGCCCCCAGGGCCCACCCGGCCCCCCAGGGGCCCCAGGACCCTCAGGAATGGTGGGAAGAATGGGCTTTCCTGGCAAAGATGGCCAGGATGGCCAGGACGGGGACCGGGGAGACAGCGGAGAGGACGGTAAGCGGCCAGCGCCTGCCCCTCCTGTTCCCACCTGGGCAAGACAGCATCTCGCACAGAGGGGGTTTGTGAAGTTACTAAAGTTAGTATTAATTCCTTTCATTATAGATCAAATTAAGTTCTCTTTATAAACAGAGCAGTGTACTCTCAAAGGAACAGTGGGTCCTGTGTTCCTGCCCCTGCTGTAGTTTTGATTTGTTAAGTGACTTTGGGCAAGTCTCCTGAAATATTATTCAGAACTCTTTTGGTTGCAAGTGACAGTAACCCAATTTATAGCCCCAAGTGGAATTTATTGGCTCATGAAACTGTTAAGTCCAAGAATTGAGCTTCGGGAATTGCTAGGTCCAGGAGCTCAAATATCATTGTTGGGGCTCTGCTTCTCTGTGTGTGTTGGATTTATCCTCACAAAGGCTAGAAGTTCTGAAATGGCAGTGTAGGTGGACCCAAACCTACATCCTCATGGCTTGATCCACAGAGCAAATCTCAAGATGACTGGTTCTCCTTGGTCACATGTATATTCTGGACTAATCCCTTTGACATTCCTTATATCTCTGAACTTTCACCCCAGAAACCAAGTACTTTTCAGCGTCAGCAGCATCTCCAAGTATACATTTTAAGCAGTAGAGAAATATAATTGTTTTTATTTGTATGGCATTTTAACATTGACAAAGCACTTTTGACTGTGTTGCTCATCTGACCATCATACCATCCCATAAAGGAAGTATTCTTATTATCCCCATGTTGCTGATGAGGAAATTGAGTCAGAGTGATTGAGTTGAGAACAGCATGTCATAACTGCAAGAATTTGAACTTTGGAAACAAACCTGGACACTAATTTTGGCAAATGATTTAACCTCTCTCCAAACCTCAGTTTCCTCAACTCTAAAATAGGGGTAAATAATAGCACCTACCTCTCAGGGTGGTGATGAAGAGGAAATAAAATCATGGGCAAAGCAACAGTCTGCGAGTAGCATACAGTAAATGTTAGTCACCTCCTGATTGACTTGCTGAGCTCATCTAATAGGCTGATAGCAGACTCCAAATCCAGGCCTTTTCCTATCACACCAAACTAACCATCCAAATGTACTTCCTTCCCAGAAGGAAGTGTACAAATAATGATAATAACTGTACAAATAATGATAATAGCTTTGACCTGAGGTCTTACAGTGTGCCAAGCACTGGATGTTATGGTATTGATTCTCTGACCACAGTGGTAGATTCCTGTCTGCTTATGTGCTTCAAGCAGGGCCAGCTAGAGTTTTCCCTGAGATTTGCCTTATGGATCCTGTAGGAAAGTCTCTGCTGTTGACTTTTTCCCCTTGATCAAGAGCTGTGAGAATGTAGGCTTGGGGCTGCATTAGGCCATCTCTCCTGCCATGCCTTGAGTGTCTGCTGGGAATTAAGCCAGCAGACCAAATAAGTAGTGTGAGAGATGGAGAGTCCTGATACGTGTAACCCAGATAAAGCCGGGTCACCCAGGGACCAGATAACATCCAGCCACCCTCCCACCACCACACACACAGATCCATCTCCAGAATTGTCTTGAAAGGTAAAGTCAGCTTCTCCTGGAGTATCCCAAAAAGGTAATCAAGGAAGCACACCATATAATACATGGTAGAACTTCCTGGTAAGCTTTCTTATCTATATTCCCCCGAAAAACTCCAGTCCAAAATGATTCTATCTCTACCCTTCCTCTTCTCTCAACTCGTCCCACCTTTTGTTTATTTTCAAGAAACAGCTTTGTGACCTTTCTTAGTTTTATTTTTCCCCATTCTTTTTGTTTACTTTTAATTACACAAGTAATATACAAGTACAGTCTCATGGTGATATATTCAAACTATAAAACAATACAAACAATGTGGATAAGCTCCATAATTACTAGCCCTTCTTGTCCTCCCCTCATCCTTCAGAGGTAACCACTATTAATTGATTAGGTGTATATTCTTCCTGGCCTTTTTCTATGTATTTACATGTGTATAATAATACCAAGCATTGCCAGGCACTTAACATAAGCAATCTTTTCCAGCAAATTAGATGTTCAGTGAGCAAATGCTATTTGGAAATCTATTTCCCAATTATTTAAAATAGAAAACATTTAAATGCATTACAGGTTAACCGAAAACTATAAAACACAATGAAATGCTTACATCTGTACATATAAGAAACAAAGTACCTTGTTAGGATGTAAAATGCCTAAAACATTACTTCTTTGATCATCCAGTTCATATGATTGTACAGTTGCCTGTATCTCAATGATGCTAGGATGCTTGTTAGCACCAGCAGCCTTCAGAAACAGGCCCTTTGATGGACATTCCACATGCTTTTCAAGACATCTGCCCCTAATTCTGCCATGCTATCAGTTGTACCAATTGTACAGTTGTACTCAGATGTAACTCAAATCTGTGTCCATATGTTTTGTTTAAAATGTTGAATTGAGGGCACATAAATATAAATATCTCCTGTATAATCATTGGTCCAAAATGTTATTGAGAGAAATGTACATTTTTTGAAATATGAGTATTAAAAACCAAGAGGCATTCCACAGGAAAACGTTACTGGGGAAAAGTGTTCTGCAGGATATCCCAGTTAGTATTTAGTGAGTGTTTTCAGTAGGCCAGGCAGTCTTTTATGCACTTAGATGGGTATAGAAATATTTAGCACTGTGGTTTCCTTTTAACGTAAAAAGGTTCTGCCACCTGCTGTTTCCTCCTTATAGTATATTTTAGAAAAGGATTTGTGTAGTGTATGTAAATCTACCTCAGTTTTTAAATTTCTGTGTAGAATTCCACTGTATGGATGAACCATAATTTTCCAATCATTTCTCTTTGGGTAGGCATTTAGTTGTTCCTATTTTTGCTTTCATAATCAATGCTGCAATAAAACCCTTGTACATGTGGGCAGGGCTCTTGTGCAATAGGCAGGGATCTTACTAAGATCAATGTTTTGAAGTCACAAGGCTTCTTCCAGTTCTATTCTCAACCCATTACCAACACAGCCTATTGAAGGATTGATCTGGCAGAAAAACTAGACTCTTCCTTAGACAGCAGGAAAAGGAAAGGGTATGAATTGTTAAAAGTTATTCTTTTTGCCCCAGTCCACAATGATTCTGGAATGTAAGCATCACCATTCCCATTTTCCAGATAAGAGTGGGAGAAGTGCCCCAGGTTATACCATGAGGATTTGCACCCATTTTTATGTGACTCCAAAGCCTTCTTGTTCTTTCCATTATCCAAGGGCTGCCGCTCCAAGGATGGAAAGCCAAGGCCCACAGCCTCTGCCTAGGCCTCTGAGGGCTCCTCCATAACACCAGCTGCTCTGTCTTCCAGGTCCACCTGGCCGAACAGGTAACCAGGGAAAGCCAGGACCAAAGGGCAAAGCCGGGGCCATTGGGCGGGCTGGCCCTCGCGGCCCCAAGGGGGTCAGTGGCACCCCCGGGAAGCATGGCACACCAGGCAAGAAGGGGCCCAAGGGCAAGAAGGGGGAGCCGGGCCTCCCAGGCCCCTGCAGCTGTGGCAGCAGCCGTGCCAAGTCAGCCTTCTCAGTGGCAGTGACCAAGAGCTACCCACGGGAGCGGCTGCCCATCAAGTTTGACAAGATTCTGATGAATGAGGGTGGTCACTATAATGCATCCAGCGGCAAGTTTGTCTGTGGTGTGCCAGGGATCTACTATTTCACCTATGACATCACGCTGGCCAACAAGCACCTGGCCATCGGCCTAGTGCATAATGGCCAGTACCGCATCCGGACCTTCGACGCCAACACGGGCAACCATGATGTGGCCTCGGGCTCCACCATCCTGGCTCTCAAGCAGGGTGATGAGGTCTGGCTACAGATCTTCTACTCAGAGCAAAATGGGCTCTTCTATGACCCTTACTGGACCGATAGCCTCTTCACAGGCTTCCTCATCTATGCCGACCAGGATGACCCCAATGAGGTGTAGACAGGCCGGTCTTGGGCCTCCGGGCAGGAAACAAACTTCTGGACTTGTGCTTATAGAGCGAGACCTCTAAATTCTCCACTGGGGGCTGGGGGTCTCGGGATCTTCTAGCCTCAGGCTGACCTCCTCTGCCTCTTTTTTTTTTCCCTCATCATTAAATCCAAGCTTTTTTATTCATCCATCCATTTGCTCACTAATTTTTTGATATCTACTGGGTAACAGGGGTGGTGCTACACTCTGGGAGATACAGCAGTGAACAAGAGACACAGAGTCCCTGACCTCATGGGGCTTACATTGTAGTGGGGATAAAATTTAGAAATAAACAAACAAGTAATATAATTATTGTGTCAGGATGGAAATGAACATGCCATGGTTGAGAGAAATAGGAATAACAGGAGACAGAGAAGAGGATGAATTTTTTTTTTAGATTTCATCTTTTTAGGTTTACTTACATACAGTAAGAGCATAAATCTTAAATAAACAACTCAATGAGTTTTTTCTTATGTGCATACCTTGTAACCTCCATGTAGATCAAGAACAGACTATTTCCAACTCCCCCACCTCCCCACCAAGGTTCTCTTAAGACCCAGGTCAGTACCAGGAAGAGATTAATATTTAAGCTGAGCCCTGAAGCAGGAGATAGAGTGATGCAAAGGTCTGGAGAAAAATGTCTCCTAGCAAAAGGAGCTGCAAGTGCAAAGGCTTTGATGCAGGAAAGAGCCTGGCATGTTTGAGAAGCTGATGAAGGCCAGAGGGATGGGGCGAGGTAAGAAAAGAGAAGGGCGGCATGATGCTGAGGCTACGAGATCATGCAGAACCTCATAGGCCGTGGCAGAGTCCATTGCACTCAAGAAAGTTTATCAGGATGCAAGAGAGAGTGTGACACTAATATAAACCCTGAATCTGCTCAGATCATGAGTCAAGTCAGTCACAGACTTGAGCACTTTATTATTAGTTACAAATCACTTGCAGGCTCTCTTCTTGATCAATGAGACACACCAGGATATGAGCATGTGAACCACTGCTCTAAGCTGGCAGGAATGGATCGCCCAGGCCCAGGTGTTTCCAGTGCAGGAATCTGAGGGCGTAAAAAGCCACAGTACACAATGGCTGGCACTGACAGGGCCCCATGGATCAGTTGCTGGAGAGAACTTTCTGATGGAGCCACAGCTCCCTGGCAACTTGCTCTAACTGATGCCCAGTGGGGCCTTCAGGGACAGGGAATGCTACACAGAGTAGTTCTGGAAGGAGTGGCTCCAACTAACTGTTGTCACTGGACCACAAATGGCATGGGATTGGGGTGGGTCTGAGAAACCCAGAAAGGGCTGTGTCCCAAGTGGATCAATGTGTGGATCGGCCTTCCCAGTGCCTCTCTAGGAAGAGGCCAGCTTCTGAACTCAAGGGGTACCTTTGTCTGTGAACAGTTCTTTTTCCTTTTCCTTTATTTTTCTTCAAAAAAAATTGTTTAGGAGAGCCTTTAGCCACTTGTCTTTCTTCCCCCAGGGATGTAGGCATTTGAAGGCAGTTGGCTTAACCCTTTGTAGCCTGGGTAATAAATCTAGCCTGAGCAAGATGGACAGGGCCCCAAAGCTCTGTGGTTGCCACTTCTGGACCTGACCTAAGCCCATGTCCCCTTGGCACCATCCCAAGGAATCCTCAAGGAGGGCGGTGGGGAGCGACAAGCACTCAGCACTCTTTTGTGGGGGTTGGGGCAGGCGGAAGCAGAGACCAAGGCTGGGGCCTTGTCTTCCTTGGATGTGGTCCAGGGTTACTATAGATGGTGGGTTTGCTACAGGTGGAGCAGAAGCAGCTGATGCACTTGAGGGGTCTGGGGTAGGCAGCTGATGGCAAGGATGAGTGCTAGTTTATCCCCTACACTTCTGAGGGTGGCTGCCTCCTCCCTCTGAGGGTGAGCCACTTGGAGTTCTCAGGCACATGGTGCAGGATGGAGCCCAAGTAAGGAAGGAGTTCCAAGGAGGCAGTCTCCCCAGATGCACTGGGGCCCCAGCCTCTCCTCCTAGCTTTGGGTGCTTACTGTGGGCCTCAGCAACCAGGACCTATCTTTAGGTCTTCACATTTGCAGACGTTGATGAAGATGCAGAACGCAGTGCATCTTTGTGCAATAAAATCATCCTTGATCCAAAGGTCATTTCTCGTTCAGGACACAATTTGAAGGCAACTGTCTCCTTGTGGAGAATCTGCAGCTCCGATAATTGTAGCATAAAGGGCACCAGACCCACACTGCCCTAATAGGCCAGCTCCCACCCCTCACTGGGCCTCATGGCTCACTTGACAAATTAGGGGGACTGCACTTCATATGTCTTGGGCATCTTCTTTTGCTGATTTCTGGATCAGAACTGTGATTGGGGGTGGGGTAGGTGAATGAGACACTCACTTCAGGTGCAAAATTTAAGGGGTGCCAAAAAACTCAGTAATCAATATAAATAATATTTTAATATGGCCACATTAATGAAGAAAAACTCTATGATGAACAAAATATCAAAATTTTAAGTAAAGACAGGATCTGACAGGGCTGGGGTTAGGGTGAGATGAAGGAGACTGAGTCGTGCAAGTGCGGTGTGGACCCTGGCAGGGTACAGCAGCAGCCTCGGAGCCCTCAGCAGCGAGGCCTGGTAGGTGGAATTGCTTCTCCTCACTCCTTCCCGTCATCTTCACTTGTGCCAGTAGGGGGAGAACGTCTGCTACACAAACCTCCAGTCCTGAGGCATAGAGCTGGAAGATCAACCCTGGTCTCTTCTCCAGGCTGTTCTCTAGATTCACAGCCAAAGACGAAAGAGAGAGAGAGAAGAGATTCAGGCACATGGTATTATGCAACCATCATCCTGTGCTGGGAAAATGAGAAGGAATAAGAAAACAAGAGCTGCACCTCTTCCTAATGTTTTCAGTTAAAAGGGTTTTAAGTATACTGTAAACTGCAGACACAGCCTGGTAAAGTGCAGGAATACAGCAGTATTGGAAACAAGAAATCTGAGTTTCAGTCCTGTTCTATCTCCAGATTCCAGGCTTTGGTGACGTCATTTAACATCTGGTGGCCTCAGTTTCCCCATCTGTCAAATGAAGGGTTGGGCCAGATGATCTCAGAACCCATTGCAGCACTGAATATTTATGTTTCTGTCTCCAAGGCAGAGCTAGGAAAAGAGCCTAATATTCCTGAAACATAAATTAAAACAGCTGGATGAATCAGGCCAGCATGTTCTGAAAGGCTGAATGCTCACATTAGGCCCTCTGCTTCCACTGAAGACTTTTAGCAAATTGTTGTTATTAGGTTTCCTGAGCTAGGATACAAGTAATTGAACATTAGCCATCTGCTGTGCTTTACATGTATTGTCTCTTTTCAACTTCTCAGCACCCCTGTGAGCAGGTATTATGATCATCACTCTCACTTTACAGATGGAGAAATTTGAGTCCTAGGAAGGTTAGGTCAATGCCAGAGGTCCCCCGGCTGGTAAGCGATATAGCCAGGATTGGAACTGGTCACATCTGAATCCAGAAGCTGCACTTTCAGCTACAGTAGCCACCAGCGGGTCCACCTGTGAGCAATAGGCCCTCCCGGCCACCCATGTACCCACTGGAGGATGGGAACCACAGAAAAGAGAATTGCCCTGATTTTGAGGCACTCCTGAGTGGAAGGGGGTTGGGCCCAAAATATTTTCCTCTCACGAAACAAAATCTTGTCCAGTCCGTTGAAGGTTTCATTTCAATTCAGCAGACATCTAAGCATTCACTGTGGCAAGGCTGGGAGTGTACCAGTGGTCCCCAAACCAGGTCAGAAGTCAGAATCTACCTACAACCTACCCAGACATCCAGGAGCAGAATCTCCCAAGGGGACAGCTGCACCTCCTCTGTACCCTCAGTTTCCACAGTGGGGCCTGTGAGTCTGGCCCTTTAACAAGCTCCTCAGCCGATTGTAAAGTACAGCCAGCTCTGCCAATTCCTGGCCCAGGCTGAGGGAAACTTTAACAGGAAAGACTCTGATTCTGCTCTTGACTGGGGGTGGGACACTGTGAGCCTTTTTCTTCATCTTGCCCTTTCCTGGTATCACTTCCACAGCTGCCCTCAGGCCCAGGGAAGCGCTGAAATGGAGTTCTGAGGGTGAGGATGAAGGTGACCTCAGCCTGCTCTTCAACCACAGTGTCTGAGGGTGCTCCTAACGACCTCCATGAAATTTCCAGCCACTCCCCTCTCCCTGCTCCAGAGACAGAGGCCTAAAAAGAATTTCTTAGAAAGGGCCCAAAATGGCTCTGGGCAAATGGCTTTTTTATTTAAAGATATTCTTCATCTACTTTATAATTTTGCCTCAGATTGGCCCTGATTTTTTTTTTTTTTCTTTTTTTCTTTTTTGGCGGCTGGCTGGTATGGAGATTCAAACCCTTGACTTCGATGTTATAACACCAGGCTCTAATTTAAAAACAAGAAGAAAGACTTCAGCTTCATCATTGGTATTTATTTTTGCTGATGTCCTCATAAACTTGGGAGACCCATTCATCCTCACCCCAAGTGGGTTTCAAGCTGAGGCTGACAATTATCCGAAATGGCTTCCTAGTGTGAAACGTCCATATTCCACTTGGGGCTCCCCTATCCCATAAAATGCATTTAATGCATCAGCTTAATTAGATGGAGATCAAGGGCCTCAGAGGTGAGATGCTAACTAGGGCATTAAGGCTGCACCACTTCACAGCTGCCTGTCCCTTGGCTGAACTGTACGGGCAAACTGCTGTTGAAAAGCTGCCCATTCCCTAGTGTCAAGTCCTGTTCCAGGCATCGTACAACCTGGACCTGTCCAGAGGAGGGTGTGGAGGGTCTAGAACAGCCACCTGCCATCAGGAGCAGTGGCTGTTCAGCCTGGAGGAAGGAAGAGAGGTAGTCCCAAGGGTGCCTGCCCACCCCTGCAGGGTGTCCTGGGCTAGAAGGTGCCGACTGCTTTGAGGAGCTCTAGAGGGCAGAACTTAAGCAACTGGTAGACTATATCGAGGCCAGTTTTGGCCGGTTTGGTTATTCAACAAATATTTATCGAACTTCAGCTATGTGTCAAGCACTGAGTTAGGCATTGGGGATACTGAGATGAGCAAAACACAGATATGGTCTCTGTCCTCCTGGAGCTAAGCGTCTAGTACAGGCCACAGACATTGGACGAATGACCACACAAATCAATGTAAAATGTCAGCTGTAGCACAAAGCCATGAGAATGGTGAGGTGAGGATTTGTCCTGGCAAGAGTGTCAGGGAGAACTTTACTGGTGGAGTGACAACAGAGCTGAGAGCTGAAAGGTGGGTGGGAGTTAGCCAGGGGAAGCTGGGTGGAGAAGGCATTCCAGGGGAGGGGGCATCCTATGCAAAGGGCCTGTGGTGGGACAAAGCATGGTAGGTGGGGGAATCAAAGAAACCCCCTCCCCCAGGCCATGGGGGAAGGGTTCAGGATGAGAAGGTAAGGGGACATAGCCCAGACCTCAAAGGCTGGTAGGTCAAACTTCTGTCCTGATCTTGAGAATAATGGAAAACCACAGAATGATTTTAAATGGGCAGGTGACATAAGCACACATGGGTTTTGAGACGATCATTCTTGCAGCTATGAGAAGAATATTTCAACTTAACCTAAAGAAGAGCTTCCTAATGAAATGCATGACCTTGGGAAAGTAATAACAATAAAAGCTAACATTTACTGGACTCTTCTTATTAGGAATAAAGCACTCTGCCATGCACTTTTCATGAATTAATACATTTGGCCTTGAGAACAACATCCAAGGTAGGTTTATCACTATGATATACTTCCTACAGATGAGGAAATGAAGTTCAGAAAATTGATTGAGGTCACCCAGTTGGAGAAGTTGCAGAACAAGAACTCCAATCCAAGTCTGTCTGACCCCAGAGGCCCCATTCATAAGGACTGCAGCACCCTGACAGCCAGGAAGGCTGCAAAGGACCACAGCCCTGGTCTTAACCTAGGATGCACATTAGAATCACCTGGGAGGAGTGTTAAAACTTCTAATCCTGCCCCCAAACCCCTAAGGTGGTTCTGATGCAATTAGTCTAGAGTACAGCCTGGGCATTAGGAATTTTGGGAAACTGCCCAGATGAGTCTGTTGTGCAGCCAGGTTGAGACCCACTGGGCTCTAAGGCATGGGAAAACACTTGAGAGAACTATTGCAGTACCCAGCAATGTCTCACTGGACTCAGGGACCTCCAAGTTCCCTTCCAGCTTGGAGATTCTGTGATTTTATGATTTACCAGTTCTGCTACCTTTCCCCCAAGGGAATTAGATTTCTGGAAATGACAGATGGAGACTGAGGGGCCTTGGTCGCACTGAGTCTGCTCTAATGGCTAGGCAGGGAGAGCCAAGTCCTCCAGGCTGCATCTCTGAGCCCTGCCAGCCACCTTCCCTCTGGCCCAGACCCAGCCTGCAGACAAGTTGAGAGGAAGAGAAGAAATGGAATTAGCAGTTCCAAGTGGGCACTGACTGAACTTGGGTGCTGCTGGCTGTTGGCCAGGGCCTGAGCCACTACTTTGAAAGTGTCTGTAGCTATGGAAGGTGGGGTAACCCCTTGTAAGGCCGTGTTCCCCCAGAGGTCAGAGATGACTATGCCTGAGGGCTGGGTGGTAAAATGGACCTCAGAGAACATCACTCACCTGCCCCCTCTGGCTCCATGACTTCTTGGAGATTCTGCTGCTCAGAGCATGTTGTGATATATGACCTCCTCCTCTTCCTCTCCACAGCCACATTGGTCTCCTGTTGCTTGGATCTGCCAAGCTCAAGGCATTTACACTTGCTGGTCACTGGGCTTGGATGCCCTTCCTCAGCCATCTGCTTGGCTTCCTGCTGCAGGTCTCAGCTCAGAGGCCACTTCCTCAAGCAGCATTCTCTGGCCTCCCCAAAGACCCACTGCCTTTCCTTGCCTGCCTTCACTCTTGAGCACGTAGCCTGTTTAATTATCTTTATAGCACTCTATACATCTTAAAATGTACATCCCTCACCTGGAAATCTGAAATCCGAAATGCTCCAAAATCCAAAACTTTTTGAGCACCAACATGACACTCAAAGGAAATGTTCACTGGAGCATTTCAGATTTCCGGTTTCTGGATGAGGAATGCTTGACAAGTTAAGTATCTGCAAATACTCCAAAATCCAAAAAAATCTGAAATCTGAAACACTTCTGGTCCCAAGCATTTCAGATAAGGCATACTTGACCTGTATTTGTTTATGTATACTTTTATCTCCTCCTGATAGAATTTGCAAAGGCCCTTGAGGCAGGGCCTTTATTACTACAGAGACTACAAGGGAACCTGGCATACAGTAGAGATGCACCAAATATTTGTGACCTGTTTGCTGACCCTCTGGGTACCTTGGGTGCAATAGGAGACAGTAGAACTCATGATTAAGAATGAGCTAGAACTCTGGAGTCAGGTGTGCTGGCTTTAAATCCAGGGTCCACACACATCAACTGTGTGACATCAGGCATTTGACCCAATCTCTCAATCTTATAGTTTTCCAAATAGTATTATTTTTTTTTCCTTAATTTTATTTTGTCGATATACAATGTGGTTGATTATTGTGGCCCATTACCAAAACCCCCCTCCCTCCTCCCTCTCCCCCCTCCCACCCAACAATGTCCTTTCTGTTTGCTTGTTGTATCAACTTCAAGGAATTGTAG
This sequence comes from Cynocephalus volans, assembly GCF_027409185.1. Lineage (NCBI taxonomy): Eukaryota > Metazoa > Chordata > Mammalia > Dermoptera > Cynocephalidae > Cynocephalus > Cynocephalus volans. The sequence continues at coordinate 142,005,715 of NC_084461.1, read as the reverse complement.
TTGTTATGTCTTCTCCCCTCCCCAGGTTTTTGTGTGTGTGTGTGAATTGATTTATTTATTTTTAGCTCCCACCAATAAGTGAGAACATGCAGTATTTCTCTTTCTGTGCCTGACTTGTTTCACTTAATATAATTCTCTCAAGGTCCATCCATGTTGTTGCAAATGGCAGTATTTCATTCGTTTTTATAGCTGAGTAGTATTCCATTGTGTAGATATACCACATTTTCCGTATCCACTCATCCGATGATGGACATTTGGGCTGGTTCCAACTCTTGGCTATTGTAAGAGCGCTGCGATGAACATTGGGGAACAGGTATACCTTCGACTTGATGATTTCCATTCCTCTGGGTATATTCCCAGCAGTGGGATAGCTGGGTCATATGGCAGATCTATCTGCAATTGTTTGAGGAACCTCCATACCATTTTCCATAGAGGCTGCACCATCTTGCAGTCCCACCAACAATGTATGAGAGTTCCTTTTTCTCCGCAACCTTGCCAGCAGTTATCGTTCAGAGTCTTTTGGATTTTAGCCATCCTAACTGGGGTGAGATGGTATCTCAGTGTAGTTTTGATTTGCATTTCCTGGATGCTGAGTGATGTTGAGCATTTTTTCATATGTTTGTTGGCCATTTGTATATCTTCCTTAGAGAAATGCCTACTTAGCTCTTTTGCCCATTTTTAAATTGGGTTGCTTGTTTTTTTCTTGTAAAGTTGTTTGAGTTCCTTATATATTCTGGATATTAATCCTTTGTCAGATGTATATTTTGCAAATATTTTCTCCCACTCTGTTGGTTGTTTTTTAACTCTGTTAATTGTTTCTTTTGCTGTGCAGAAGCTCTTTAGTTTGATATAATCCCATTTGTTTATTTTTCCTTTGGTTGCCCGTGCTTTTGGGGTCGTATTCATGAAGTCTGTATCCAGTCCTATTTCCTGAAGTGTTTCTCCTATGTTTTCTTTAAGAAGTTTTATTGTTTCAGGGTGTATGTTTAATTCTTTAATCCATTTTGAGTTGACTTTAGTGTATGGTGAAAGGTATGGGTCTATTTTCATTCTCCTGCATATTGATATCCAGTTCTCCCAGCACCATTTGCTAAAGAGGCAGTCTCTTCCCCAGTGTATAGGCTTGGTGCATTTGTCAAAGATCAGATGGCTGTAGGTGTGTGGGTTGATTTCTGGATTCTCTATTCTATTCCATTGATCAGTGTGTCTGTTTTTATGCCAGTACCATACTGTTTTGGTTATTATAGCTTTGTAGTATAGCTTAAAGTCGGGTAGTGTTATGCCTCCAGCTTTATTTTTTTGCCCAGCATTGCTTTGGCTATGTGTGATCTTTTATTATTCCATATAAATGTGTGGATAGTTCTTTCCATTTCTGAGAAAAATGTCATTGGAATTTTGATGGGGATTGCATTAAATTTGTATATCACTTTGGGTAGTATTGACATTTTCACTATGTTGATTCTTCCAATCCAAGAGCATGGGATATCTTTCCATCTTCTTGTATCCGCTCTAATTTCTCTCAGCAGTGGTTTGTAGTTCTCATTATAGAGATTTTTCACATCCTTGGTTAAGTTAATTCCTAAGTATTTAATTTTTTCGGTGGCTATTGTAAATGGGCAGGCTTTCTTGATTTCTCTTTCTGCATGTTCACTATTGGAGAATAGAAATGCTACTGATTTTTGTGTGTTGATTTTGTATCCTGCTACTGTGCTGAAATCATTTATCACCTCCAAGAGTTTTTTTGTAGAGGCTTTAGGCTGTTCGATATATAGGATCATGTCATCTGCAAACAGGGACAGTTTGACTTCATCTTTTCCAATCTGGATGCCCTTTATTTCCTTCTCTTCTCTGATTGCTCTGGCTAGTACTTCCAACACTATGTTGAATAGGAGTGGTGAGAGTGGGCATCCTTGTCTAGTTCCTGTTCTTAAAGGAAAAGCTTTCAGCTTTTCCCCATTCAGGATGATATTGGCAGTGGGTTTATCATATATGGCTTCAATTATGTTGAGATACTTTCCGTCTGTACCTAACTTATAGAGGGTCTTTGTCATGAATGAGTGTTGAATTTTATCAAATGCTTTTTCAGCATCTATAGAGATGATCATAGGGTCCTTGTGTTTGATTTTATTAATATGGTGTATCACATTTATTGATTTGCATATGTTGAACCAAGCTTGCATCCCTGGGATGAATCCCACTTGATCATGGTGAATAATTTTACGTATGTGTTGCTGTATTCTGTTTGCTAGTATTTTATTGAGGATTTTTGCATCTATATTCATCAAGGATATTGGCCTGTATTTTTCTTTTTTGGTTATATCTTTACCTGGTTATGGTATCAGGATGATGTTTGCTTCATAGAATGAGTTTGGGAGATTTGCGTCTGTTTCGGTCTTTTGGAATAGTTTGTAAAGAATCGGTGTCAATTCCTCTTTGAATGTTTGGTAAAATTCTGCTGTGAATCCATCTGGTCCTGGGCCTTTCTTTGCTGGGAGCCTTCTGATAACAGCAGCATATAGTTGGGTCCTCCTTTTTAATCCAGTCAGCCAGTCTGTGTCTTTTGATTCAGGAATTTAAGCCTTTTACAAGAGTTGTTATTGAAAGGTGTTGATTTATTCCTAGCATTTTATTGATTGTTGTTTGGCTGTCTTAGGTGTCTTTTGTTCCTTGCTTTCTGATTTACTGTTTGGTTTCTGTGTTTGTTGGTTCCTTAGGTTGTAGATAGTGTTTTTGTTTGTTTGTTTTCTCTTCATGAATGCCATTTTTATTATACTAGTGGGTTTAGATTTTTCTTGGGTTTTTATGGCAGTGGTAGTTATTTTTCGGGAACCAAACCCAGTACTCCCTTGAGGATTTCTTGTAAGGGTGGTCATGTGGTAGTGAACTCCCGCAGTTTTTGTTTGTCTGAGAAATATACTATTTGCCCTTCATTTCGGGAGGATAGCCTTGCAGGGTAGAGTATTCTTGGCTGACAATCTCTGTCTTTTAGAATTTTGAATATATCATCCCATTCCTTTCCTTCTGGCTTTTAGAGTTTGTGATGAAAAGTCTGATGTTAGCCTGATTGGGGCTCCCTCATACGTGATTTGATGCTTCTCTCTTGCAGCTTTTAAGATTCTCTCTTTGTCTTTGAGTTTTGCCAATTTGACTATAACATGTCTTGGAGAAGACCTTTTTGGGTTGAATACGTTTGGAGATCATTGAGCTTCCTGGATCTGAAGATCTGTGATTTTTCCTACACCTGGGAAATTTTCTGCCACTATTTTGTTGAATATGTTTTCAATGCAATCGCCTTTTTCCTCCCCTTCTGGAATACCCATGACTCAGATATTTGAGCGCTTAAGTTTGTCTGATATCTCTCTCAGATTTTCTTCAATGCCTTTGATTCTTTTTTCTTTCTTTCTTTCTTTCTTTCTTTTTTTTTTTTTTTGTCTGCTTGTGTTATTTCAAACAGCCCATCTTCAAGTTCAGAGGTTCTCTCTTCAACTTCCACAAGCCTGCTGGTTAAACTCTCCATTGTGTTTTTTATTTCACTGAATAACTTCTTCAGTTTAGCAAGTTCTGCTACATTTTTTTTCAGGGCATTGATTTCCTTGTACATTTCCTCTTTCAGGTCCTGTATACTTTTCCTCATTTTATCATGATGTCTAGCTGTGTTTTCTTGTATCTCATTCCGTTTCCTTGTCAGTCATTTCAAGGGCTTCTTGTTCTATGGGATCTAGAGTTTGAGATTTATTATCTTTTGGTGGTGTACTTTCTTGATTTTTCGTATTTCTGGTATCTTTTCTTTGATGTTTATTCATTGTGGCAGAGGGTTTCACAGTCCACAGATCAGATGAAATGAGCAGAGTGTCTTCTGTTCCACTGGGCAGTCTGATGAACACAGCAGGCAGACCAGCTCTCTTAGGGCGAGTTGGTGGGAGCAGTTGGCTGGTAAATGTCCTTCAGTCAGGTCAGGTCCCGAGGAGGAGTTGGGTGGGAGGGTGTGCAAATGCAGTCCTTGGGGTCCTGGGGCTTTGGCTTGAGGAGATATTGTTGGGGCACCTGTGTCTGGAGGGCCCTGATGTTCCAGTGAGGAGGGGCCGGGGCCGCCGCCGCCGCCGCCGCCGCCGCCGCCGCCGCCGCCGCCGCCGCCGCCGCCGCCGCCGCCGCCGCCGCCGCCCCTGTGCTGGGTCCAGTTCCTGCTGCAGCCGCTGAGCCTTTCACGGCAATATCCTCATGGGCCGGCGGCGGGGTGCCTTTGTCCCCCTCCCGGGGGGAAGGGGCGTCCTTCTCGGGAGCGGGGCTCAGGCGATGCCGGTGGATTTCTTCATTCTAAAGATATTTGATCCTGGGCCGGCCGTGGCTCACTCGGGAGAGTGCGGTGCTGATAACACTAAGGCCCCAGGTTCGGATCCCGTATACGGACGGCCGGTTCGCTCACTGTCTGAGCGTGGTACTCACAACACCAAGTCAAGGGTTAAGATCCCCTTACCGGTCATCTTTTAAAAAATAATAATAATAAAGATATTTGATCCTGGAGCCCATGGTCCCCGGGCCTCCTCATGGGCCCGTGGGCCCTGCTCGGCGCTGCTAGGTCTAAATTTGAAGCCTTATCTCCTTCAGTGTTGGTTTTACAAATCGTAGAATTGGAGTAAAATAATATCCATCAGTGAGGTTGCTGTGAGAGTTAAATGAGATAACATATGCAAGATGTATCGCACGTTGTAAATGGTCAGTAAAGTTAATTATCATGAAGGCAGTATTGCTTTGAAAGTCAGTAAATACTTTACTGCCAGTTCTGCCATATCTGATCACAGTGGCTAACACCAATAGGCACTGAATTTGTGTTGAGGTGTTATTCTTCATTTGAGCCTCACTTACAATCCTTATGAGGGGGTGTTTCCCTCCCCATTTCTTAGAGGAGGACACTGATGCTCAGGAGAATGAGGCAGCCTGCTGGTGGGCACCAGCTGGTGCAGAGGCAACTCTGGCCCCAGAATCCCCGTCTGGCCACTTGTCAGATGGCACCCAGACAAAGCTTGGAGAAGTTGCTGAAAGGAGGGGCCTCAAAGGCAGGATGTGCCCGAGCCCCCTGCTTCTAGATGCCTCCTCCCTGGTAGCTGGGGTAAAGCTTCACCTGCCCCCAGGGAGACCAGCCCAGCTGAACCACAGTCATCACTACAGTCCAAAGATTCAAGACACAATGCTTCCTCAGCCCTCTCTGAGCCCAGTGGCTGCACAACCATGGGAAGGTGTAAAGAAAGGGGGCAGCAGAGAGTGAAAAACAATACCTCCTGTCTTTGGGCACTGTCTGCCTTCTCCAGGCCCTTTGGAGCTATTTTCTCATTTATAGACTCACAGAATCTGACAAGGTTCATGGTGACCTCAGGTGGCCCACCTTGTAATATAAATAAACTTAAGGGGCAAAGGTTTTATGGCTTATACAAAGTCATGCAGCTTGGGAGTGACAAAGCCTAATCTACAATCTCAGGTGATTTCTATGCACCTTTGATTCTCAGGATAACTGGGCAAGAGTGGCAAAGCAGTGACATCAGCCCATTTTACATATGAGGACACAGAGGTGCAGAGATGGATCTGCCCAAGGTCACATCGGACCTCAGAGACAGAGACCAGAAGCCTGCACCCTTAGGCCTTCCCACCATTACACCACAGAGCCCTGCTTCAGAGAGGGGCAGAGAGAAGGCAGGGGGCTTCAAATAATTCCAGTTGATGTGAATTCTGAGTGGAAAAGTTGCTTTCAGGACTGTGAGTTCTCAACTCCTCAGAACTACAATTTGCCAGACAAGTTCATTTCCATCCCGGCCTTTTTTCTTGACCTCTGTAAGTCTCTGTTTCCTCACTTATTAAATTGTCCTTACTTCATAGGGCCATTGTGAGAAATAAATTAAGAGCCCCAAAATGCATGACCCATGCTTGGCAAGCAGTAAAGAGTAGCTGCTATTTTAATTTTAATTGCTATTATTATGATTTCCATTATCATCTTAACCATCCTGAAAAACCATCTAAAAGCTCCCTCCAGCCATGGAGCCTCATTTCCAGCCTCCTGGACCCCCAGCTGGTGAAATCAACCGAGGGCATCTTTCTCTGTCTTTGTCCTTTCTTTTTTCTTTGTCTAAACCAGATTGCACTGGTTTCTGAGAACCTATTGTGAAATTTTCGGGAATTTTGTGAGCTGGTTGTTAAACACAGCCATTATTAAAAATTAAATTATATAAACAGTTGGGAGACAATTCTCCATGGGTCTCTTGTGTTTCAGCTGGTCTCGTGAGTAGAGGCTCTGACTGTCTTTATTCCAGGCTATCTTCCAAACTTGTTTGCATAGTGTTTTCCTCCAGAAAAAAAGGGCAGGTTTGCTTACTGTATGAAATAATAAAAATGTTGTCTACCTGTAGAACATCATAAAAAGCTGTAATTTATCATTATAAAAGATTCAGATCTCTCCTAGTCCTCTCCTATATTCTTCTACTGCATGTGCGGGTACCAACTGGCTCACTTTGCATCACCCTGTGGGAACTGGGGTTTAGGGCACCAGTGCAAGGTAATGTTGACACTCTGGTTACTGCTAGTGCTAGGAGCAATTAAGTTCTTTGTGTCCTGTCCAGGAGTCTCATGTCTTCTGCCAGCATCCGTGAAACTGTGGCAAGCTAGTTTGTTAGCTTGCAAATAGGGTAAACTCTTAGAATCTTTATAGTTCTTCACATGAACTTGAAATTACTTAAATTACATTAAAAACAAAGGTAACAAATACCCAGAACTCATCACTTTCTACTGCATTTTACTATTATTTTTGCTTTTGAGATTATTTATATCTATTGTAAGTGAAGAAATATCAGATAATGTTGTGTGTTCAGTGGCATCATATTGGTAGCTTGTAATCAGCTTTAGGGGTTATATTTATAGTGTAGAATCCCCTCCCCTGCCCCCGCCACCAAGAGTCATTTAAACATGTGTATCATATCATTGTCTAAATCCCATGAATCTCTCTCCAGTGGTTCTCAGATTTCGGAGTCTCTGAGGAGTTTTTTAAAACACGAGCTCCAAATTGGACATCCACAGGCAAAAAAAAAAAAAAAAAATTAACCTCATCTTAACCTCATACCTTATGTAAAAGTTAGCTGAAAATGGATAATAGACTGAAATGTAAAACATTAAACTACAAAACTTTTAGGAAAAAAATAGAAGAAAATCTTCAGCATCTAGCCAAGCCAAGAGTTCTTAGAGTTGATACCAAAGCATGACCTATAAAAGGAAAAATCTACAAGTTGGCCTTCATCAAAATTAAAAACTTTTACTCTGTGAAAGACCCTGTTAAAAGGATGAGAAGACAATCTCATTCTATAGAAAACTACAGAGTAGGAGAAAATATCTGTAAGCAATATATACGGCAAAGAATATATAAATGTAAAGAACTTTCAAAACTCAATAGTAAAAAAAGCAAACAATCCAATTAAACTATGGGCAAAAGATATAAGGAGACATTTCATTGAATAAAATATACAGATGGCAGATATGCACATAAATAGATGTTAAAGATAAAATAGCCATTAGAGAAATGCAAATTAAAACCATGATATCATTATATACCTATCAAAATGGATAAAATAAAGAATAGTGACAATATCAAATGTTGACAAGGATGTGGAGGAACTGGATCATTCATGCATTGCTGGTAGAGATATAAAATGGTACAGCCCCTCTAGAAAACAGTTTGGCAGTTCCTTTAAAAAATTAAACATGCAACTACCAATCAACCCACAATTACACTTCTGGGCATTTATCTCAGAGAAAAGAAGACTTGCATTCACACAAAAATCTGTATTGTTCATAACAGCTTCATTCAGAATAGCGCCAAACTGGAAACAGCCCAGGTGTCCTTCAATGGGTGAGCGGTTAAACAGACTTCGGTAAATGCATAGCATGAAATACTACACAGCAATAAAAAGGAGCCAACTATTGATACACACAACCACCTAGATGAACTATAAGAAAATACTCATCCGTTTTAGGCCAAAGTCCCAACTTGAAGAAGGGAAATGCTAAATGCAAAAAGACCAGTTATTGAAGTAAGTATTTACCAACTACCTATATGTTCCAGGCTCTGTTTTGGGCACTGGAGATAAAGCAGCAAACAAAATAGAGAAAGATTCCTGCTTTCATGGAACTGACGTTCTAATGCAGAGATAGGCAGTAAACCAGGTAAAGAAATAGAATAGTATGTTAGATAGCTGTAAATGCTATAGAGAGAAAATAACGTGAGGGAGAAAATGGGAGGCTGGTTGGAGTAGATTACAACTTTAGAGGGGTGGTCAGAGAAGGTGCTACTGCAAAGGTGACATTTGAGTAAAGACCTTTAAGGAGGTGTGATGAGACTATCTGAGGGTACATGTTTAAGAGTGGTGGGTGACAGGGAGTATTTCAGGCAGAGAAAACATCATGCAAAACCCCGAGACAGGAGCATGCCTGGTATGTGTTGAAGTAATAGCCATGAGGCCACCATGGCTAGAGTAGAAGGTCAGAGAAGTAATCGTAGGCAGATCGTGTATAGTGTTAGGGACCATTGACCTGACGTTGGCCCCTTTGAACAATGGTTTTGAATACATGACTCACATGTAAACAGGAAATAAATGTGAGCTCCAGATTCTCCAGCCAATATGCTGATTGGAAGGGCCAGAATCTAACATGTTGAGAAGTAGGTTTCATAGTAATCAACATAAAAGGGGGGTTGGGAGAATAAAGCAGTTCAAGAGAAATGCACAATCTGGAACCTAGTTACAACAAATTATAGATAAAAAATAATCCCAAAGAACAGAAGAGAGATGTTTTCCCTCTAATGTGGGGAGGGAGGGCAATGGAAATCTTAGCAAAAGAGGAGACTGGGAAGGGGAACAACCTCAGGCCATAGACACTACCCTCCTCCTGACCTCACCCCAGGATCCAGATTTTCTCCTATATGCTTTACAAACAACATCTCATTTAAACAAATGTAATCCTCACGACAACCTTATGAGCTGGGTCCTACCTGCCTCATTACATTTTAAATCAACATCTTATAAAAGAAACACCTTCAATTTTAGAATTTTTCCATTCAAAGACAAGCTCTATCTCTTCAAATGGATTAATTTTAAGACATTCTCAATAGCAGAAATGTCTGGAAGTAAATGACAGAATGGAGGAAATTCAGAGTTACCACATCTATTTCACAGGTAGTGAATTGGAGGCTCCTGCAGTTAGAAGTAAGTCAGGAACTTGAACCCACAACCAGTTTGTTCTAGCTCCAGCCCTCTCATTTTAGTAACTGGCAACTCCACCCACCCAGCTGCTCAGCTCAAGAGTGTAGAGATAAATCCCTTCACCACGGTGTTGTCACAGAGGGTTTGTCATAGTCCTAAATTAGCAGGACCTTGAATTGGCAGATGGAGCCTCCAACTATAACCCCCATCTGTTGATTGCTCCTTGGCCCAGCGGCTCTTGAATTTTGCTGACGTGTTTTAATCTTTAAAATATATGTGATTTTGACATTCTACTTATTAACATCTCTATTTGTACAAACATAAAAATACAATGTTTTTCTTAGCCAGATCTTTGCATAATGTTGACGCTTGACAAAAATGGGCCATGGCCTTGGGTACCTGGAACACATTGATAAAGTTGAACCATTTGGTTGTATGTTTCCAATTAGTCAACCACAGCTTGCTACTTGGCAGATATGGGTAACAGATGATTCTCTGTCAGCATTAGCATACAACTAAAAGCAAGCCAATGGAGATTTGTAAAATGAGGCATAAACCTAAGAGAACACCAGCATATTATCAGGCTGAAATATTTGGAGAGGTAAGTAATGGTTTATGTATTTAAATCAAAGAACATATTTGGATGTGTTTTTTGCATGTTGCTTTTTATAAATCCTTAGAGTTGAAAAGCAGGAATGACTTTCCATTCTGGCGTTGAAGTCCACATTATATTATTTATTTATTTATACCTAAAATACATATCTATTTCTTAAGTATTAGGTTTGTCTTGGGTTTTATTGCTCTGTCTTCAAGGCCATCTCTTGTTTGTAGGGATTGAGGTTTAACTACAAGTGCTAGGCTAGAGTAGGGTACTGCAGTTAATTTTGACAGCTCTTTTTTAAGTTTAAGTATGCTAAAGCACTAACGTGTGCTTATGATGAATGTTTGTGGTAATAAGAGCTCATGGTTATTGAGCCTTTATAATGTGTCAGACCCCATAGTAAGTGCTTCATATGTATTACCTAGCTTAATTCCTTTTTACTTAGCTTATATTTTATGGTCCAGCATCATAATCACTCACTTAAACTTATGGCCTTAATGTCCTTGCCCTTCTCTTTCCATTATTCTTTCGTAGCAAAACCTTAATCTGGCCAAATCCAATCCTGCTCTTTCTCCATTCACTCATTTCTAACTGAATGTAAAAGAGAACACACAACTGTGCTGATTCATTTTATTTTAAATTCCTGTCTACAAATCCCAACTAGCACAAAGGGTAGCCTGGTAATCCTACCAACTCCCAAAGCCCCAATATTCTCAATGAAAAGTCTCTGAGGCAGAAGCCAACATGGTTGGTTCGAGATGCCTAGTGATGGAGGGGGAGAATGGCAGAAGGTGGCATCAGAGTGGTTACAAGCACCCAGATCAGGTAGGCCCTTGTAGGACATTGTAAGGACTTGGCCTTTATGCTGAGTGAGATGGGGAATCATTGGAGGGTTTTGATCAGATGAGTGATGAAGCCCAATTTAGATTATAACAGCATTAGTCCAGCTACTATTTTGAGAATAGACTCTATGGAGCAAGAACAAAGCAGGGAGACAAGAGATTATTGTAATAATCCAAGCAACGGATGATGGTGGCTTGGACCCAGGTGGTTGCAGGGTAAGAGCTGAGAAGTGATCTGATTTGGGCTGTGTTTGAAGATAGAGCCAACAGGATTTGCCGATGATTTGGAGGTGAGGTGCGATGGAACCTGAAATGTCAACGATGACGTCAAGGCTCTGGCCTGAGCAACTTTAAAGTGGCATTGCCCTTTACTGAGATGGGAAAGACTGCTCCCAGGTGGAGGAGGTTTGATGGGTAGAAGCAGGTGAGTCAGTGGAGTCTGTTTGGGGACATGTTGACTTGGAGATGTCTATTCGACATCTGTATTAGTTACCTAGGGCTGCCGGAACAAATTACCACAAACTTCATCGCCTAAAACAACAGAAATTGATTCACTCACAGTTCTGGAAGCCAGAAGTCTGAAATCTAAGTGTCAGCAGGGCCACATTCACTCTGCAGGCTCTAGGGGAGAATCTGTTCTTTGCCCCGTCCGCTTCTGGTGGCTGTCAGCCCTCCTTGACTCGTGGCCATGTCACTCCAATCTCTGCCTCCATGAACACATTGCATCCTCCTCTTCGCTGTGTTTCTCCGCTGTATGTCTCTTATAAGGACACATGTATTTGATTTAGGGCCCGATTTAGATTTAGAGATCTCCTCATCAAGATCCTTAATTACATCTGCAAAGACCCTTTTTCCAAGTAAGATCATATTCATGTATTCCAGGGATTTGTGGAGGCACGTATTTGGGGGGCCGTCATCAACATTGTCGACATCAAAGTTGAGATGGCAAAAGGGTAGTTGAATACATATGAGTTTGGAGTTCAGAGGAGAGGTCTTGACAGACTATAAATGTAGAAGTCCTTGGTCTGTAGGTGATCTTTAAAGTCATGGTCCTAGAGGAGAGGAGATCCACCAGGAAAGTGAATGCAGATAGAGGAGAGGAGAGTCCAAGCACTGAGGTCTGGGATGCTCTAGTATTTAGAGTGTGGGAGATGAGGAGGAACCAGCAACGGAGACTGAGAAGTAAGCAGAGGTTACAGAGCTAGGGTGGAATCAAGATACTGGTGCTGGAAGCTAAGGGAAGATACTGTTAGAAAAAGAAGGAACGGCCAACCCCATCAGATGACACAGCAGGAAAATTAAGACAAGACCTGGTGTTGACCCCTGGCTTTAGCAAGATAGACCAAGGTGACCTTAGAAGAGCATTTTTGGGCACAGGAATGGAGGCACCCATCATTGGGGGAGGTTTAAGGGTCATTAAGAGACTGTGGCTTTGCTGAATTCATTTATTAGATCTAGTAGCTTTCTGTGAATTCTATGGGATTTTCTATATATAGAAAAAGATTTGGAAACAGTGGTGATGGTTGCACAACAGTGTGAATGGAATTAATGTCACTGAACCATATGCTTAAAAACAATTAAAAAGACGTAGTTTGTGTTGTACATATTTTATCATAATAAAAATGTTAATAAAAACAATAAGTGAATAGTGGGAGACGAGTGCAGACGACTGTTTTGAGTTTAGTAAAGCAGAGAGAGGTAACTAGAGGGGGATTGGAAGGACTTTTTTTTTTTTTTTTGTCGTTTTTTCGTGACCGGCACTCAGCCAGTGAGTGCACTGGTCGGTCCTATATAGGATCCGAACCCGCGGCGGGAGTGTTGCCGCGCTCCCAGCGCAGCACTCTACCAAGTGCGCCACGGGCTCGGCCCTGGAAGGACTTTTTTTAAGAGAGGAGAAGTGACAGCCATTGTTGGGAATGATCCAGTGGAGAGACAGCCCCTCTGTAATAGCAGGAGGGAGGGCAGCTCCATGGCATAGGTGCAGAGAGGTGAGGAAATAGGATGGGGAGCTTGTGGAAGTTCTCTTCTAATTTGTTCCTGCTTTCTCAGTGGGGTTGAAAGCAATATCATCAGTCAACAGTGAGACAACGTGCTGGAGGTTGAGAAAAGGTGTGAAATGATGGCTAGGAGAGGGAGAAATAAATGAACCAGGACCACAGTTCTCAAGGTGGGGGTGGCACCCAAACCGGCCCAGCAGCATCACCTGGGCAACTGTTAGAAAGTCTAAGCATCAGGTTCACCCCTTCTTGTCCTGGGGAACGCAGGGAGTGGAGCCAGCCATCTGTGTGTTTAGCAAACCCTCCATGGGGATCTGATGCCTGGTCTCATCTGTGAACACTGGCCTATTGAAACGTGGTGTAAGCGCTCAGTGATCCTGAGAGGCCGCTGTGGTGGTTCTGAGTGTGGCCTCTGGAACTGAATTGTCATGTTGGGTTCTAGTCCCTCCACTCAGCTGTGTGATCTAGCACAAGTCTCTTAACCTTTCTGTGCCTCAGTTTTCTCATCTTGAAAATGAGGATGATAACATGAGTATCATACCAGATTGTTGTGAGGATTAAATGACTTATTGTATGTAAAGCATTGATAATAGTGCTTTGCCCATAGACAGCACAATGAGTGTAGCTATTGTTATTAATTTAAAGTGATACCATCAGCATGGATTTGTATTTTTTTATTGTGACATCTAGGCGCCCAGAGGCAGAATAGATGGAGAGTTGCCTTTGTCAAGGGCTGGGGTTTTGCCAAGTGAAGATCATGAAGCAAGAGCGGGCAGCAGAATTGAGGGTGTGTGCAGTGAAAGGATTTAATGATAAACTGTGAGATCTGCACTGTGTAAAGAAGCAATAGGAGCGTGATAGTAGTGGGTGGGACAGCGAAAAGGTAGGGGGTTCAGTGGATGGAGGACCCAAAGGAGTAGAATGGTTGCTGGAGATGGAGTACCAGAAGGGTGAGCTGGAAAGACAGGGGTGGTCATAGCATGCGAGGCTTGAAACAGATGGTTTGCAGCTATTAGTAATAACATAGTCTGGGTTTTGGCCATGGAATAAGTGACTGAAATAGTGTGGAGGACAAGATTGTTTGAGAAGACCTCAAGGAACTAAAAGTCTTGGATGAATCATCTACCATGGAAATGAAATCACCAGGAATGATGAGGAGTAATGTTGGAGATAGTGACAGTGAGGCACAGACTCAGTCCTCAAGAAATGAGGGGAATGACCTGGGGTCCATAGGAGACTGTGACAGGACAGACTAGTCTGATGATGTGAATTTCTAAGCTGGGAAGGTTTGTGGAGGAGGGAGGGAGAGCAGTTTGGGTGTGGCAATGAGGAGCAGGTCACCCACTTCCTGTCCAGGCCCCTTCATATATGTGGAGTGGAACCAAAAATGACACCCACCAAAGGGGGCTACAGTGTAAGCCTGTTCTCAGAAGAGACCCAAGGTTTAGTTAAAGGGAGAATAGGAAGGGACTATTCGATGAGGTTGATGGTATTAATTAATTAATTCCCTGCTCCCTGCCTGGCACTCTGAACTGGGCCATGAGACAGTGAACAAAAGAGCAGAATATTCCTGCCTTCATGGACCTTATGTTCCACCAGAGGAGACAGAGAGTAAACAAGATTTTAAATGTCAAATATATAGTCCATTAGATAGTGTTAAGGACAAGGAGAAAAAAATAAAGCAGTGAAGAAAGAATTAAAGTGTCAGTAGCTGGGAGTTGAAACTATTACAGGTGGCTGGGAAAAGTATCCCTGAGAAGGTGACCTAGAGTAAAAACTTGGAAATATTGGAGGCCTGGCCATAAATATATGTGGGAGTGGAAGGAACAGCAAGTGCAAAGGCCCTGGGGTAGAAGTGTGCCCGAATTTCTGAGGAAAAGCAAGGAGGCCAGTGTGGTGGGAGCAGGTGGACAGAGGGGGAGCATGGAAGGAGGTGAGGTCAGACAGGAGAACAGAGGTGGACAGATCTTTTAGGGCCATGTAGTTATAGGAAGGATTTGGTCTTTACTGTGCATGGGACAAGGAGCCACTGAGGTGTTTGAACAAAGGAAGGATGTGAATTGCATTTTGATAGGATCATTCTGGCTGCTGTGTGGAGGGCAGAATGGGGGGGCAAGGGCTGATGTAAGGAGACTAGTTAGGACACTTTTGCCACAATCCAGCCGAGAGATGTTGGTGGCTTGGACCAAGGCAGCAGTGGAGCTTGGCCTTAGGAACCTGGCTGGCCAGTGCATCCTTAATAACATGAGAGCAGGTAGAACAAAAGTATAAATTAATAGTTTAATGCTGCAATCTCTCCTGTTGCTTGTAGAGTTTCTGCTGAAATGAATCAG
Source organism: Cynocephalus volans (assembly GCF_027409185.1). NCBI lineage: Eukaryota > Metazoa > Chordata > Mammalia > Dermoptera > Cynocephalidae > Cynocephalus > Cynocephalus volans. The sequence goes on along the minus strand of NC_084461.1, from coordinate 141,990,709 downwards.
GATTCGAGCTCTAGGATGAGACAGAAAATGAAAGCATGTTGTTTGTCAGGACACTGTGGGTTTATATTGATCTGCAATGAGTTCATTTGGAACACTGGAATTTCCTTCTATTCTGTCCTTCTGGTTTGGTGTTTAGTTTTTTGTCTTTGTAAAGGCTGCATTGGAGAAAGCTCTGGCAGCCAGAGGGGAGTCAGAACTTTCCCCCATAGCTGTGGCTAAACTTGGAGGTAGGCCGAGCAGTGTCTGCTGCCTCGTCCATTTCCCCCACTAGAATGCAAGCTTTTCATTAGTGGAAACATTGTGGTTTCTGTTCATGGATGTATCTATCCCAAGAGCCTAGCACAGTGCCTGACACATAGAAGCTATCAATAAATATTAGTTAAATGAACTTAATCCTTTCATTAATCCACGGGTAGGTACTGTTGTTATTCTCCTTTTTAGTTGAGAAAACTCAGATGAGGAATCTGGCTTCCTGGGGTTACCCAGCTCACACAGATGGCACAGCTGGAATATGAATCCAGGTAATCTGACTTTAGACCACAAGCTTTTAACCGTAAGAACCTACTTCATCAGTAGCTATAGTTGCAAAAGAATATGTTAGACTTGATCATCAAATTGAGTATTGGCAGTATAATGGTTCTGGATATTTTTTAGAGATTACCTCGCTTAGATGGCATAATGGTCTTCATGTTATATTAAGGTATGATTTAGAGAATTAATAGGAATGAAAAATTCAAAATGGTTCAAAGGCTTTGTAGGACAGGATATATACTTGCAAATGGACAGATTTGATATAGGGTGGAGGGGAGGTGCTATATTTAAAGGGAGCCTCTACATGCTCCACAGTTGGTGCCTTGTAGTAGGGGCCAGCAAACTCTTTTTTGTAAGGGGCCAAATAGTAAATAGGCTTTCCGGGCTATATGTACCTGTTGCAACTGCTCACCTCTGCCACTAAGTGTAACAGGAAAGCAGCCACTGAGAATATATAAACAAATGGGTATTGCTGTGTTCCAATAAAACTTTATTTACAAAAACAGGGATCAGGTCAAATTTGGCCCACAGGCTATAGTTTGTGACCCCTGCCCTTAGGAATGTAAGCCAGGTCTTCTGATCTGAGCCAGATCTTCTGACCTTTCAAGAGAAGATGGAAATCTGGATTTTTATGTAAAATTTCCCAATTCTGAAAATACAGGAAGGGCTGCCAGTTTGCACTCCCTAATTTAGTGGCCTGCTCTATCACCGCAGAGGTTTGTATACTTCTGTTCAGTAAATAAGACATAAATATCAACAGTTAGGCGGCAGCGCCGAGAACACGGAAGGCAACAAACCAGAGACAGAGCGAGCGCCCGACCTGGCACAGCACTGTGAGTGATCCCTAGCACAGCTCCGTTCGGGAGGTGGATGCACACGCGGCTTCCCGCCTGCACCACCAGGCCACTCACTGCCCCGGTGCTGCCTCCATTTTCCCAGGTGCGGGCAGCTCCGCCCTGCTCGGCCATCACTGAGCCCATTTGCTTGGCCTGGCGCGGGGCTTTCCGGACGCTGCGGGTCGACCTCCTCTCCCACTCCCTCCACGGTTCTCTGGCAGGGCTGGGGGTGTGGGGCGTCCCGACCAGTTTTGGGAGGGCTAGGAAGTACGGGCGGGCCGACTGTAACTCCACCACACCCTGGACTCCGGCCCCGGTAAACTTCCTGTTACTGGGAGGCAGATACCATCTCTGCGACCACCAGTTTGGAAAAAAGCCTAACGAATTTCTGGTTGGGAATAGTGTGGTAGGACAGTTCCCAGGTCCGCTTGAACCTGCCGGAGAGCAGGCTGCAGGCGGGCACTAGACTCGGTTTATACCGGTGGGATACAAAGGTGAACAAGACCCGAGAAAGATCTACACAGTGCTACAAAGGCACCCAGAGAGACCGGTCGTCTGTGCCTAGCAGAAACCTGGTAGACTTCCTGGGCGAGGCGGTGCTGAGCAGGGTCTTGAAGGCCCAGCTGATAGACGAGGGGTGCAGAAGACACGCCCCAACCCAGCACAGTGTGCACAGAGGGGGGAGACGTGCGGCCAGGGAGGCGGAGACTCGACAGAAACCATACACCCGGTGGGGTCGCCACTGCACGATCTAACAGCCAGGGCCAGAGCACACGGAACGGGGAGAAGTCCTGTACAGAAAGTGAAAGCTCAACAGAGATCACACACCCTGTGGTACGTGATCCACCAGCCCAGCAGAGTACAAGCTGACCAGAAAGGTGGATCCCCGGAGAAGCCCAAGACCCGAGGCAACCACACACACAAGACACTAGAGGCCAACTGAGCAGTCACGGCGGGAGCCATACCAAATTGGCAACCACAGCAAAATCCTAGTTAGTCATTAGTCTTAAACCGGTGGACTGTGAAACCCCCTGCCACAATGAATAAACACCAAAAAAAAGACACCAGAAATACAAAAAATCAAGAAAGTACACCACCAAAAGTTAATAAATCTCATACTCTAGATCCTATAGAACAAGAAGCCCTTGAAATAACTGACAAGGAATTTCGAGTGATAATTCTAAGGAAACTGAATGAGATACAAGAAAACTCAGCTAGACATCATGATGAAATGAGGAAAAGTATACAGGATCTGAAAGAGGAAATATACAAGGAAATCAATGTCCTGAAAAAAAATGTAGCAGAACTTGCTGAACTGAAGAAGTTATTCAGCGAAATAAAAAACACAACGGAGAGTTTAACCAGCAGGCTTGTCGAAGTTGAAGAGAGAACCTCTGAACTTGAAGATGGGCTGTTTGAAATAACACAAGCAGACAAAAAGAAAGAAAAAAGAATCAAGGACATGGAAGAAAATCTGAGAGAGATATCAGACAACCTCAAGCGCTCAAATATCCGAGTCATGGGTATTCCAGAAGGGGAGGAAAATGGAGATTCCATTGAAAACATATTCAACAAAATAGTGGCAGAAAACTTCCCAGGTATAGGAAAAATCACAAATCTTCAGATCCAGGAAGCTCAACGATCTCCAAACGTATTCAACCCCAAAAGGCCTTCTCCAAGACATGTCATAGTCAAATTGGCAAAACTCAGAGACAAAGAGAGAATCTTAAAAGCTGCAAGAGAGAAGCGTCAAATCACCTATAAGGGAGCCCCAATCAGGTTAACATCAGACTTCTCATCACAAACCCTAAAAGCTAGAAAGGAATGGGATGATATTTTCAAAATACTAAAAGACAAAGATTGCCAGCCAAGAATACTCTACCCTGCAAGGCTATCCTTCCGAAATGAGGGGCAAATAGTATATTTCTCAGACAAACAAAAACTGCGGGAGTTCACTACCACAAGACCACCCTTACAAGAAATCCTCAAGGGAGTACTGGGTTTGGTTCCTGAAAAATAACTACCACTGCCATAAAAACCTAAGAAAAATCTAACCCCGCTAGTACAATAAAAATGGCATTCATGAAGAGAAAACAAGCTAACAAAAACACTATCTACAACCTAAGGAACCAACAAACAAAGAAACCAAACAGTAAATCAGAAAGCAAGGAACAAAAGACACCTAAGACAACCAAACAACCAATAAAATGCTAGGAATAAATCAACACCTTTCAATAACAACTCTTAATGTAAAAGGCTTAAATTCCCCAATCAAAAGACACAGACTGGCTGACTGGATCAAAAAGCAGGACCCAACTATATGCTGCCTACAAGAGACCCACCTCACCCATAAAGATTCACACAGACTAAGAGTGAAAGGATGGAAAAAGATTTACCATGCAAACAGAAAAGAAAAACGAGCTGGAGTGGCTATTCTTATATCTGACAAAATAGACTTTAAACTAAAAACCATAAAAAGAGACAATGAGGGACACTACTTAATGATAAAAGGACTGATCCATCAAGAAGACATAACAATCATAAATATGTACGCACCCAATGTTGGAGCAGTCAGATTTATAAAACAAACTCTATTAGACCTAAAGAAGGAAATAGACACTAATACCATAATAGCAGGGGACCTGAACACTCCACTGTCAATATTAGACAGATCATCTAGGCAAAGAATCAGTAGAGAAACACAAGATCTAAACAAGACTCTAGACCAATTGGAATTGGCAGATATCTACAGAACATTCCACCCAACAACCTCAGAATATTCATTCTTCTCATCAGCACATGGATCATTCTCCAAGATAGATCACATATTAGGTCACAAATCAAGTCTCAATAAATTCAAAAAAATTGGAATTATCCCATGTATTTTCTCAGACCACAATGGATTAAAACTAGAAATTAATAACAAACAAAACTCTGGAAACTATACAAACACATGGAAATTAAACAGCATTCTACTTAATGACATATGGGTCCAAGAAGAAATCAAGCAGGAAATCAAAAAGTTTATTGAAACTAATGAAAACAATGATACATCATACCAAAACCTGTGGGATACTGCAAAAGCAGTATTGAGGGGAAAATTTATTGCATTAAATGCTCACTTCAGAAGAATGGAAAGATGGCAAGTGAACAACCTAACACTTCACCTTAAAGAACTAGAAAAACAAGAACAATCCAATCCTAAAGTTAGCAGACGGAAAGAAATCATTAAGATCAGAGCAGAACTGAATGAAATTGAAAACCAAAAAACAATTCAAAAGATCAACGAATCAAAAAGTTGGTTTTTTGAAAAGATAAATAAAATTGACAAACCATTAGCATGGCTAACAAAAAAAAGAAGAGAGAAGACTCAAATAACAAAAATTAGAAATGAAAAAGGCAATATTACAACTGATTCATCTGAAATACAAGGAATCATTCGAGACTACTATAAACAACTATACGCCAACAAATTTGAAAATCTGGAGGAAATGGATAAATTCCTGGACACACACAAGCTCCCAAAACTGAACCGTGAAGACGTAGAAAATTTGAACAGACCAATAACAATAAAGGAGATTGAAGCTGTTATCAGAAGGCTCCCAACAAAGAAAAGCCCAGGACCAGATGGATTCACAGCAGAATTTTACCAAACATTCAAAGAGGAATTGACACCGATTCTTTACAAACTATTCCAAAAGATTGAAACGGACGCAAATCTCCCAAACTCATTCTATGAAGCAAACATCATCCTGATACCAAAACCAGGTAAAGATATAACCAAAAAAGAAAACTACAGGCCGATATCCTTGATGAATATAGATGCAAAAATCCTCACTAAAATACTAGCAAACAGAATACAGCAACACATACGAAAAATTATTCATCACGATCAAGTGGGATTCATCCCAGGGATGCAAGGTTGGTTCAACATACGCAAATCAATAAATGTGATACACCATATTAATAAACTCAAACACAAGGACCATATGATCATCTCTATAGATGCTGAAAAAGCATTTGATAAAGTTCAGCACTCATTCATGACAAAGACCCTCTATAAGTTAGGTATAGAGGGAAAGTATCTCAACATAATTAAAGCCATATATGCCAAACCCACTGCCAATATCATCCTGAATGGGGAAAAGCTGAAAGCTTTTCCTTTAAGAACAGGAACTAGACAAGGATGCCCACTCTCACCACTCCTATTCAACATAGTGTTGGAAGTACTAGCCAGAGCAATCAGAGAAGAGAAGGAAATAAAGGGCATCCAGATTGGAAAAGATGAAGTCAAACTGTCCCTGTTTGCAGATGACATGATCCTATATATCGAACAGCCTAAAACCTCTACAAAAAAACTCTTGGAATTGATAAATGATTTCAGCACAGTAGCAGGATACAAAATCAACACACAAAAATCAGTAGCATTTCTTTTCTCCAATAGTGAACATGCAGAAGGAGAAATCAAGAAAGCCTGCCCATTTACAATAGCCACCAAAAAAATAAAATACTTAGGAATTGAGTTAACCAAGGAGGTGAAAAATCTCTATAATGAGAACTACAAACCACTGCTGAGAGAAATTAGAGAGGATACAAGAAGATGGAAAGATATTCCATGCTCTTGGATTGGAAGAATCAACATAGTGAAAATGTCCATACTACCCAAAGTGATATACAAATTCAATGCAATCCCCATCAAAATTCCAAAGACATTTTTCTCAGAAATGGAAAAAACTATTCAGACATTTATATGGAACAATAAAAGACCACGAATAGCCAAAGCAATGCTCAGCAAAAAAAATAAAGCTGGAGGCATAACACTACCTGACTTTAAGCTATACTACAAAGCTATAATAACCAAAACAGTATGGTACTGGCATAAAAACAGACACACTGACCAATGGAATAGAATAGAGAATCCAGAAATCAACCCTCACACTTACTGCCATCTGATCTTTGACAAAGGCACCAAGCCTATTCACTGGGGAAGGGACTGCCTCTTCAGCAAGTGGTGCTGGGATAACTGGATATCGATATGCAGGAGAATGAAACTAGATCCATACCTCTCACCGTATACTAAAATCAACTCAAAATGGATTAAGGATTTAAATATACACCCTGAGACAATAAAACTTCTTGAAGAAAACATAGGGGAAACACTTCAGGAAATAGGACTGGGCACAGACTTCATGAATACGACCCCAAAAGCACGGGCAACCAAAGGAAAAATAAACAAATGGGATTATATCAAACTAAAAAGCTTCTGCACAGCAAAAGAAACAATTAAAAGAGTTAAAAGACAACCAACAGAGTGGGAGAAAATATTTGCAAAATATACATCTGACAAAGGATTAATATCCAGAATATATAAGGAACTCAAACAACTTTACAAGAAGAAAACTAGCAACCTAATTAAAAAATGGGCAAAAGAGCTAAGTAGGCATTTCTCTAAGGAAGATATCCAAATGGCCAACAGACATATGAAAAAATGCTCAACATCACTCAGCATCCGGGAAATGCAAATCAAAACCACATTGAGATACCATCTAACCCCAGTTAGGATGGCTAAAATCCAAAAGACTATGAACGATAAATGCTGGCGAGGCTGCGGAGAAAAAGGAACTCTCATACATTGTTGGTGGGACTGAAAAATGGTGCAGCCTCTATGGAAAATGGTATGGAGGTTCCTTAAACAATTGCAAATAGATCTACCATACGACCCAGCCATCCCACTGTTGGGAATATACCCAGAGGAATGGAAATCATCAAGTCGAAGGTATACCTGTTCCCCAATGTTCATCGCAGCACTCTTTACAATAGCCAAGAGTTGGAACCAGCCCAAATGCCCATCATCAGATGAGTGGATACGGAAAATGTGGTACATCTACACAATGGAATACTACTCAGCTATAAAAACGAATGAAATACTGCCATTTGCAACAACATGGATGGACCTCGAGAGAATTATATTAAGTGAAACAAGTCAGACACAGAAAGAGAAATACCACATGTTCTCACTTATTGGTGGGAGCTAAAAATTAATATATAAATTCACACACACACATACACACATACACACACAAACCGGGGGGGGGGGAAGAAGATATAACAACCACAATTATTTGAAGTTGATACAACAAGCAAACAGAAAGGACATTGTTGGGGGGGAGGGGGGGAGGGAGAAGGGAGGGAGGTTTTGGTGATGGGGAGCATTAATCAGCTACAATGTATATCGACAAAATAAAATTAAAAAAAAATAAAATAAAAAAATAAATAAATAAATAAATAAATATCAACAGTTATAATACCCATGGCATGTGAAAAATACTGTAGTTCAAAAGAGAGAAAAAGGCTTTCTGGAGGAGATGGTGCTTAGCTGGGATTTAAAAGTTAGGTAAGGTTTTTCCATATAAAACTTAAGGATATTCCCAGCAAAGGCAATGGTTTGAGCAAAAATATTGAGGAAGCATAAATACTCATTTTGCCAGGAGCAGCAGGCAATATGTTTGTAAAATCAGGGAGGGAGATCAATGACTAATGAGGGTTGAAGTCTTGTCTATAGACCATGAGTGGTGGGTTCAGAACTGCCTTTAGGAAGGTTGATGTTAGCAGTGCCTGTTAAAGATTGGGGCATGGGGCCAAACCCGTGGCTCACTTGGGAGGGTGCGGCGCTGGAGCGCAGTGGCTCTGGGAGCGCTGAGGCCGCGGGTTCGGATCCTATATGGGGATGGCCGGTGCGCTCACTGGCTGACCGTGGTGCGGACGACACCGGGCCAAGGGTTGCGATCCCCGTACCGGTCACAAAAAAAAAAAAAAAAAAAAAAGGATTGGGGCATGGAGCAATCAAAAACAGGGAGAGTAGTTAAGAGACTGTTGTAATGGTCAGCAGCAGTTTCTTGAAATGAGCTCTGAGCTTGGACCCAATATGCCCGATTTCTAGCTCTAGAACAGGAATCAGAATGCCATAGCTGGGAGGAAGTTCAGAGGTCCAACCAACTCTGCCCCCATTGACAGATGGGGGAGCTGTGATCTGAGTGCAGATGTCCTGAGCCTGGTGCCACACAGCAAGCCAGTGCAGAGGCAGGCCTGGAACGTGACTTCCCACGAGCATGCACGCCAAAGTGCTTTGGAAGCATATACTCTCACAAAGGAAAAAAAGAGGTTTGTCATAAAAATCCAACATAAAATTTAAAGACAGCAGGAAAAACTTGTGTAACAAATGCAACAGACCAAGGCTTGTTAGTTTTAATACATAACTAATTCTTCCTTTAGCAAAACTCTAATAGACCAACAGAAAGATGGGCAAAGGACAGTTTGTAGAAGAGGAAATACGAATGACAGACACTTGCACTTTAAAAATTCCAGTCTTATGGAATACTACTCTGCCATAAAAAGGAATGAAATTCTGCCATTCACAGCAACATGGATGAACTTAGAGAAAAATTGTGTTAAGTAAGCCAGGCACAGAAAGATAAATACTACGTCCTCACTCATAAGTGGGAGCTGAAAAAGAAAGAAAGATATAACAATCACAGTAATTCCTTGAACTCTCAAAAGGAGAGAATGGAACTGAGGACACCAGAGGTGGGAAGGGAGATGGGGAATTAAGGAGAAATTGGTAAAGGGCCACAAAAAATGATTACATTGCCTGATGATAAAATAAAATTAAAAAAAAATATATATATATATAGGAAGTTGTCTTAGTCCATTTTGTGTTGCTTTAACAGAACACCTGAAACTGGGTAATTTATAAAGAACAGAGGTTTATTTGGCTCGTGATTCTGGGACAGGTGCAGCTGGGACAGTGTGGGCCTCAGGCTGCTTCTACTCATAGCAGAAAGCGGCAAACAACTGGCGGGTACAAGCAGATCACATGGCAAGAGGAAGCATGAGAGAGAGAGAGAGGAGGTGCCAGGATCTTTTAAGCAACTAGCTCTCATGGGAACTAATAGAGCGAGATCTCATTCAGACCCCCAGCCCCCAGAGAGCACATTGATCCATTCATGATGGATCTGCCCCTGTGATTCAGCTTCCAACACTGCCACATTGGGATCAGATTTCCACATGAGTTTTGGTGGGGACAACACATCCAAACTCTATCTGAAGTATTGTGTTGGAAAGTTATAAGAAATCTTAATTAACTAATTAAATAAAATAAGTAAATAAAAATTCTGGTCTCAACACCAAAAATGTTCAAATCCCCATAGGGGCCAGCCGCCAAAAAAAAAAAAAAAAAAAAAAAAAAAAAAAAAAATTCAGTCTCTCTGTAGAGCAAAGAAATGTGAACTGAAACAATGTATTCAATTCAATTTCTTAATCAATTTGAGAAAAAACTGAATATATATTTTTTTATTTTTTATTTTTTATTTTTTCTGGCGACTTAGTCTTGCTAAGGCTTCACTTTCTAACGTTGTGATTGGTGGGGATGTGTTTTGGTACAGAATTCCTGGAGGTCAATTTATGAACTGTTTCAGAAGTCTTACAACTTTTCATACCCTTTGTACAAGTCAAGATTCTCCAGAGAATCAGAACCAGTAGAAGATCGATTGGTTGATTAATTGATTAATCAATTATAGGGAATTGGTTCATACATTTATGGAGGCTCAGAAGTCCTGTGATCAGTGGTCGGCAAGCTGGAGACCCAGAAGATCAAATGGAAAGGGCTAAGAACCAGGAGAGCTGATGATATAGTTCCAGTCTGAGTGCTAGTGAGCTCGAGACCCAGGAAGAACTGAAATTTCAGTTTGAGTTCAAAGGTAGGTAAAACTGATGTCCCAGCTCAAAGGCAGTCAGGCAGAGAGAATTCTCTCTTAGACTTTTTACTCTATTTACACCTTCACCTGACTGGACGAGTTCCACCCACATTAGTGAGGGCAATTTGCTCCATTCAGTCTACTGATTCAAATGTTAGACACTCACAGACACACCCAAGCAATGTTTGATCAAACATGTGGGAACCTTACGGCCCAGTCAAGTTAACACATAAAATTAACTATCATACTCTTCATCACAACAATTTTACTTCTAGGAGTGTACCCTCAGGATATAACTGGAAAAGCACAAAGAAAGTATGTTTTTAGGGTTTTCATCTCACTGTTGTTTATAATGCACAGAGAAAAGCCAGAAACAACGTTAAGATTTACCAATAGCTCTTAGTCACATTTAAAAATATCCAACAATAGCAGAGTGGTTAAAGAAATAAATAATCTATATGATGGAATATTGTGCAGCCTCTAAAATTTTTTTGAAAGATATTTTTAAGGTATCTCATAAAAAATGCCCAGGAGATCATTTTGGGCTTAGAAGTAGCAGGATACAAAACTATAGATGTATGATAACAATTTTAATGTTATACAGTAATTTGGGCTCACATTTATTCAGTGCACTCTACATACCAGGAATTATATCATCATTTGATTTTTATATAACCTTATAAAGGAAGTACTGTTATTATCCCCATTTTGCAAACAAGGAATCTAGAGTTAACTAACTTGCCTGAGATCATCAACTAGAAAGAAGTAAGGCCAAGATTGAAGTCTGAAGCAGTCTTACTTATAGCCTTAGTTTTAACCATGGAGCTGGCCAGAGGCAAGGTGGGCAGGGTTGGGCAGGTCAGGGTGGGGGATGGAAGGAGGAGGGAAATACATCAAAAATGTCCTGGAAGATGAGAGTAAGTTTCCCATTTCAGTATACGTGAACTTCACCCTACAGGTGCTCAGAACTAAAACTTAGGGTCATCCTGATTCCCTTCTTTCTCTCACACCCCACATCTAGTCCATCAGCAGATCCTATCAGTTCTTACTTCAAACTGTGCTCAGGATCTGGCCCTTTCTTACCTCTTCCACCACTTCTACCTGGTCCAAGCCACTGCCATCTCTTGGCTGGATTAGTACGGCAGTCTCTAACCTGGTCTGCCTCGCCTTCCCCACTCTCCAACCCACAGTCTATGTGCCCAGCCAAGGATACCATCACATTGGTATCACAGTGGTTACCTGATGGTGGCAGGAAGTGGGGGTGGTTGTTCAAGATCTTAACTGTATTTTAATCATGTTTTAATAGTGCCACAAGGAGAGTGATCCTGGTGTGATCAAAAAGTTTCAAAATAGAAGATTTCCCAGCACCTTCCTTCACCCCCAGCCTCAGTCCCCTCAGCCGGGCGGCTGCTACCCCAATCCTCGGCTCTTTCAGGTCTCTGCCCACTTGAAAGCTTTGGAAGACCCTCCTAGAAGGTGACTTTGTGGCATCCGGGTGGCCCAAGGAAAGCAGTGTCCCGCTGCTGGCTTGCAGTCCCACCAGCAGGCTTGTCTGGTCACTGTTTACTGTCCAATCTTAGTCTGCTTCCTGTTCATTGTCTGTCAGAGGAGGGGGTCTGGCAGGCTCGGGGGCTTTAAAGTTAATGGTTCCTTTTATTTCCTTCTCCTGGAGTCTGCTCCATTGTTCCCCCCAGAACCCTGGTCAGGCAGGAAGGCTCCTCTGGCACACCTATTCCAGAGTTCCCAAATGAGGGCTGATGCCATGTGGCCCACCCGGCATTAGCATTAAAAAGAAAAAAAAGAAAAAAAAAAGCCAGTAGTGTAAAATCAGGAGACGGTCACATATTATATACAACTATTGATAGTCAACTTTGTACCCCACAAATATGTATAATCAATTATGCTTCAATAAAAAATAAAATAAAGTACTTTGAATTAAAAAATAAAATAACATAAAGAGATATCTCAATTTCTTCTTTCTTTGGAAAAGTCTAGCAATCTGACAATAGAAGACCCAAATTCCCGAGCTGGAACAATCCCAGGGGGTGTAGAAGGGGCTCCCTGCTTTGAATGCAGCATGAGCTGTCTGGCTTACCACAGTCCTCACCCCCCCATACTGTTTCCTGGCACCGTGACTGGTGTGGCCAGTGACCATCAAACTCATGCTGTGGTTTCCCTCATGAGGAGAAGCGGGTCTCCATCACCACATCTCTTGCAGAGGTGGGGCAAGTGGGGGTGGGGGTTAAGCCAGGAGGGCTGTGAGACTTTTCTTCCCCCCAGCAAGCTTCTCTCACTTAACATAGTCTTCCTGACCCTCTCATTCCCCTGAGCTTGTGTCCCTCACCAGGATCTAATCCCACCCCCTCCTTCCACAGAAGGAGAAACTGAGGCCCATGCAAGGAAGGCTGCTCACTCAAGTCCCATGGTGCGTTGACAAAGAGCTTGCTTCAGGCTCTAGTCATAGGGAGGTTCTAGAATGTTTTGTTATTAGTATAAATGACAAAGTAATATTAGAGGTCAGTTTGTCCTTCCACTCATATTTCTTCTTTGCATAGTCAACAACGGTTCTTCAAGGAAAGAGTAGTGCCTTCGTTTTGGTAATATGAACAAGGAGGCCCAAAGAACATAAGTGGCCTGTCTCAGGTCATACAACTGTCTGGATCTTGTTTTTTAAATGGGGACAATAAGTCCTTACCGGTCTGAAGCATGGGCAAGTTGATCCTTTCAGGTCCCAGTTAGCTCTGCAATCCATATGCCGATCGTTAATTTATTAATTCAGTAAACCTATATTGACCACCTCCCTTACTTCAAGCACTGGGTGAGGTGCCAGGGGATACAAATACAAAAAAGATATTGTCCTTGTCTTCGAGATGAAATTGAATGAAGGTAAGTAGATGCGGGTGTGGGAGAACTGGAAGGGAGGGGACAGGTAACTATTTGGGAATTAGAAAGCCTACTCTCAGTGACTGCTTGGGCATGTTGCACAGTGCCCGGCATATACTAAGCATCCCACAAATGGTAGATTGTCTCATATGTACGAGTATTAACAAAAATATATCACTAGTGAGGGAGAGAATTTTCTCCCAAAGTTTGCCCATGGAAAGGGATGGGTGAGTTTGTGTTAAGAGTAATATGACATAGAATATCTTTGGAAGGAAACAAAAATGGATTTCTTCTGGGATGGAGGTCAGGAGGGATGGAGTGGGGGCAAGCTGGATACACAATTGTGGACCCCGTTGCAAAATGAAAATTCCTGGCCCTTTGTTCAAAATCAGGTAAAAATGCTGTTAAAGGTAATAAAATATAAAGTTTTTTGCTTCTGCTCTCTTTCCTTTCCATCTCTCTCAATTTGTCGTTTTCTTAAATATGCCATTTAATGTCACTCTGTGTAAAAAAGAATTCAAAGTATTAGCATGAATTTTTATCATTCATCTTTATATTGTGTGATGCCGTTTTAAATGCAAAAATAAGTACATTTAACTCACACGCAGAATCACTGAAATTACACAATTTGTATTTTGTAGCTTGGGTACCAGTATATTTAGTTCTTACCATAACAGTGGAAACACTGCACAAAACTAACTTGACCGTTTTTATTTCAGTTCTTGCTACGTGCACATCCAATCAGTACTCTGCCTCTGGCTTACTGAAGAGTAAGGAAGAGCGGGAAGAAAAGGCACCATGTGTTGCCCCGTGTTTTCCTTTCCTTCTATGGCATACTATATGGTTGCCTAATGCAGGGGTTTGAATTGTGTCCCTGCTAACCCCTAGTACCTCAGAATGTGAACTTATTTGGAAATAGGGTTGTTGTAGATGTCATTAGTTAAGATGAGGCCATTCTGGAGTAGGGTGGGCCCTTAACCCAGTATGAGTGATGTCCTTAGAAGAAGACTATGTGAAGATAAGAAGGAAGAAGGCCATGTGGAGAAGGAGGCAGAGTTTGCAGTGATGTAGCTACAGCCCAGGAACAGCAAGGATTCCTGGCCACCATCAGAAACTAGGTGGAGGCAAAAAATGATTCTTTAAACCTTAGGGTCTTCAGAAGAGACATGGCCCTGCTGATACCCTGATTTCGGCCTTCTAGTGTCCAAAACATTGCTATTGTTTTATGCCACCCAGTTTGTGGTACTTTATTATGACAGCCCTAGGAAGTTCCGGTTGAAATGGAACACATGGCCTCTCAGCGTTGTCAGTGCCCCCCCCCCCCCATACCCACCTGTAGACATAACCCGCTTACCTTCTATTCCCTTTGAATCTTGCTGAACCTCATGCCTCATAGGTCTGGAATTCTGTGCTCATGAGGTATGGGGAATACTGTATACGAATGGGGCAGCCGAGAACAGCAGACACCTGGTACACGTATCTCCTCTGCTCACTGCTCAGACTTCATTTACGAAATGCAGTTCAAAGATAAAGTTCTTAAGAATTCAAGATAGCAACAGCAGAGCATTAAGCCGAGCATAGGTCCCATGCCTGTGGGTGAAGCTGGCTCCCATGAGAGGGAGATTTATTTCTCATTTATTCCTTTTGTACCTTTTTGTTCTTATACCTTTTTTAAAAAATTTATTTAAAAAAATAACATGGGCCAGCTTTAAAAATGTTCCAGGTTTTGAGTACTGTTTGCAAAATTCTGCTTCTTTATTCTTTCTGCCTGATTCTCGGACCTAATCTGCAGAATTATATCTCAAGAATTTCTAGTCAGGGATCATAAAGGATTTGGCAAATGTTCTTTTGACTATGTAGAGCATGTGGCTAGAAAGAGTTTAAAGGGGTTGGTTTGGTTTTTGGTTAAAGACCAAAGTGGTAATAAGGCAGATGTCTTCTTTCTGTCCCTGTAAACTGACCAGGCTTCATGCTTTTGGTCCTACAAGAAGCAATGCAAACCATGAAGGCCCTGAGGAAACACTACTCAAAGTATATGCCTCAACGTCCCCTGAAAAGCTGAATGAGGAGTTTATGTCACTGATCCACCTGCCCAGGATATTCACTTCAATGTGGTTATAGCAGTGAAAGGCTGGAAACAGCAAAAGAAGACTGCATCCATATGGTGGGACTAGGGGATAAACGCAGTTCTGTAGCACAGCCATGAAACAACCACATGGAAAAACTAGGATGCAGAAGGATTTGTATAGTATACTACCATTCATGTTGAAGGAAAAAAGGCATAACGTCTGTGTTGGTAAATGCATAGATTACTTCTGAAGAAAACATAAGGAGCTGGTTATCCTTGGGGAGGAGAAAAAGGCATGTGCCTTTTGCTGTATATAAGAATTTGTATGGTATGAAAAAAAAAAGAGAAAGGAAATTCAGTGTAAAGTGAGCAGTCAATAAAATAAGACTACAGCGGAAACATTAGACCGATTTGTCCTCTAACGAAGATTAGAAACGGCAGATCTTTTTTTTTTTCACATTTTATACATGGGAAAATTGAAGATACATAGAAGGTGCTTGCTCTAAATCTGTGGTTCGCATCCTGTGAGCTTCAGAGGTTGAGGGTGGAGGGGTGGCAATTGACTCATAGTAAGTGCTGAATAAAAGTTAGTTTGGGAATGAATGAATGAACACTTCTTGGCTTAGTTGGGGAAGGAGTGGGTGGGAGAAGTAACCCCAGGTGCATTGCTCCCCTGCTGTCCAACGCAAGAAGCCTTCCTCTGCTAAGGGCACCTGTAGACAGTGACTCACCGCCATAACCACGAGTTTATTGGTGCAATGTATTTTACTCTTCAGAAATACTAGGAAAACAAGGGCCTCCTGAGAATGATACACAAAGGATGTGAATGAGTATGTTTAGAATCCTCTTAAATAGCCCCTGGAGAAAAGCCCAGAGTTTCAGCTTCCCTCTCTCAGTTATCACCTTATAATTGATAGCTGAATCTTAGGAAAAAGGGACTACAAACTAGTGAATAATAAAGGCCTTTCTTTTTTGGTGTTCCCAGCATAGAAAGACTATTAAGAAAGAAATAATACTGCTCTGAAAAACAAAATGAAACAAAACAACAACACCGCAAGGAGCTGAGCTTTATTTAATGGAAGGCCTCTCCAGTAAATACATCATGCGATTATTTTAAAATAACATTCACTTGTTTTCTTTCTGGTTAGGAAAGTAATGCATGTTTCTTGAAGCAATTTAAGAAAATACAGATATACTAGAAAAAAGTAAATTAAAATTCCCCATGATTCTACCTCTCTGATTGCATTAGTCCCCCCTTACTTGTGGTTTCACTCTCTGAGGTTTCACTTACCTGCCGTCAACCGCAGTCTGAAAATATTATATGGAAAATTCCAGAAGAAAGCAATTCACAAGTTTTAAATTGTGTGCCTGAGTAGCGTGATGAAATCTCTCACCGTCCCACCTGGGATACGAATCATTTCTATATACACTACTGGTCTATTAGTCACTTAGTAGACCTATCAGTTATCAAATTGACAAAACATAGCATACACAGGGTTCGGTACTATCTGAGGTTTTGGGCATCCACTGGGGGTCTTGGAATGTAGCCCTGAGGATAAGGGGGGACTACTGTACACAGTTAATATTTTTATGAATGTTCTTCAATTTCTTTCCTGTGTGTATGAATGTAGTATAATCGGGATCACACTCTAAATCTCCTTTTTATTTAATATGCTGTGAACATTTTCCCAATTCTTTATGCTCTTTTTAAAAATGCTTTTTAAGTGGCCGGCCTGTGGCTCACTCGGGAGAGTGTGGTGCTGATAACACCAAGGACACAGGTTCGGATCCCATATAGGGATGGACGGTTTGCTCACTGGGTGAGCATGGTGCTGACAACACCAAGTCAAGGTTTAAGATCCCCTTACCGGTCATCTTTAAAAAAAAAAAAAAAAAAATGCTTTTTAAGAGCCAACTCAACTTAACCAGTTTCTTCTTCTAATAGTTCACTATAAGAAAAAAAGCATTAATCTTTGTGATCATCTGCTTATTTTTTTTAGAATAAATTTCCAGAGGTGCAGTAGTTAAATGATACATTTTAAAATTTTTTGATTTATGTTGTCTTTCAGAAAGACTGTCTTTCAGAAAGACTGAATACAACATTAAGCTGTATTCCTAACAGCTCTGTATATTTGACAACCCTATGTACAATGTTTTTAAAAGTCCTTGACAAAAATGTACCCCACTGTCTAAAAAATTTTGATGTTTTTGCTAGTGACTATGAGCATTTAAAAAATGATATTTATCCATATGAATTTCTTCTTCCATAGTCTGCCTGCTTGTGTCTTTCATCCGTTATTGCATTTAGGGTGTTAGAGTTTTACATATTGAGTAGTAAGATCAACCTTTTGTCCCATTTGTTTAAGATACTTTTTCCAATTTGTCACTTGCCTGTTTGGTAATGATATTTCCTGTATCTAAGTTTTACATATGTATTCACATACTGTATATCTACTCATCCTTGCCTTTGGTTTCTTCCTATACCTTAGTATCTAGGCCTTCTCCTCTGAATAATTCATGTTTTCTCCTAATTCTCCTGTGACTTTTTTTTTTGTTGTTTGTAGCTCTTTGCATTCTAATAATTATTTTGGTGATGGTTTAAATAAATCCTTAGTTTAACTTTTTCCCCCCAAATTAATTTCCCCAACCTAATTTATTAAAGAATTTATCCATTTTTCCTTTTCTCCACAGAAGTGAAATGCCAAATTTATCATACAGAGAGTTTTTAAGTATATAGAATATTTCCAGAATTTCAATTATTCCACTGATGCTTAATCTACTATTCCTGCATCAGCACCACACTGTTCTAATCACAGCTTTGCGATATTCCTTAAGATTTGATAATACAGGTATATCCCATTTTTAAAACAAATTTCTTAGCTTTACTCATAGATATTCTTCCGTTTGAATGTTAGGAAATTTAAGTGCCCACCCTCCCCAATCTATCCACAACCATTAGAATTTTATTAAACAGAATAATTTGGGTAAAGTTGGTATTTTTGCCTCCTCTTTCTTCAACCTTTCCTTATTATGTTTCAACCTTTGTAATCTCTTCATTAAGGGCCTGCACATTTATTAACGTTATTCCTAGGTATTTTACAAGCGCTCATAATTTTTTTTTTTTATGTTAAATCTGCTCTTCAAGGTCCTATTGAAGCTTATCAAAGATGACTTTAATATTTTTTTCCAGATTGGTTTTTACTTGCAGGAAACCAGTCAGAAACTAAAGACTATTTTTGTAGCATTTGTTTAATGAGTGTTCACTTTATACCTGGCATGATGATTATCCCTTTACACACATTATCCCATTTAATGATAAAATATTTTCAGCAGGTTGCTGCAATTTTTATTCCCATTTCATACACGAATGATCCCAGGCTCTGAGAGTCTGAGGAACTTGGCAAAAATCACCCAGTTGGTAGGTGGATCTGATCCAAAGTTTGTGAATCTCCCAAAGTATCACAAAAATCAGTCAACCAACAGGACAACCCAATGCTGTGCCATCAGAAGGACTGATTCAAGAGAGTGCCTTTTCGAAAGCAACCAAATGAATTTTAAAAACAATGCTTTCCATCCGCCGGACCCTTCAAAAACACTGGTTTTGCTTTAGCATAGGGCGTGGATCAATACTCTGCAGAGGCACAATAAAAACCAGTGACTTACTGAGCCTCCTTTAGAATCAGGGACTCGTGGATAGTCAAGAACGGCTTTTCCGGAGCTTTTGTAGGAACTGCCCGTTTGGAAATCTACCTACCCATCGCAGGACAGGTTTGAAAAACAGAAAGAAAAAGCAGGTGGAACCTACGGAAGGTCGGCTAGGGCAGTGCGCGAAGAAGGCAGAACTTTCTAGGGTATCCCGTCCGCGCGTTTCGCGCGTGGTGCGCGCAGGTGGCGCCTCAGTCCCTGAGCTCCCCATGCGAGCCGGCGTGTCCCCGGGAGGCCACCGCGAGTCTCCGCGAAGGTGAGAGGACGCCTTCCCGCGAGGCGAGGGCGGAGGGGGGCAGGAAGCGGAGCCAGCGCGGGCGAAGAAAGACTCCGTTTCCCAGCCCCCCGCCCCGCGGGGCGCGTGGCGCCGGCGGCGCATGCGCGAGGCCCGGCCCCCAATTCCCTCAGCGCGGGAGGTGGGCCCCCGGCGGCCGGGAGGCTGCGAGCCGCGGCGGGACCCGAGCGCACGCAGGGGCGCGGCGGCGGCCGGGGCGAGCCGGGCTGCGGAGGCGGCCGTCGAGAGCGCGGGGCACCTCGGCCGGGGGGTCCAGCCGCGGGCAGGCACCCGAGGGCACCGCTGACTCGGCCCTGGGAGGGGCCCGGCGCCCGCAGCCCCCACGCCTGGAGAGGGATGCGTGAGTTTCGCCCCGGCTCGAGGGCAGGATGTGAGAGCAGGACAAAGGCTGGGCGGCGGGGGAGGAGTTGGGGACGGCGAGCCGGTGGCCGCCGCCGGAGCCCCAGCCCCGGGCGACCTAGCGGAGCCGGCAACTTTCTCTGCAACTTTTGCAAAAGGGAAGATAAAAATTCTGCAAGTTGCACAGCTCTAGATCGCCCCGGGTCCAGCACTCAGAGGGGAGGGGGCACCGCAACCTTCCCCGGACGGGAGGCGACCGCTAGCTCCGTCGAGTGGGCTGGAGGCCGGGGTGAGCGGGGATAAGATACCGGGGGTCGGAGCCCGGGGTGCGCTCGGCCGCTGAAGTTGCCCGTGTCCACGCAGCCCGGTAGCTTCGGATCGCAGCGCTGCATACGCGGTGATGGATGAGCCGTGGTGGGAAGGGCGCGTCGCCTCGGACGTCCACTGCACCCTGCGTGAGAAGGTCAGTCCCTCCCCACCCTTGTCACTCGCAGGACTGGGTATTTAAAGTGCCTTTCGCTCTCGACTCCGTCTTCTCTGGTCGCCCCGCGTGGGAACTCAGAACTCCCGGGTGCCTTTCTTTCCTCCTGCTCTTTCCCTTCTCCCGGAGTGTCTGGTGGCTAGGAATGGGGGTGAAGGGATGGGGAACGGAGGGTGGGGAGCTTGCAGTTGGTTTTTCTGATTAGGAACCCAGAGCTCCCGGCCAACTAGAAGGAGGTAGTCACTGTACCTCTAAGGCAGTATTTAACATAGGTTATTTTAAGTGGTACATAAATGGACCTTTAAAAAAAATCGTGTATTCATTTTAATGTGCAATTCTAAACTGTATATCTAGCAAGTTCTGCATAAGATAAATGATGTTCATTTTCCACTTATTGTACTAGTGATGTAGCAGCTCCTTCTAAAATAAATTTATTTAAGCAAAAGTAGTGACTCATTATAAAGAAATATTAGGTAAATGGTATTACAGGGAGTACCTAGTTATGGCCAAATATCTGTATGGGGGTGTGTGCCTATATATACATATAGGATGGGACTGAATGATTGACATTTAAGAAACACCAATCTAATTGAAAGAAGCTACAAAACTGTGAAGATGAGGATAGAAAATAAAAACTCCCCTGCCAGTTTGCCTTCTGTGGCAGAAGGTGGGGGCAGCTGAAACGTGATACCTGCGCTCCACTCCCTTCCCAGAGAGAAGCGCTGATGGGCCTTGGGAAGGTGGGAAAGTCCAAGTGGGCTGGAGGCATCGGCCTTTGTGTCTTCTCTCCGGCCCCTGGGCTGAGACTGGGAAGGGTGGTTTGGGGAACAAGTGTGTAGCTGGCAGTGAATTGGTTTCCTAGGGCTGTCAGAACAAATACTTTGTCAGTACCAAAGTACCAAGAGAGCTTAAGGCAACAAAAATGTATTGTCTCACAGCTCTGGAAGCTAAAAGCCTGAGATCAAGGTGTTGGGCAGGGCCATGATCTCTCCAAGGACTCTAGAGGAGGATCTTTCCTTCTCTCAAATTTTGATGGTTGCTGGCAATCCTGGGTATTCCTTGGCTTGTAACTTCATCTCTCCAGCATCTGCCTCCCTTGTTCACATGTGTCTCTGTTTTCTTTTCTTATAAGAGACACTACTGGCCCAGTACAAGGGGGGCTAGGTCCTCCTAGGGGTACCTGGGTCCCTACACAGGTCCCACATTTAGCGCATTTGTACCAGGCGTCTATGAGAGCTCTGCTTAAAGAGTCACCAGCTATTCAGGGTTTTTTCCTCATTAGGGAGTGGCTGTCGTCCAGCCAGATTAATGCCTTTTTCTCTTTTCTTATACACTGATCTCTTTCTGTCTTGCATTGCTTGGCCAGGCTGGAGCTTTCTTCTGTTTTCCTTGTTCTTCTTCCTGGAGCAGATTGGCCAAGGTGCTACACATTCTAAGCATCAAAAAAGAAATTCAGGTCTTAGTGGTTCAATTAA
Source organism: Cynocephalus volans (assembly GCF_027409185.1). Taxonomy (NCBI): domain Eukaryota; kingdom Metazoa; phylum Chordata; class Mammalia; order Dermoptera; family Cynocephalidae; genus Cynocephalus; species Cynocephalus volans. The sequence goes on along the minus strand of NC_084461.1, from coordinate 141,969,343 downwards.
AAAACAGGGCAGTGGTGGAGAGGGTGGTAGCCTGGGCAGTGTGGCCTTGGTCCTTTTATGGAGGTGGTGGCTGAATGGAGTTGAGGAGGGCAGCCATGGAAATTGGGCTTCCTTGTTTGTCACGGGCTGGAATGTCTGTCATTTCTGCTCATAGCTCGGGAGGAATGACATTGACCTGATTTGCCCCTGTAGACGGAAGAATTTCAGGGAGTAGTATAAACTCAGCTAGTTCAGTTTCCTGAGAATCTTCAATCTTTTATATATAAGTGAGGGTGTTCTAAACTCTCCTCTGGCTGCTCAAAGAAGCAAGGAAGGCGATTCACCATTAATTGTGCTTTACCCGTGCCACAGTGCCATTTTAGTTTACTAGTGGGCTGCCCACTTTGAGAGAAGATAGGTATATTCCAGCATTACAAGTTAGAAATAGAAAACTCACTCAGATTGACGCGCGAGGTCACCCTTGACTTGAAGCTGGTCTTATAGGGCAAATCCCAAGCGCTTATAATGTCCCACTTCCCCCAAATACTGCTCATTGTTTTTCTCCTTTACTTCATTTTCTGTCCCTATTCAAAGAAGAAGATGCATTTTAAGAAAATTTGGCTTAATGGAGAATTTGCAGGGAGAAGTGAAGACTACAGGGAGCCCAGTATCCATGCTAGCCTCGCCTTTCTTGAGGAATGAGGCTGGCTCTTTGTTTTTCCCAGACAAGGGAATTTTTATCAAATATCTACTCTGATAATGCATTTCTAACACTGTAAAACAACTTTACAAGTGCTGGCACACAGTAGACACTCACTCTTTGTTGAGTGTTGCCAGATGGATACAAAGCATATTTATATATATGCTGTGTAATCGTCGTCATAGAATCACAAACAGTTCTCCTCATGTGACTGATGCAGGAGGTGAAGCTGAGATCATGGAGGCAGAGGAAGCCCCACTTTGTCCAGTCTGGCATCATACTGCAGCCTGTAGAATGTGACACTGTAGACATGAGTCTTGGTGTTGCATGCAAATGTGTAATGGGGATAAATCTCTGAGCTGCTTATTAGACCTCTTTACACCTGGCCTGTATTGTCCATTCTTCCCACAGTAGCCAGGATTTAAATTGTGTCCCTTTCCTACCTGAAGATCTTCATTGTCATCCCATTGCACTTACAGTAAAATTCCCAGTTCTTACCACGGTCTGGAATACCCGACACAATCCGGCCCTGGTCTGCGCTCTTATCTTGGCACCTGCACTCTCCCCACCCTTTATTGCTCTTCAGCCACACTAACTTTTCTGTTCCTTGAACAAATCAAGCTTGTTCGTGTCTCATGACCTTCGCACGGGCCGTTCCCTCTATTTGGAGTCTACATTTCTAAGTCACATGATTGCCCCCACCAATCTATTACTGCCCCTCCATGTCACTCTATCAAATCACCCTGTTTTGTTTGCTTTATAGCATTTACCAATATCTGAAATTATTTTGTTTCTTTACTATTTCCTCCCACACTAGATTATGTGCTGCACAGCAGTAGGCCTACATCTGCTTTGCTCAGTGTTGAGGCCTCAGTGCCTAGAATAGAGAGCCTCCCGATATATATGAAATGACCAGAAGAATGGATAAATCAATCTTTAACATTCCTCTTCTGTAAACTGGGGAGAAATGTTTTATAGGAGTGTTAGGTGGTAGGTACACTGCCTTTGCGGGTAAGATTGCTGCGTGGGACACGACAGCGCCCTTCACATAATGCGTGCTCAGGGTAAGGTCTGGAGTTTGTGACCACCCTCCAAGGGGTCCACAAATGTGATGGGTAATCCGTGTAAGAAAGGCATTGTTGGGCTGACCGGTTAGCTCAGTTGGTTAGAGCACAATGTTGATAACCCCAAGGTCAAGGGTTCAGATCCCCATACCAGCCAGCCACCAAAAAAAAAGAGAAAGGCATTGTTCACCCATTGGACCACTGGAGCAGAGATGGGGTTGAGGTTGGGAAAGACAGTAGTTTGCCGAAAGTCACATACTTGCTGAGGGTTGGGACCCAGGATCTAGAGCCACCAGCAAGACCTAACCAGCCCAACTGAGGCATCCTGACTGGAGAAGGGGAAGTGGAGCCCTCCTCCCACCCAGATCGTTCTGGAGAAATCTCTTCCCCTTCTCCCTCTCCAAGCCACCTTTATCCTATGCTCAGCCCTTACATTCTTCCTTTGATCATCCTGCCTGGCGCTATTACATCTGTGGAAGCCCGCCTAGAACCGCCCCTCCCTTCAGCTGCTCTCCCGGCCTTTCTGCTGAGGGTGGCATGCCAGCTGGTACAGGGGAGGCAAGTTTCTTACCTGCTACCCGTGTACTCCTCTGGCCCTCTTCCCTGAGCGTGAGGGAGGATCAGATCATCCCCAGGCAGAGGTAGCCGCGAGGAGGCTGTTCGTGATGTTTTTCTGGCAACCAGGTCTGTGCTACCATGCATATTCAGATTACAACCCAGTGCCACTATTTTTTTCCCTGAAAGATGCATCCACCTAAGTTTAAAATTAATAGGGTCTTGAATCCGAGAACTAACATGTTTTGGCAATTTCTGGGTACACATGATGGAATTAGGGCATGGGATGGCTCTCAGCTTGAGGGCCATCATCCTTGTCCTTTAAGCCTCTGTCCCTCTGTCATGTGTCCTGGCCCCAACCTCTCTCATGCTTACTTCTCTCACGGTTTTTGTCATCCTGTGTAGTAACTTGTCCTGTCCCCTAGGCTGTGAGCTCCTTGCAGGTATGAGGTGTGCTTTGTAACTCAGCTTCCTCAGACCAGTGTCTGGTGTGGAGAGGGACCTCAGAGGGTCCACCGCCTCATGTGATGCAGGCACAGGTGTTGTGAGAGTGTAGAGGGAGGTTCCAGGCCCAGATGGACTCTTCCAGGTCACCTCAAATGGTTTTGCAGGAACATTTCCCAGGGATCCTACATCAGATCTTTGGCATCTGCCTGACCAGGTTAGTCTGCATATGAGCAGCCACGTTGGCGGCAATGGTCCAGGCACAGGTCCTGGTGGAGGACAGCTCCCAGCTTCCTGCAGATGTGTGTGTTCTCCTCTCAGATACTGCTGGACGGGGGGTTAAAAAAGGGATTACACATAAGGGCAGATTTACTGGCCTGGACCAGTAACTTATGGGCCTTAGGAAAATAACTACAGCTTGAGCCCAGATAGTAGAAGTCTAGATAATCCTTCCTAGACTTCTGTCAGGAGGTTCCATTTTTCTTCCTGAATTTTATCTCCTAATGAGCAGCCACACAGATAGAATTTGCTCTGCTCTCCTTTTGGTATATACCCACTTTACACATAATCTTCATTCTTCAATTAGGAAGTAACTGTGAGTGAGCAAAGAAAATTTTTAAGGACCCTCGCCTCTGTGATTTAAGGCTTCTTGAATATGTGGAAGACTTTCTGAATATGGAGATTTTTGGAGTACTAGAGGGAAAAATTATCCCCCCCCTCCCAAAGCCATGTCGGCAAGCTCTATTCTCCCTGGGGAGCTGCCTCCCCTGGCTGTTCCCCTTCTCCTGGGATCTGAGTCACATGATACTATAGGGTCGTCCCACCCTGCCCTGGATCTGAGATCTGCAGAACACGCAGCCATATGATGCATCTTCCCTTCTTCTCAAGCTCATGTCTTCGCACACTTAGAGGACTTTAGCTGTGTGAGGCTATGTTTCTTGAACCAGCGGACTGAGAAGGGACATTTTTATTCATTTGTGAATTTACACAAGGGTCTTCCAAAACACCAGCAACAAAAATGTCATATAGTGAGAATATGTCAGTGGGTATGGTTTATTGAGCACCTACATACTCCAGGCAGTGTGCCAGCATGCCACCATATATTAGCTCATTTACCCCTCACATGGGCTGCAGTGCTGGGGTTAATCCCATTTTACAGATGGGAAACTGCAAAGCTTAGAGGGCATAACTGTCTTGAGATCAAACAGCTGATTGCATCAAAGCGTGAATGTGAATTCATTTGGAAAAACATCCATTTTAACAAAGGATGGAAGCACAAGGCAGGGGGAAAGTGAGGCTGTGTCATCCACGGCACCGTAGTCTCTTGTGTTTTAGTTTGGTTTATCATGGTCTCCAGGAGACATGCTCTCCCTATACCACCCTGAAAAGCTCGCAGCCATGGGTGCTAGCCTGGTGATAGGTATTGGGGACGGCTCAATGCCAGGCCAGGGCCTCCCCTGCTTGGTCCTGATGCCTCACCTGTGTGCAGTGCTTCTCACCTTGAAGTGATTTGGCCTCTGCCATTGCTTGTCCCTGGGGTGGACACAGTGCGCTGTTGTGACTTGCCAGGGAAGAGGACACCTTGAGGCCTCTCTCTCTTGCCTGAACTCTTGACAGCTGGTTGGTGGTAGAATCTCATCCCAGCTCCATCCTCGGCCCCCAGGTTAAAACTGCGTCATTTTCTAGTGACCGCTGAAGCTTGTACATCCTTGTATTTCTCACTTTCAATGCCAATATTTTTTTCTTCTCACTCCCTCTCCTAAATTTCTTAAATATTCCCACTGCAAGGCTGAACATCTGTCTCCTTATAGAAAGTGTGACCAAGGCCCATGGGCAAGAAAGAGTTGGGTTATCCCCCAATTGGTTTTTACATTCCCTTCCTCTCCTTTGGTTTTCTGCACCCCCAGGGAGCAGTTCTCCCCAAATCACAAGACACATCCAGATCTACCAATAAGAAAGCATTCCAGACACTGGTGGTGGGATGTGTCTTCCCAGCTTAGTTCCAGGAATTGTGTAATTCAGGCCTTACAAACCCAATGCTGGTTTTGACAAGCTCTTACCTACTCTGCTGACAGGGCTGCCTTATGGTTGTGGTCTTCAAGTGAGACCCCAAGCAGTCTGCTCTCACGGCCCCTTGCTGGAGGGGAGGGTACTGAGGCTTATAGCACAAGGAGTAGTTTCCTGTAGTCCCTCTTGCAAAGGTGATTTGAGCTGCCCCAGAAGGTGCATACAGAAGATGGAAGAAGGATTAAGAAGGACTGAAAATCACACCTGGGGTTGGGAGACTGAGTGAGATGTCAGTTGAGATGGCATCCAGCCTTGAGACTCGGCTCCAATGCCTGCCCCATATTCTGTAAGACTCTAGTGACAAAATGGAATCAGAACTTGACATCATCACTTGAATCCTTTAGGACTCAGAATACCAAAGTGCTCAATGTGTGCAAAACAGCCAATCAGGACTTGGTCTCTGTGCACCTCATCTGTGGAAGAAGCAAATTGTCTTTGAAGGCTTCCTTTCATCTGTAAAACTAGGACAACAGTCCCTGCCCCACCTGCCTCCCAGGTGTCCCAGGAAGAAAGTGGGCATGGGCACTCTCCATCAGCCTGCGGGGCCTCCAGATTGTGGGTTAGGGAAGGGACATGGCTGGGCACCCTGGTTGGCTGGAGAAGCCTGTGCTCTAGGACATTTAAGGCATTGAGCTGGCCCTGTGCCCTTGCCCTTGACTTGTTCTTTGTCTTCCTGAATCACACAGCCCCTTGGGTAAAGGGAGTTCAGCCAACCAGTCCCTAGTGTATCTGAGCACCTGGCAGAGAGAGATGACACTGTGTGTCTGCTCCTCTCTCTCTTTCTTTAGTTATTACACATGCACAAAAACACTAAAATGTTTGTTTTTTTAGGAAAGTGCAAAACTAAATACAAACACAGAAAAGTAAAATTCTCCTTGTAATCCTACCACTTGGAAGTAATCTCTGTTGGCGTTTTGGTGTATGTTCTTCTGTTGTTTCATATGTATGTCACTACAGTACATTTTTATTTGGGACTTTTTAATTTTTTTAGTAAAAATGGAAGATATCTTAAAACACTTTGTTCATTTCCCATATATATCTTTCCATATCATTCTTCTCCACCCAATTCCTGATTATTGGACACTAGCAATAAATTAGAAACAATCAATTGTGTTTGTTTAGAATAGAGAACACTTGAACATGATGGGAAAATAAAAGTCATGCTATGGAAAAGGGTAGACAGTGAAAAGCCTTCTCAGTTTCCTAATTTCCCTCTCCAAAAGGTAACACTGATCCTAATTTTTTGTGAATCTTTCACGAGTTATTCTGTGCATAAACATGCATAAATTCATGTGTTTTGACACCAGTGATAGTATAATTTACACACTTTCCTTTACCATTTCATTATCTTAAGTGTTTATTTTTTAATAATCTAGAAATCTTTTATGAAACCATGGAACAGAAACTCCATGAACAGAAGGGATTTTTTTTTGTCTTTTCTGCTCATTGTAACAATAATGGTATACAGTAGATACTCAGAAAATTTGTATTGAATGAATGAATAGAATGTTTCCTTTAGGTCATTTTCTATTTAAATATATTACTTTATTTTACAAAAATGCCATCAAGTATGTTAAAGTTCTGTAACTTAATTTTTTTCTTAACTGCATGTACTAAATAACTTTCTATGTCATTAACTATTCTTCTGCAGTCTCACGTAAAATATTTTACTTTATGGATGCAACATGATTTGACTACCTCATTTCCTTGTTGAATATTTAGGTAGAGCTGCTTATTCATGTTTTTTAATTGAAGTATAACTTACATATAGTACAGTATACAGATCTTAAATGTATGTACAGTTTACAGTTACAGTGAGCTTTTTTCTTTTTTTAATTTAATGTTTAGATAGAAAATTATTTTCTCAACATAGAAACGAAGGAAAACATCACAAATTAAATCCAAAGTCAATTGATAAGGAACAAATTTAACACTCAGAGATTAACATCCTTAATACAAAAAGAACTCTTAAAAATGAATTAGAAAAATCTAAGCAGAAATTTGGTGAAGGACATAAGCAGATAAGTCACACACCCTAAAGAAACACACGTGGCTATTATATAATAGTACATTCGAAGATGTTGTTGGGAAGGGTGGGGTGGTTACAGCGAGCTTTGACACATATATATACTCATGTGACTAGCACCATAATCAAAATATAGGACATTGCCATCCACCTAGAAAGTTCCTTCAAACCCCATTTCAGTCACTCGATCCTGTCCCAGCCCCAGGCAATCACTGATCTGCATTTTGTCATTATAAATTAATACATTTTTTCTAGAGTTTCATATACATGGAGTTATACGTATGTACTCCTTTCTGCCTGCCTTTTTTTTTTACCCAATGTTGCTTTTGAAATTAATCCATGTTGGTTGCATCTATCAGAGTTTATTTCTTTTTATTGCTGAGCAGTATTCCCGTGTATGTACAGAACACAATTTAGTCATCCATTCCCCACCACGAATGACTTTTGGTGTTTTCTGTGTACCATTTGGTGTTGCAGAGCACTGCAGTGGTGATCCTTGTCTTTTATATTTGTGCATGTGCTTGTGGGGATAAATTCCTAAAACGGAATTGCAGGTCACAGGGTATGATTTTAAGAATCTTGCCTATCACCAGTTAATAAATTTCCAAAAGGCAGTACCAATTGACACTTCCACCAGTGGTGTGGGAGAATGTCTGCTTCTCGGCAACTTGCCAGTCCCGGAAACTAGTGCCGTTTGGGTAGGTTAAAAATAGTGTCTCATTGGCTGTGTTTAAAAGGAGCAGGAATCCAGAGTGGGAAAATCACTAGAGGATGGAAAGGAAGGGAACTCTGAATCCTTTCCAGGATCCATGAAGCCCCATCTGCAGCAGGGATCCAGCCTGAGACCTGTGTCAGGGGCGGGGTGAGGGCTGTCTAGGTGACCTGGCTGGAAAACTCCTGCTCCATCTCAGCCCCATCATTGCAGTGTGTGCTGCTCCCTGCCCCCAAGCGGCAGTCACCTGGTAACTGAATTTTTCAGAGGCAGAATTTGAATTGTCCTGAGGCACTGGGTCCCTTGCTGGTCACTGGAGCAGATGGTGCCAGAGCCTGGGCATTCTTGCGATAGGGACATCCACACCGTCCCACCAGCTACTTAGTCCGGAAGTGGTCATCAAGTGACTTGGGTGGGTGGGTTGGGGGGAGATGAAGAGGGAGGGAAAGATGTCATACAGAACAGAAGCATCAGGAATGAGATTCAGTTATTGTAAGGAAAAGTTGGAAAAAACTTCAATGCCCATCAGAAGGAAATCAGTTATACTGTGGTTCATCCATGTGCTAAAATAGGAGGAATCATTAGATATGACATGGTAGACAGCCTTGTCCTTCATGACAATTGATTTTTCTGATCGTTGTAAAAAATCCAAACAATTCAGAGCACTTCTGACCCTTTGGAGTGAACCACTTTTTTTCCTTAGCTTTTTATTATAGAAATTTTAAAAGATACACAAAAGTAGAGAGAATAGTAGAATGAATCCCAAGTACACTGCACCCAGCTTCAGTACCTGTTTCATCTGTTTCCCAGACAGCATGTCGCTTTACCCATAAATACCTGCTAATAGATAAGGGCTTAAAATAAATGGCAACTATGCTATTGTTTTGTTGTTACACCTAACAGAATTATCAATAATTCATTAATATCTTCTGTTGCCCATTCCATATTCAGTTTTCCTCTGTTGTCTCAAAAATGGCTTTCACACGTTGTTCCCATCATAACCCAGATAAGGTTCATGCATTACATTTTTTAAAGATGTCTCTTAAGTCTTTTATTCTCTAATGGTTCCTTCCCCCACCATCATCTTAGAATTTTTTTTCATGCTGTTGATTTTTTAGAGAAAACAGTTGATTTGTCCTCATCAGTGTCCCATATTCTTGATTTGACCTATCTCTTCCTCATGCTGTCATTTCACTTGTGCTCACTGTTAACCTTTGGTTACACACTTCCCTACTCTTGTGGGATTATAATCTACTTTAACCTACGTGTTCCCCAGCTGTAGACCAAACATCACCTTCTCAGAGATTGCCAGACAAGCTCAGGGCTGGGCCCTTGTAATGTTCACAGACCACCTTGATGATTCCCTCAGCACTTAGCACAGTTTGTAATTGTGCACTTACTTACGTGAGTACTGGATGTCGGTCTGGCTCCCTCCCTAGACAGTAAGACAGATGACAGGCGCTGGGTCTCCCCAGTTCTGAGCAGAGTAGCTGTTGTGTAAGAGCCCCTCCTCTGGTGTGTGCTCATCACGGACACCTTATCTCCCTGAGGTGTGCGTGTTACAGCCCATAAATTGCCTTGCTGGACTTCCCTGCTGAAACAGTCTTGTGGCGTAGGTAGCATGGTTACCAGTAACTCCATCACACTGGTAGAGAAATGTCCTCCAAGGGCTTAAGCACTTGACCAGAGTCCCCTTATTAAGTGGAAGAGTTGGGGCCTTAAAACCTTGCGATTTGCTGTCCCCAGAGCCTGACCTTAGATGAGACACACATGAAGCAGAGGAATTGAAGCCAGCCTGGAAGTGGGTGATGGTGTAACATACTTCTCCTCCAACAGAGCTGACACCCCAGCCGGCGGGTCGCCAAGCTAGGTGAGGAGGTGGGGGTTAGTAGCACAAAGCTGTTGACTCTGAGTGGAAACCTCTCGAGTCTCTCCTTTTGTGTTGACTTTTGGTTTTGAAGTAATTTCCAGCTTAGAGAAGCGTTGCAAGCCCATTACACAATTCTGTGAACATTTGGTCACATTTGCCCTGTGATTCTCTCTTTTTATATTTATACATTTCTTTTCCTGAACTAAGTTGCACAAATAATTCCCCATTACCCCTTAATACTTCAGAGTCTTTTTCTAATGGTCATTTTTTTAAGATTGGCTATGAAGCTGTTTTGGGCGGAGTCCTTGTCAGACCCCTAGGGACATCTTCCCACAAGTCAGAGACCTCCCCAGAGGCGTGTTTCTTTTGGGAGGAGGGGATTCAACATTCTGGTCGGGAAGGAGGAAGCCAGGCAGCTGCGGGTAGGCTTGAGTCTGGGGAAGGCAGAGTTCTGGCTTATTTCCTTGGACCATCTTCTTGGCGTGGTTGGCACACAGTGTCCATGAGGTGCCTCTTTATCCAGCAGTCATTCAATGAGCCTAAAGAGAAACTGTTAAGGAGAAGCCGTGGCCCAAACCCTGCCCTGGGGCCCTTAGCATAGCTGAAGATAGTCACATAAAAACACTCACAGACATGTGTTAATGACCATAATAGCCAGTTAATGTTAGTAATGATAGTCCACGCTTAGTGAATGCTTACTGTGTGCTGAGAGCTGGAGTTCCTTTCCATTAGCTAAGTCCTCAGGCAGCCCACTCTAGTAGGTTCCATAATTATCTCCATTTTACAGATGGGACATACTAAGTTTAGATAGTTAAATAACTTACCCAAGACCACACAGCTAGTAGGCAACCTGGCTCCAAAGCTCATACTCAGAACCACTGTACCAAAGGCAAGGTCTCTTTGCCAAGGGAAGTCCTGAAAAGTTTCAAAGAGCAGGTGCTGTGTGATAGGAGTTGGAAGGATAAGTAGAAGCCCCTAACCAGAATTAGGGGGAGGACAGAGAGATGGACCAGGAGCATTGGCTTTGGGGACGTGGGTCTCCCTACATGTTTATACCTTATCCTGACAGCTAAGAGAAGGCCATGAGGAGGGATGCCAGCTCACTGGAAATGGACCCTCACTCTGGAGACTAGTTACTACAGGTGTTGCAGCCATCCAAAGCAATGGCATCTGAACAAGGGCAGAAAGTGGGGACATGGGAGAGGTTTTAGACAATAGTGTCAAAAGGACCAGTTAATAAAAGCCGTGAAAGATGTCAAGTTTCTTATTAGTTGGAACAAAGTAACTACATAGCTGAGCATGATCAGCCCTTTTCACAGTGAACATTGTTCTTGGAAAGCTCCTTCTGGAAGTTGTTAGTTTCTGTGTAATCTCGAAGGACTCACACTGCCATCTAAATCAAGGGAGTTGATATTTATTGGGCACCTACAATGTGTCAGAGACTGTTAACTGCCTTGTGCACATTATCTCATTTGATTATTAAAGTTGCTTTGAAAAGAAAAAGGAGGAGTTAAATGTACTGACCAAGGCACTAGTACTCGTTCTTTCATTCAGCACATGTTTTTAGCAGCTGATTGCTTGCCAAGCACTGTGCTAGCCATTATATAAGAGATGAACAAAACAAATTTTCCTACTTTCATAGAGCTTCTAGTTGGGCATCAGGCCCAAATGAAGTACTCATAGGGCATAGATAAGTGCCCTACAAGTCAGGAAACGAGGAGTATATCAGATTCCTAGGGCTGTTGTACCAAAGCATCGCAAATTGGGGGGCTTATTCTCTCAAGTTTATTCTCTCACAGTTCTGGAGGCTAGATGTTTGAAGTCAGGGTGTTGGCAGGCCATGCTCGTTCTGCAGGCACTAGGGGAGGATCTCTGCTTGGCTTTTCTAGCATCCGGTGCTGGCCAGCAATCCGTGGCATTCCTTGGCTTGTAGCCACATCACTGCAATCTCTGCGTCCGTCTTCACAGGCCTTCTCCTCTATGTCTGTCTTCATTCATCTTGTCTTCCCTCTGCGTGTCCATGTGTCTCTGTTTTCTCTTCTTATAAGGACACCAGTCATGGATTGGGGCCCATCCTAACCTAGTGTGGCCTCATTTGAACTTGATTGCATCTATAAAGACCCTATATGCAAATAAAACTTCTGTTTTTAAACAGGTCTCCAGGAGATTCCAATGCTTGTCATCACCTGACAACCTTTTGAGAACCCTGGACTTGAGTTGGGCAGGGGGTAGAGTTGGGCTGGGGGGTGGCAGTGGCTGTTACTCTACTGACCCATTCTGGGCTTCTTGTGAGGGTCAAGGTGCCCAGGAGAGTTCACAAGAAGGAATCTGGAAATTGGGGACAGGAGCTGGAAGAGTGGAGCTTTGGAGGCCACAGCATGAGAGTGGTAGCCCAGGGGGAAGAGGGGAGCCGCAAAAGAAGCAGTGTGGAAGGGGGCACAGCATGACTCCTGCCCCTAGGTAACAGAGGGTGTGGGGGAGTGAGGGACACCCCCAGTGCAGGAGGTGTGAGCTATGTGGTTGTATCAGGCTGAAGTGAAGAACTGGGGGGGGGGGGGGGGGCATGACTGTTTTATGAAAAGGCCATGACTGTTGTGTGCGGGGTATGTTTGGAGGGCTCAGAGGCATGGGTTTGTTGGGGACCTGAGAGGGGTGGGCAGGCTTGTGTGTGGTCACTGTTGGGTGCCCTGGGAGCTACAGCAGGGCCTGGTGCAGAGTTTGCCCAGGCCAGTGGCTCTGGCTCCTGGGAATGAGAAGGTGTGTTTGGAGCTGTCCTGCCTGACATTTGCTGAAGAGGCAAGGAGGCCAGTGGCAGAAAACGTGGTGTCTGGGGTGACCTTTCACTTCACCGGAAGAAAGCTACAGGCTGGACTTCAGCAGGAGGGGATATTACTGGCATTGTGGGCTTCGTGTGCCATGGGCCACCCTCTCGAGCATGTTGAAATAGTGTTCCCACAGAGGAGTGTATGCTTTACTGAAAATGTGTCCATGGGCTTTATGAAGCAATCAGGGTGGATGGGGAAGGAGGGTGAGCCTCTGCCTTGCTGGCCGCCCTGGTCGGTGCTGTGTACTCCGGAGGCCTGTGATGAACCAACCTTCCGCCTCCCTTTTCTTTTTCCCTGTAAATTTTCAAGTCTCCATTTCCTGTTGGTCACCTTGGTTACACATGGTGTTTCTCCACATCTCACTGCTCTTTGTTCTCGGCAGCCTGTTTCCCCAGCCTCTGGCCCAGGGCCTGGCTGCCTGGCCTCTCTAGGGAGGCAGCAGTGGGTGCAGTGAGGCCAAGCACCGTGGGAGCTCAGAGCAGGGGACCCACAGCGGCCTTCTCAGTGGCTGGTGTTCGAGAGCAGCTCAGCCCTGCTCTGCACCTTACCTGTTTGTGAAACGGTTGTCACACTAAGTGGTGTCATACCTCAGGCCCCAGCCAGCTCCTCTGATGTCTCAGTCCAGGATTTGCCACCAGCCTGCAATGTGGCCTTGGCAGTTGCACGTCTGTGCCTCATTTTCCTGGGTACTGGCACTCATGCTAGTAGCACTGCCTGGGCCCACCTCAGGAGGATGGGTGTGGGGATGGAGGAAATGCATGCAGAGCCTGCGTTGAATTACAGTAGTAAGCAGGGTGATAGTCCCATAAGAGAGAAGTGGGGGCGTGGGTGTGTACAGAGATACATGACTGGAAGGGCGTACACAGACATGCGTACATACCCCAGTATTCTCCTAGTGGTGGGATTACCGGTGATTTCAGTTTTCTTTGTGCTCATCTGTGTTTTTTAAAATTTCTATAGTAATAACTTATTTTATAATCAGTTATGTAAAACATTATTTTGAAAGGAAAATACAAACAAATTCAAACTATCCCATGGAGGCTCCAAAACATTGTGTTGAGAGCACTGGAGTCAGAAGACCTAGGTTCAGATTCATCATTTACTAACTGGTTGTCCTTAAGCAAGTAACTTAGCCTCTCAGCTGTCCTTGTCTGTAACACTGGGATGCTGGTAATCTCCACTGTGTGGGCTTGTTGGGGAATTAGAGGACAAAATGTATGGAACATAGGTCTGGGAGACACATAGATATATCGATATATCTCATAAGACTGTATAAAGCTATTTATTGTAATGAGCAATACCAAATATTCATGAAGACCTGGGGGAGGTACGAGAAGCTTGGGGGGCTAAACTTCAGTGGAAAGAGAAGGCTCTGTCCTTCCTTGCCTTTGGGTGGCATGTGCCCCAGTCTACTGAGTAGCAACAGGGTTTCTAAGGAGGAAGCAGGTTAGCATTTACAGAGAATTGGGAGCTGCCAAAATTATAAATAAATATATATATATATTATACGTAAGAGATGGGGCAGGTGTGGGAGATTTAATCTTGGGCCCAATCCCTGGATCTCCCAAGACAGGACACCCAGCACTTGGCTGCCTGGGGTTTCCATGAGCTGTTGGAGGCCTCTCCTAGGCTTCTAATGCCTTGCTGTATGGAAATTCTTACCATGGCATTCTGCAGGTGGAAGCTGTGGTTCTCAATCTCTTGAGTCTTTCTGTACATCTTTAGGCTTAGAATCATCAAATTATTAGGCACTGAGCCAGAGAAATTCGCAGAGCCTCGCTTTGCAGATGTGCTGGAGTTTAATTTTCCCCAGGACACCAGTGCCCAGCAGCCAGCACCCTAAAGCACCATTTCACAGAGCAGGTTTTCAGGGATGTTGTTATTCAGCCCCCCAAAGAAGAAGGGGGTGTTGGCGTTCTGTAGCTAAGGAAGTTTAACCTAGAGTTTCCTAAAGTTATATAAGTTTTTTGCTGAACAAATGTTCAGTTCCTGTGCTGGGTTAATATATGATTTCTTTTAGGAAGAAGTAATGTATGCATTGTTTCCCAAACTATGGCCACAGAACCCTTTTCTTCAGGGAGCTTATCTCAAAGAGTGGTGTGCCACAGAACACACTTTGGGAAACATCGCCTTTGGAATGCCTGCTAGGTGCACAGTTTGTACTTCTTGAAACTCCTAATCCTCCTTGGAAACCCTTTGATGCTGTTGGGTAGACTGAGGCACATGCTACCCTAAAACAACGACAGAGCTTTCTCTTTCCCCTGGAATTCAGCTCCCCCAATTTCTTGTACCTTTCTCTGGATTTCATGAGGATTTTGAATTGCTCGTTGTGATGAGTAGTTTTATACAGCCTAAGATCAGGAGCAAATCATTTTTTTATCACCTGTTCATTTCAAGCATTTGCCATTCCTGAAATGTGGAGGTTTTGGTAATTATTGAGCATCTCTTTTGTATCAAGTACTGGGATCACAGGGCTATGCAAGACAAACCTAGTCCCTGTCATGGTTTACAGTCTCGCAGGGAAGGACAGTAAGAGTGAGTGGATGAATGGATGAAAAGTCCTAGGGGAGGATCTGACAGAAGCATGAGCAGGGAACACTCTTTTCAGAAGTGGATTTTAAGCTGAGATTTGAAGGAAGAGTGGGTTAATAATGAAAAGTAAAACCGTGAGGCAATTAGAAGAAAATAATTCGGTGCAGGACACCAGGGGTTAAGCTGAGCACTTCCTCCCGTAATGTGAGAAACCAGGGTGAGTGATTGAACTTTTACAGTGTGGGCGACTTTCAAATGACCTTCAGACTCCTCCGACGCTCAGAATCTGTGTATGAAGAGCTTATGCTGAATTTTCTACCCACCTCTGTCCTGCAGCAGTGATAGACGGGGTTCTCTGTGGTGGTCTCTGCCCAGCAGTTCTGGTTGTGCGCTCAGGGTCTTATGTAAGTGCAGCTCAGACTGGCTTCGTCCACATTCCCAAGCACATCTGAGTCTAGCACAGATATGGAAAGTGTTTGCCACTCTGCTAGGGTCAGTGCCTCTGGAGGGGAGGGGGCAGCAGAGACCAGACACATGCCTGGAATCTTCGCAAACCTGTTCAGACAGCCCAGACAGTGCAGACAGTTTGGGGCTTTGCGTAGGCTGTGATTCACTGTCCTTGGCCTTTCCCAGACCACTCTCTCTCTCAGATAATCCTCTTTCTGCTTGAGAGCCCCCAGGCAAAGCTCTTGGGCAGCAAAAAGCTTGGATTCTAAAGGAGTCAAGCCTGTTTTGACCCCCACACCTCCCCTTCCCCCAGAATGGCTCCTCTGGTCTCAGAAATGCTGGCTGACAGCTCACTAAGGGAGAGGGGCAGTTTACCCCTCCATCGGTTACCGCAGGGAAGGATGCAGGTGTAGGCAAGAGAGCTCCGAGGGGAGAGGAGGGCATAAAAGGCCACAGGCAGAGGGAAGATTTCCCCCAAAATATTCCATTCATTTATTCATACACTTGTTCACTCATTCAGCAGACATTCGTTAATCCTTACTGTGTGCCAAGTACAGAGGGCACAGCCAAGAGTGGGAGAGAGAAGTGGCTCCCTCCCCCACAGAGATCCCCTTCCTATTAGCAAACACTTCAATCAGCAGTAAATGCTGCTTGTGGAAAGCCCATGACATGGAGATTCTGGAGGGTAGGAGGGAGGTGGGAAAGGCCTCTGAGGAATGGACTGAGCAGAGGCCTGAAGGAAGAGAAACAGCCCACATGCCCCAAACCAGGGTTGGATGAAGTCCTGGCACCACCTTACAGTGAAGTACTATGCAACCATTGAAAACACTGGGAAGTGGGAAGCAGTTTAGATTGTGATCCCACTTTATGAAAGGAAGAAACATTGGAAGAATCCGTGCAGAACTTCTCTCTGAATCCCTCTGAAGGAGGTATTATAAATGCTGTTACTTTTTCTTACTCTTTAAAATTCATCAGTGAACATGTAATTTATAATTAGTAAAAGAAAAAAAAAAAAAAGGAAAACTACTTCTGGGGAAGACCATTGCAGGGGCTTTGCATCGTAGGAGCATAGGAGTCATGGTTAAAGGGTTGGTTTTGTTAAAGGGATGATGCAGGGTTGCCAGGAAATCTCAGGGATAACTTTTGAGCTAGGCTTTAAATACAGTGGGTGTCTAGTCCTTGTCTCCATTTATTTTTCAAACTAGCAACATAGTAGTCATTGGAATAATAAAGAAATTATACATTGACTTTTAAAAAAAATTCAGACAGTGTTGAAAAGCACGAAAGTGAAAATCATGCACGATCTCAGTTACCCACCTCCGTCCCTGAGATAACCACTGTCAACATTTTGGTGCACAGATGCTCCTTGACTTACGATGGGGTACATCGTGATAAACCCATCGTAAGTTAAAAATATCAAGTCAAAAATGTATTGAATACACCTAACCTACTGAGCATTATAGCTTAGCCTTGCCTACCCTTAAACGTGCACAGAACACTTACATTAGCCTACAGCTGGGCAAAATCATCTGACACAAAGCGTATTTTATAATACAGGGTGGAATATCTCATATATAATTCATTGAATACTGTACTGAAAGTGAAAAACAGAATGGTGGTATGGGTGCTTGAAGTACGGTCTTTACTGAATGCTATCGCCTTCACACCATCTTAATGCCGAAAAATCCCAAGTTGAACCATTGTAAGTCAAAGACTGTGTATCTTCTAGTTTCTTCCAACCCACAGTTATTCTTTTAAAAAATAAAATAAACTACTGTGTTAGCAAAAGCAGGTTTTTTTGTAAGGTAGATTTTTTCTCCCTCAGCTCCTTCATGGCCATCTGTCCTGTGCCTCCACCTGCTCATCTCTAGATCAACGTGTGGCAGGTGGGCTCTCCTGTGTGGCTCAGGTGATATAGGCAGGCAGGCAGCAGCTGGGGAGGAAGCCTCTGCCCATCCCTCCACCCCTCTTCATCTCTGCCCTCCCCCAGCCTTTCTGCTGGCCACCCTGATGCTGCCTGCCAGGCGTGCTGAGAGGAAGGTCACCCTGCCTGGCCCAGGTCCTGCCCACCCACTGCCCGCACTGATTGCCGAGTGCCTGCCAAGAGCCTGCCTAATCTGGAGAGAGCTTTACAAGCCGCCAGGGGCAGGCTGCTCTTTTGTTTCTGGAATGCAGGTCACTCAGCAAAGGGGCTGGCTCCTGCACCCGCGCTGCTGCAGGCTTCAAGCAGACCTGGGTCAAGAGTGCTAGGGGAGGCATGCCGACCCTTATGGCAAAGCCTTGTAATGAATGCCTTTCTTCCCTAATTGGGTTAGAGAAGTAATTAGCTGGACTCAAACTAAACAGGAGAGGCATGCTGGAGTCCCACGCTGTTGTTTATATGCCAAAGAATCACCCTTCTCTTAGTGACAGGAAGAAGCGGAGCTCAGGGCTACTAATTTTACTTGGTTTGGGGGCTCTGCAGAGCGCACAGTGATGGACAGGTGTCCTTTCCCGGGGAGGTGCCCCAGCCCCAGCTGTCAACAAACCTTAAGGTAGAAAGCTTCATTCCACGTTACTCAAAGCAAGTTTCTTGGAGAGCCTGAAGAGCCTTTGACAGAAATAGATAAACTCAATTTAGCTGAGGTTTGATGATCCACCTTGCTGAGCTACTATTACATGCCAAATACTTTACATTTATGGCAGTGTGACTCCATTTCTCAGATGAGAACACTGAGAGTCAGAATTCATATGCCCAAAGTTCGTAGACAGTGGAACTGAGATTCTGACCCAGAACTGCCTGATTTCACAATCTGTATCAAGCTGCTCCCCTGTGTGCTGGAGGGGGAGGTGTTTGGTACAGGAAGGGACATTCCTGTATTCATTCTATTTTATAACATATTTTTTTGAACACCCACCTCTGTGCCAGCCACCGTACTGGGCACTGGGAAAACAGCATGGGTAGAACGCCCACCCCCTGATTTCTGGAGCCTAGAGCTTAGCAAGAAGAGACACATAAATAAGTAAATATTTGGCCATGAGGAAAGGCATGATAGGAGAGATAATAAGGGAAAACCTGGTTTGGATTGATGTAGAGATCAGGGAAGGCCTCTCTTAGAAAGTCACATTTAAACCAGTATTTGAGGGACAAGCAGAAATAGGGACGAAGAGCATCCCCGGGAGCTGGTTTTCTGAGGTTCAGAATCCTGCCACCCTAGTGACTAGCCTTTTCTAGGACACCTTACCTGCTAACTTCTTGACATGTAATGCTACCTGTTCCAATGGTTCATAACTTTTTCTTTAATGCACTGACGGCTCCCTTTGAGACTACTCAAGACAAATGACCTTTTCCCCCAGGATAGTGTACAAAGGAAAGATACATGGTGTGTTGCTTTGAGGTCTCTTCTCCCACTTGGCACAAGGAAATATCTAGAAGGTGTTGAGCTTGCGGGGAGGGAAGTCAGGATGTTGCATATCTAACTTGCATTTTGGGGCTTTGAACTGCACCGATGAGGGCAGTGGGACCCAGCCAAAGGTCACTTGGCTAAGGCTGATTTCCGGCAGGTGCACCCTAACAGATACCAGGGATCTGTGATTGTGGTTGCTTCTTGTCATGCGCCTGAACTTAGAGCCCTGTGCTTAGAGGAAATACGCCAGTAGCCTGCAAGCTTGTGGGGGCTGCTGGAGGGTGGCATCGCTGTTGGGGGAGCTGCAGCCCCACATTGACTGCTGCTGCCTGCTGGCTAGCCTTAGCCCGGCAGGAGACTGGCACAGAGATCTTCATGCAAGGCTTCTCTTACCAGGTTGATGCTCTGCTCTGAGCCCTTCAATGGCTCCCCGTTGCCCTCAGGGCAGGGCAGGTTTCATGGTAGGGCATGCAAGCTGGGACCCAGCCCACTTCTGCTTTGTCTAGGCATACCCTACCTGTCTGGTGGCTGTTCCTACAGCTGCAGATTTCCCCCATGGGACACCTGCATGGCTTTGCAGGTGCTGTTTCTCCTGCTGAGCATCCTTCCCTTTCTGTATCTTCAACAGGTAAATTTTTAGACGTTGTTTCGAACCTGGGCTGTTTCTCCTCTTTGACGTCCCCGGGGACCTGCTACACTGTAGTGTTGGTCACACCTTCCCTCTTCCCAGGGCTTTCTAAGCCCATCACTGTAATTCCTTCCTTCTTTCCTCCAACAACTAGTTACTGGGCACCTGACCATGTTCTAGTCACACTGGGGTGCTGGGGAAACAATAAATGAAAGCAGACCCAGACCCCACCCTCAAGGACTTTGAACTCCCCTGATGGCCGCATAAATGCATGAAACCATGAAGGTGAAGAATACACAAAGACATCAGGTCTTTTGCTTAAAGAAGTTAAGCTGGGGATAAAAGATTTCTGTGGCCAGAAAGTAAAATAAAATATCGAAAAAAAAAAAAAAAAGGGTATGTTGGAAGTCTTGTGGTCTCGGATCTGTTGCTAGTTAAATAAAGTCCTGGGATTAGGAGACTTTTTCACATTTATTTTCTGCAATTATAAACACAAGGGAGAGGAAGTAATTTCTTCAGGCTTTGAGCACCTTCTATGAGCAAAGTTTTAGGATTATGAAGACAGCTGAGTCCTGGCCTCAGGGCTGTCTGGGGGACAGGCCAGAGGAGGAGGGATCACAGTGTGAGTTCTCAGCGCAAGCTTCCTCCCCTCAGAAAAGACGGGGGCTCCCGCAGCATCTGTAGCTGTCCATCGTGGTGTTCATCACAGTTTGGAATTCTTTAATTGCCGTATTATTTGATTGCCATCTCTCTTATTGGGCCATAGACTCCGCGAGTGTGGGTGATATATCTATCTTATTTTTTTTATAACAGCTTTACTGAGATGTAATAATTCACATACCATAAAATTCACCTTTTTAAGGTGTGCAGTTCAGTTGTTAGTAAGTATATCCACAGAGTTGTACAACCATCACCATTATCTAATTTCAGAAGAGTTTCATCATTCTGAAAAGAAACTCCGTACCCCATTAACTCCTACCCCTACCACAGCAACCACTAATCTACTTCTGGTTTATATGGATTTTCCTATTCTGGACATCTCATATTAGTGGAATCATACAATATGTAGTCTTTTATGACCGGCTTTTTTTCCTCAGCATGATGTTTTCAAGGTTCATCCCTGTTGTAACACGTATAATATTCCATTGTATGGATAAACTACATTTTGTGTATCTTTTCATTAGTTAATGGACATTTGGGTTGTTTCCATTTGGGGGCTTTCTGAATAATGCTGCTGTGAATATTCATGCACAAGTTTTTACGTGGCCGTATGTTTTCATTTCTGTTAGGCATATACCAGTGATTGGAATTGCTGGGTTATGTGATAGCTCTATGGTTAGCATTTTGAGGAACTGCTCAACTTTCCCACAGGGACTGCACCATTTTACTTTCCCACCAGTGGTGTATGAGGTTCCAGTTTTCCCACATTCTCACCAACACTTGTTGATTTTCAGTTTTGTGGTGTTGTTTTTTTAATAACAGACATCCTAATGGGTGTGAGGTTGTATCTTATTTTGGTTTTGATTTGTATTTCCCTAATAATTAGTAATGTCGAACATCTTTTCATGTGCTTCTTTATACCTTCGTTGGAGAAATGGCTATTCAGTCCTTTGCCCATTTTTAAATTGGGTTGTTTGTCTTTCTATTGTTAAGTCGTAAGATATTCTGGATACTGTCTCTTACTGACATATGACTTCCAAAATTTTCTCCCATTCTGTGGGTTGCCCTTTTGCTTTCTTCTTTATTTTTATTTTTTAAAAAGATGACAGGTAAGGGGATCTTAACCCTTGACTTGGTGTTGTCAGCACCACACTCTCTCAAGTGAGCCTTTTGCTTTCTTGATGGTATCTTTTGAAGCATGAAAGTTTTTAATCTTGAAATCCAACTTAGGTATTTTTTTTTTTTTTTTTTTTTTTTTTTGTCGTTTTTCCGTGACCGGCACTCAGCCAGTGAGTGCACTGGTCGTTCTTATATAGGATCCGAACCCGCGGCGGGAGCGTTGCCGCGCTCCCAGCGCAGCACTCTACCGAGTGCGCCACGGGCTCGGCCCCAACTTAGGTATTTTTTGCTGTTATTGTTGCTTCTGTCATTTCTAAGAAACCATGGCCTGATCTAAAGTCATAAAGACTTATTCTTGCTTCCTTCTAGGAGTTTTATGTTTTGAGTCTTACATTTAGGTCTATGTCTATGTTATTTCAGATTGTATCCCCAGTGCCTAGAGTAATGCCAAGAATGTAGAAGGTACTTTATACTTGTTGAGTGAAATGAATGAATGAATATCTCTTGAATGAGTGAATGAATGAATGAACAAACGGGTGTCTTCCTTCTAGTCCTCGGTCTGTTGCTCGTTAAGTAAAGCCCTAGGCTTAAGAGAGAGGCATTATACAGAAAAGGAGCACCAGTTTGTTTTAATCTCATTTCCCATAAATCTGCCCTCAGTGAGCTCTCACATTTTTTTTTCCTGCTAACTTCTTTTCTATTTCCCTTCAATTTTACTTCTCTTTAGTTTCTCTAAGACATTTCCTAATCAAATAATGCCTAATCTACTTTGGTTAAATGGCAAATATGGTAGATATATAAGAAATGTTTTCTGTTGTAAAAATCTTTGTTGGTTTGATATTTGTTTTGTTGGTTTTTCTTATGTTAGACAAATAAATTCAGATAACCTGGCAGTGTTTAAATTACAAAGTAGAAAGTTACCTCCTGGGTGGGACAGGGGAGTAGATATCATGATGTCCAGAACTCACTTTTAGAAAAAAGTCTATATAGAGAGAAAGAAGGCAAAATGTCAACAATTAGTGAATTGAGGTGAAGGGTTTTTGGGAGTTCCTTGTAGTATTATTTCAATGACTATTTTTAGGTTGATTTTTTTTTTCTTCGTAAAACTGTCTCTCACATTCCTACCCACAGAGCAAATTAGCTGTGGACCCTGAGAGGTTACTATGTGCTGGGCATTTTGTGTACATTTTTCACTTAATCCTCAGTCATTGAGGAGAGAGCAGAGGTCAAGGCAGGTGACCAGGGTTGCACAACTTGGCTGAGTGGTAGGACCAGAATTTGGATGCGGGTCTGTGACCTCAATCAAGGCCTTGATTCTTTTATAGTTTTTTAAGGTGTACCTCGAATGGCAAACTTTTCCCCTGGGAATGACTGGCTTCCTCTGTCATCATGTAGGTCCCTGATGCTTTACAAGCCTGTGCTTAGTGAGGGCAGATGAGAGACATTCCAGGAGTTTCTGCAGTAGAAGGGCTGCTATCCAGGGACCTGAAGGAAAATGAACAAGGGTGTGGAAGGAATCGTCGCCTACCCACTAGTCAGCAGGCAGACCCTGATGCTCTTGAGCGGCAGCCCTGACCCCCTTCTGCCCCACCCATCCTCCAGGAATTGAAGCTGCCCGCCTTCCGAGCCTGCTCCCCGCTCCTGAAGAGCCGCCGGTTCTTCGTCAACATCCTGACCCTGCTGAGCAGCCATTGCCAGCTCTGCCCTGTGGCCCGGCACCTGGCTGTCTACCTGCTGGACCACTTCATGGATCGCTATAACATCACCACCTCCAAGCAGCTCTACACCGTGGCCATCTCCTGCCTCCTGCTCGCAAGTAAGTGGAAACCGCTCCTTCCTCTGCGTTTGTGCCGTCTGTCTCCTCCCCGTCAGCAAGCCCTGCTGCTCCCAGTCGTTTCACATTTCAGTGGTATTTGCATGTCTTCTGTGTTCGTCCTTTGCTGAGTGCCAACTACATTTATTAATAATTGTAAGCATGTTTTAGCATCTATAATATACCAGGCTAAGTGATAAGGATTTTAGCAGCTTGATCTTAATTAATCCACACAATGATCCTAGGAGACAGATACTCTTAATACCCCATTTTACGGAAGAACAGAGAGGTTAAGAAACTTGCCTTAGGTTGCCCAACTAGTACATGGCAAACAAGCTTTGAGCCCAGAACTGCATGATGCCAGAACCTCTGCTCTTACCCCCATGTCTCCTGCTTCCTATTATGGCGGCTCTGAATGTTCTGGGAAGAGAACCCCAGCAGCCACTGTTCTTTGAGGTGTTTAGGAATGTGACTGCTTGATTTGGACCTACGCAGTACCCATTATGTAGTCACCAGGCCTCAGCACAGTCCTTTTGGGGTTTGCACCTTCCAAAGAGACCTCACTAAAAACGCAGCATAGCTTTGACCATCTGTCTGTCTGCCTTGGTAGGGATTACTATATTACTGTATAATGTGCTGCTGCTCGGCTGAGCTTAAAACACAGCTCTGCCATGCCACCCCGCCTCTTACAACGGCCCATGGTTTACCAGCCGTCTTAGGATAAAGACCAGCCCTCAAGTTCCTGCCTCTCTGGCCTCATGCCTTTCTCCTCCTCACTCCTGGGTTCCAGCCACACGGTCACAGAACTTTGCGCAGGCTGTCCCTCTGCCTGGACTGCTTCCGCCTGCCCACTCGGGCCCCACATCCCTGTGAGAACCTTTCCCCACTGCCCTGGGCAGGTGGGGTCCCCCTGACATACAGACCCACAGCATCATGTACTTTGAATTAACACCTATCACTCCCACTAGACAGTGAGTTTTGGGAAGGGAGAGAAGCTTGGCACATAGTAAGAGGTCAAGAAAATATTTGTAGAATAAATGAAATCAGTAGAGCTAAGGGCTCCTTTAGAACTGGGCTTCTGCACTCCCCCAGTTTGCCCTTCCAATGGAGGAGTGAAATGCCCCTAAGGCCTCAGGCTCAAGGTGGCCAGCTGCAATCAGGACATTTTTTTGACATCTAGTATTTCATCCTTAAAATTCAATCAGGTTTTATATTTTTCCCCCACCACATGCTGTTGTCCTGTTTTGTTATGCAGGTCCCTCCCCTCCCCCAGTCCTGAGTGCATGCTGCTGCAGGAAGACTGTGCCCACATTCTCCTGTGGCTTTGTCTGCTCCTGGCTCACTTCTGTAAACCCCATGGGCACCATCACCCAGTTGGAGAAACACAAACTAAATTTAGAGTTTTCAAAATTCCGTCTTGTTTTCCACCCTGGCACCTTGTACCTGCCGTTGTTTGTGATCCCTTTGGCTGCTTTATGTCTACAACTCCACCGTTTGTGATTTTTCTCTACCTCGGGCCAGCTGGATTTCCTGTGTTACACGTGGGCGCCAGTCTTCCTGGGAGTCCAGCCTGTTGGCTACTTGAGAGTCCCTCGCAATGCACAGCTCCCTCTCGCCTTGGGAAGAGATGTGGGGCTTGTGAGATGTGGTGCAGGAGAGATCTGCACCATGGTCTTTGGCCTGCTGCTGTCTGTGATCTATGAGCTGCATCGAGGCCTGCTGGGGGCAGGGGACTTTTATTTCCATGGGGCCATAGAAGCTCTCCCCCAGCATCTGTCTGGGGAGCTGGGGATGGGAGGCACACACTGGAGTCTCCTTTGTGCTGCTGTCGCCAGGCGGAGGGAGGGTGCCTTTCAGACAGAGAGGCAGACGCCCCCACCCACACATCTGAGAGCAGCAGCTAGCCTCAGGCAGCAGGAATGGATTTTTCAGGACACCTGCCATATGCTCCAGAAGCCCAAGCAAAGAAAAGTTTCCATGACAGTTTACAATCCTATTCATTCCTCCCTTCCCTCTCCCCACGCCGACTGTCAGCCTCAGGGGCAGTCACCTGCCTTAGGAAGTTTGGAATTCTGCTAATTTGGTACCGAATTATTTTGAGATAAGAAGAGCTAGGGTTCTTGCCCCCACCTGTCAGTTCTCAGGGTTTTAAAACTGCTTCCAAATAAGGGCATAGATGGGACCTTCTCACTTGTATACAATCCCTTCTGCCCCCATAAAACAGGTCAGTCAAAAGCCCATGTCTGCAGGCCTACGAAAGGAGGCAGAAGAAGCCAGAGCTTTAAGGTCATTCTACCATGGACATGTGGCAAAGCCGCCCCTTTGTCTGTCTGTGACTGATTTTTTTGTCTGCGTCTCCTACCTTAACAACAGGAAAGAATCGTAATACTCCAAATATAGTATAGATATAAATATACTACAAATACAAGTATAATAGTACTCTCTTCTTTAATCTTTCATCTCATACATCACCCCTTTCCTAACTATCTGTGTTGCTCTTGTTAGTTAATTAAAAGGATGATTTGATGACATGGAAACTCACAACTGCTGGGTGAGTTGACTTTGACAGTGCACAATAATAATCGTCAGCACCGTGGCTTCCTTTGGTACTTACCGCCTCTTTCTCGGTGCCCAGCCCTGTGCCAGGCACTTCGCACACATCACACAGAACCCTCACGACCAGCCAGATGACTGTGCTGTCATCTGCCCGTTTTCTTGGTACAGAGAGGCCAAGTCACTTGCCCAAGGTCACTCAGCTTGGGGTTTTGCTTTTTTTAAAATTTGAATTAAGATAAAATTCATACCCTAACATAAAATTCACCATTTTAACCATTTTAAAGTGTACGATTCAGTGGCATTAACACTGTTGTGCAGCCATCACTCTATCTAGTTCCAGAACATTTTTCACCCTAGAAGGAACCTTTGTACCCAGTAAGCAGTCACTTTCTATCCCTTTCTATTCCTAGCCCTGGTAACCACTAATCTGCTTTCTGTCTGTATGGATTTGCATTCGGGCTCTTCCATATTACAAAAGGGATCGTGTAAGATGTGACCTTTTGTGTCTGGCTTCTTTCACTTCACATGATGTTTTCAAGGTTCATCCATGTAGCATTTATCAGTACTTCATTCCTTTTTTATGGCTGAGTAATATTCCACTGCAAATACCACAACTTGTTTATCCAGCCATCTGTGGGTGGATAGTAGGGTCGTTTTCACCTTTTGGCCATTGTGAATAGCGACATTCAGGTACCACGTTTATTTGAACACCTTTTTTCAGTTATTTTATATATACCTAGGAATTGAAGTGCAGGTCATATGGTAATTCCGTGTTGAACTTTTTGAGAAATCTTGGAGTTTTGCATTTGCCTGGTGGTTGCTGCTCAGAGGTGACTGGACTGCTGAGTCTTTAGCCATGGGACATGCAAGCCTGAGAAAGGAGGAAGGGTGTCAGAGAAAGCCAGAAAGGCAGGAGGTGGCCTTTTTGTACATTATTATACTACAAGAAATGTGAGATACATTTTTATTGTAAAAAGTCTGGAAGATATAGAAGCACCTAGTGTGAAAATTAGTTTCCCCCCATATGCACAGTCCTGTTCCCACAATTTGGTGTGTGTTCTTCCAGACCCAGATGTACTTATATGTTTTCATAATTGGGAAAGTAAATCTATTTGCCATGCGCAGGGGGCAGAGCAAGGAGATGCATCATAGATAACACCCATATAAGCAGTAAACAAAATTGTGAGATTCCTTCTTTTCTTCCCTTTTCCATTCCCTGCCCACCCCCCCAATCCCAATTCCACCATACTTTCTCTTTGCAGATTTCTGTTTTCTTTCATTGTCACTTCCAGACCCCCACCCCCTCCCTGGAAAAACAAAGTTTCTTACACCCGAGTTGCTTTCATCTGGACTGTGAGCCATGTCCTGCCCCTGTCTGGCTGCTCTGGTCCATGAAAAGCAGTGGAAGGTGAGGGTAGCAGATTATCTGTTTTGGGGGGTAAAGTTCTGACTTTTTGGTTTTCATAGGTGAAGTTCAGTCCAATGCAGGCCTTCCTCTCTGCCCCCATCTTCCTCCTCAAGAGAGAGAAGTGTCAGCCAGGAGGGTGGTCACTGGGCCTTTCTGCCGGGAAAGGACCCCACTCTGGGCACTGATCCTGCAGGGCAGTGTCCCTTAGTCCACAGTGAGTCTGTCATGCTGTGCTGAGCTTACCTGTAGAAAGGCCCATCTCCTCCTGAAGATTCTTTAAGTTAGAAATGGTATACTCACTTGTAAAGTGATATTCAAAGAATAAAATAAAAGTCTGTTTCCCATCCCACTCTCCTATGCTGACTTCTGGGAACATTTTCTTGTATCTTCTTCGAAAATTGATCTAGTGTATTTTTCTTTCTTTCTTTCTTTCTTTTTTTTGGAGGCTGGTCGGTGCAGGGATCTGAACCCTTGACCTTGGTGTTATTAGCACCACACTCTGACCAACTGAGCTAACTAAACATCTAGTGTATTCTTCTAGAAGTGTTCTTTGCATATACTGACACACGGTCGATCCTCATTATTCATGGATCCTATACTTGTGAATTTGCCTATTCACTAAACATTTTTTCCAAACCCCAAATCAAAGATGGTACTTTTTCAGTCATTCATGCACAAGCACAGAACAGTGAAAAATATGAGTGGCTCTATATGTGTATTCCCAGCTGAGATTAAATGGTGAAACTCTTTGCTTTCTTGTTTCAGCTGCAAACAGGTGTCCTTTTTGTGTTCTTAGTGCCATGTTTTCCTCATTTTTGTGCTTTTTTTTGGAGGGGGGGTGCGATTTCACTGTTTAAAATGACCCCCAAACATAGTACTGAAGCACTGTCAAGTGTTTCTAAGCTCCAGAAGGATGTGATGTGCCTTGTAGAGAAAATATGTGTATCGATAAGCTTTGTTCAGGCATGAATTATAGTGCTGTTGGCTGTGAGTTCAGTGTTAATGAATCAACAATATATTAAACAGAAATATACAAAACAGGGTCGTGTATTAATCAGTCGATGAAATGTTGCGATCAGAGGCTTGCAGGAACCTAACCCTCTGTCTTCCTCTAGGAGCAATGGTTCAGGATTCACTAATTCAGTGTTCAAGGTGACTTTGTAGAAATAACAAGAGTTGGGGCTGAGCCCGTTGCTCACTCGGGAGAGTGTGGCGCTGGGAGCGCCGAGGCCGCGGGTTCGGATCCCGTATAGGGATGGCCGGTTTGCTCACTGGGTGAGCGTGGTGCTGACAGCACCAAGTCAAGGGTTAAGATCCCCTTACCGGTCATCTTTAAAAAAAAAAAAAAAAAAAAAAAGTTGAGGGCTGGCCCGTGGCTCCCTTGGGAGAGCGTGGTGCTGACAACACCAAGTAAAGGGTTAAGATCCCCATACAGGTCATCTCTGAAAAAAAAAAAGAAAGAAAGAAATTACAAGAATTGACTGTATATTTTCACAAGCGGGTTAATACTAAAGTTGCTTTCTTCATGGTACATAACGGAACATCTTTCCCCATCAGCCTGTGCGGATTTACTTCTCTTTTTATTGACTAAATAGTCCTCAATGTTATAAACACTGTCATTTAACAATTCCTCTATTGATGGACATTACGTTGCCATTCTTTTTTTTTCACTGCTATAAACAATATGACAGCCACCGTCCTTTTTCCTGTATCTTTGCACACTTATGTGAGTCTGTCCATAGATAAATTCCCAGAGGTGGAATTGTTTTGGTCAAAGGGTGTGTGCATTTAAGATGTTTGATAGATAGTGCTAAATTGCCTTGTGGAGGTTTTAACTCAGCCAACAGCCGACAAGATCCCTTTTTTCTGTAATTGAACTTAATTTGTGGGAACCTTTGGAACTGGAACCTCTCTTCTCCAACTAAACAATTAACTATCAAAAAGCAAACAATGCCTCCTCTCCATCCTGGTACCTTACCAGTGGCCACTCGTGGTTGTCTTTCTGTGCTCTCAGATGGGGGTATGTTTGCATTCCACGTTTCTACCTGGCCCTGTCCAGGATGCACAGACAAGGATTGGTTCCCAGATCATTGCTTGCAGGGCTCCTTAAGCCAGGAATCAATAGCCTCATCTCACAGGCCAATACCAATAAAAGCTATTGCCTGCTGGGTGCTTGCTCTCCAAGCTTCAGGAAATTCTAGGAGAGGGCTGTCTTTCTCTCAGCAAACCACCTTCACTCCCTCATATGCCTTCCCCACCAGCCCCTTCCCCTCCCAAATTCACCCCTCCTGCTTTGAATACTCGGCAGCTGTTGCTTCTGGAAAGCAACTTCTTTGACAGCAAGGCAGGGAGTGGGATGCGATTGCCCCTTGGAGATTTCAGAAACTCTAAAGCAGTTTTAATCCCTCCTGGTAGACAGGGACGAACTAATGAGCTGCTTCCTGCCTGGGGACATTATGCACATCATCTCTCCCCAAAGCTGGGGATGCTTGAGATGCCTCTGGGGCTCTAACTATACGTGGTGGATGTAAAGCATGAGATTTATTGATATCTGCAAGGAAACATGGCAGCCCCTGTGCAGATCATTTAATAGCTCCTTGCTTGTCATGCAGGAGTTGCCAGGAGGAACACTGTATTTCCTCCCTGCCATGGAGAGCATTTGGAAATGTTTTAACATTTTAGGAATCAGGATAGTCTTATGTTTGATGTGTACACTTAATGTGACAGTTGTGTTTTTTTCCTCTAAAAGCTGCTACCACGTCAATGGTACATCCTCTAAACAGTGGCATTTGGGTGGTAGCCACACAGCACCAGGCAGACTGGGAAGGGTGGTGTGTCACATGAGGGTCGTACTCAGCAAATCCAGGCACGGGGCTTGAATGTTACAGCACAGTGAGCTGAGGAGGATGTGGTGATTTTCTATTTCCTGTTCCCATCCCTGCAGACTGACAGGCTTAGAGCTATTTCAGGGGAGGGATTTTGTGTGAAGTGCTTGTCAGACAGCTGGCTGGGCTGGAAACTCTTAAATTGTATAATTTGCCTTAGCAAGTCTAGTGCCCAGACATGTTTGTCCAGGGCCTGGGGTTCTGTGCTCTCAGTGCTTTTGTTTCAGGAGATGGAGGATCTCAAGCTGCATGAGTTCATTGAACATGCAGTGTGCGGGATCCTCTGACCCCACGCAGGTAAGTTATTCAAAAGACATTTAGTGGACCTCTGCTATATCAGAGACACTGTCGACCCTGGAGAGACCATGGTGAGTGGAAGTAATGTCTCCAGTCCCCGTTGCTGAAGATGATTCAATCCACACGTATGTACCTGCTGTGCACCAGGCCTGTGCTAAGTGTTGGGGTGACAGTGGAGCACAAAACACATCATGCTCCCATCCTCAAGGTGCTTATGATCTGGAGGCATCTCCTAAAGAAGCAGCCTTCAAGCCCAGCACTACCAGCAGGTCTCTGGGCAGAGGCCAATAACAGCCAGTCACCCTTCTAAGAAAATCCAAGTGTCCTTGCTGTGAGGAGAACAGCATGGTTCGCACAGTTAGCAGGACAATTACCAGGACATTGACTTCAGGCAGCCCTCCTGCTCTTCACACTACCTGAAGTTTGGCTGCTGGGTGCTAGGTGTTCGTTTTTATATTCTTTTTATCGAGTGCAGTGAATATTTGTGTCCTGTAGCACCTTATGCACTCGTTACGGCTGGAATTGCATCGTACCCTTTCCCCTGTTGATGGCGAAGTCCACGAGGGAGGAAATCCAGAGTCCTTATTCATTACAGCTCTTCCTTGCCCTGAGATTCCACTGGCACTGGGGAGTGACCCCTGGTCGCAGCAGCCCGCCTTTCACTGGGCACCCCTCACCTACCTAGCCAGTATGGTTGTTGTTATAGGACCAGCAGAGCGGCTTTGGGTTGGTTTCGAAACCAGTTTCAGACTCCAAGGAAATATGCCAGCCTGTTATATCCCTGAGTGGAGAGATTAGAGATTCTTTTCATGTTTGGTGTGTTTGCCTGGATTTTTGAGATTGTCTTCAAGGAGCATGTGTTGCTTCTCCCTGCTTCCTGTCTTTATTTTAATGACAAGCATTTAGGTGTCTAGACAGGAAAAGTCTTTTCTCTGTCACCAATGTGGTGGGGTTTCTGGGACTCTTCTAGGAAAGTCTGACATCTCCTGACTTGTGAGCACTTGTAAAGCAGGTTCATGCTGAGATATTCTTGGACTGGAGCAGAGGCACGCTCTGGAACCTCTGGCAGTTACTCTGCCAGTTCTGGTTTCCAGGTTCCCATTGGCAGTGTCCTGCCTTCTGTGGAGTTTCAAATGTTTTTACTCAGCGAGAGAGTGGTATGTGTTCCTTGTAGAAAATTAGGAGATAGGAAAAAAACGTAAAGAATAAAATAGAAATCACTTGTAATCTCACTACATTTTTTTCTGTAATCAGAATTTGGGAGTAGAGGGTAAATCGTAGTCTCAGTGATAATGGAATAGCTAATATTTATTGTGTGTTCATATGCCACTCAGTGTTCTGAATTATTCACACATATTTATTCATTTAATCCTCAAAACAGCCCTGTGAGATAGGCAGTATTATTTGCTCCGGTTAACAGAGGAAGAAACCGAGGTCCAGTTAGTTAGATAGCTTGCCTAAAAGCACACAGCTAGGAAGGGGTATGTCTAGGATGGGGAGCCAGGTAGACGATTCAGGGATGACTCAGTGGCTGGACACAGAAGCAGCTTTTGTCCTACCCCTATCACTTCCTTCCTTGGCTATTCCAGGAAGCCTCAGGACAGCACATGGAGAGATTGCTGGGAGGCTCCTGGGCTTTTTGTGCTCTGAGCCAGCAGAGCTGCCTTTTAGGTGATCTGAATGTCTGAATGAAAACATTGGCCCTCGGGACCTGGTCTGGAAGCGGCCACCCTCCTACCCTGGAGAGCAGTGGCCAGGGTTGCCCCTCCTCTTCCTTCTCCCTGCTCCCAGCAGAGGTTGGAACAAAGATCCAGACCCCTGATGTCCACGCCTTCGGCCCTGCAGCCAGCAGCCCCACCAGACCTGGTCCAGAGCCAGTCCCTGGTGAGTTGGGAATGAGCATTCTGCAAAGAACTGACACCAAACCCTTCGTGATGGGAGAGAACACCATTCCAATGCATGAGCCACATGCTTGACCCTGGCCACAGATGCCAGCCCTGTACATGACAGATGCCCCCCCACACTCAGGTCCTGCTTTCAGACGGTCAGTGAAGTTATTTCGGTCACTTGTAAAGCAGAGCACAGAGGAACCAGGGACTTGCTGAGACTACCATGTTAAGTCATCGCACCAACTTTCTCCATCCAGAGACAGGGAAGTCCTCACAGCAAGAAGGGAAGCGTGTGTGACCCAGCTGGCCAAGTGCCACCTCTGAGCCGGGAGACATTTCACAATTTCCTCCTGAAGAAAACAACCACCCACAACCTCATCTCCAGTCTCTGTTTCCAAAATTGGACTCAGGAATTGATTCAGCACATCAGAAATGTCCTTACTTTCATTCTTTCATCTATCCACTCATTTATTCATTCATTATTTATCCAGGCCTTCTCTGTGCCAGAGACTGGAAATGTGGCCATGAACGAAACAGGAAGGAGAGAGGAAGGGGGCTTTTTCTTTGTGTCCTTAGGGAGGAAGGGAGCCCAGCCAGGCAGGGTTCCCAGGTCCACCTTCACACCGGGTCTACACAGTGGGCCTCTGAAGCCCGGGTATGGCTGATATTGGAGGCTTGTTTCCCCAGGATGTTTCCTAACCTCAGGATCCCTAGAGGGGCCAGAGATCTCGGGTGCAGCTGCAGCAGGTCCTTAAGGGCAGAGCGGGAGGTGGATGCTTCCCATTTTCCAACCCTAATGGTCTTCAGCCTCCTTTCATCCCTAAAGACCACTGAGGCACTGTCCTGTAGAGGGAGGATTTTTTTGCTTTCTCCTTGGCTTTCTCTCTCCCCCACACCAAATTCCATCCAGAAACCAGTCACTGAGTCTGTGACTGTGATTATGGGGTTGGTGCTGCATTAGCACAGGTGTATAAAGAGCGCCGTTCTGAGCCCACTGAGCCTCCACATCATCCTCACCACGGTCCTGTCTCCTGCTCTTATTTCTGTTTCACAGATGAGGAAGCAAAGGCCTAAGAGTTGAGACTCGCCCCAGCCCGCAGGGTCGTAGGTGGCTGCATGTGCACTCTGCCCACTGCGCTGCATTACAAAGGGAGAGCAGCCTTTTCCCAGGATGTTGTCCTCGGAGCAGTTTCTTGGCTTCTCCATCAAATTGCTCACAATCTGTCTCCCCT
The DNA here is from genome assembly GCF_027409185.1 of Cynocephalus volans. NCBI lineage: Eukaryota > Metazoa > Chordata > Mammalia > Dermoptera > Cynocephalidae > Cynocephalus > Cynocephalus volans. The sequence continues at coordinate 141,936,249 of NC_084461.1, read as the reverse complement.
GGGGGTTTAGAAAGACACTTGTCTGCTGGATGTATGAGTGACTTCTTTGGAGAAGAGTAGTAAGTGCCCTTCTTGTCTCTAATAATTACAAAAAGTCAAAGAGTTTTTTTAAAAAAAAATAGGTGGGGATGGGGGGCCAACTTTATTACAGAAAATATCCTGCTAGAGATTCACTCCTTTGACTTAAATAAGTCCTGCTGATCATACACATCTTTAGTGGAAAGGCTCTGGAATAAAACTGTTGAATAACATAAGCAGAGGGAGACTGAAGAAAAGAGTATTTGCAGAGAACAGGCTGGTTAGACGGGAAGACACTGTGGCTAGCCTGACACCCACATCCACGGGAATTCCTCCACCCAGATAGGTACACTCATTATGGAGACTGTGGCATTGCAGCGGGCCTTGTGACTATAGATGAGGTTTCCTGCTTGTGGTATAGAAATCTCTGGACTTTGGAACCATTTATTCATTCATTGAAAAAACAAAAGCTGTTATTGAGTATTGACTTTATGCCAGATGCTGTGCTAATAAGCAAATGGGATCTGTAGTGTTCTGCAGCACAGATGTGGTCCCTACCCTCCTGGAGCAGACAGCCACCCTTTTAATTTTGTTTTATCCTTTACCAGCTGGGTGATTGGGGCATCTCATCCTTTCTGAGCTTCTATTTCCACGTGGGAAACATGGAACTCCCTCTCCCCCCGTAGTAAAGCGAGGCGTGGAGCAAGGGCTGCCAGCATGTTTTGATTCCTCCCGTGAATCAGGCTGGGATACAGCAGAGCCAAATGTTGAAGCCCCCTGCCCTCCCAGAGATCACATCACGGAGTGTGGATTCCCTGCCTCTGGCTAACCAGCTGGGTGACCTGGGAAAAGTCCCACCCCTGGGGAGGAGGGGCACCTGGGAAAGGCCTTGGACCCAACACTCCCCTCTGCCTCCCTCCCTGGCTGTGAGCCTTGAAACCAGCATCGGGAAGGTCAGAGTTCAAGATCATTGTCCTGGAAAAGGAGGCTGGAGCAGATCTAGTGTCCACTCTAGGCATCCAGCACAGCCTGCCAGTCAGATCAGGTGAGGGTCTAGGGAGCCTTTAGTTGGGCTTATTTCCACCCCTTTTGCAGAACCTGAAAGAAAATGTCTTGTGGCATGGCCCACCACTCTAGCAGTTCATCTGCTCCTAACTAACAGGACTTTAGAAGATCTCAGGTCTGGAGTGCAAAGAGTAAATAGCGTGTTCAATAAATAATACAGCAGCAGCCGCTACCATGTTTTGGAGGGCCTGTGCCCGTAATGTTACCTGCCAAATTTTTTCGAGCCTTCCCTACCACCCCTGTGAGGTGTGGGTTTCCAAGTGATTGCCCAAGATCACACAAATTATGAGGGGAATGAGGATGGAAAACTGGGACCTGCACCTGAGCCTGACCTCGAGCCCTTGGGATGGACATTCTGGCCTTTTCCCATTCGGGACCTCTCCCAGATTCCTGGCTCTCTGTGGTCACTGGCTCTATGGACCATAAGTAAAGCTGGTGGAGTTCTGCCCCTCCTGGGGCCACTTCTCTCTCCTCCAGAGGAAGGATCATGAAGCAACAGAATTAGCATCAGAAAGGTCTCTATTGAGACTGGCTCCGCCTGGCACTTCCACTCTGGGGACACTGGCCTCCCTCTCCCCAGCAAGGACTGCACACTGGGGAAAAGACCTTTCAACCAGAGTTTTCTCTTTCCTCTTGGGTCCCTGCCACCTCTACTGCTAGCACTTCCCACATTCGCCTGGAAAGATGTCATGCCCCGCTGGGCCAGGCCAGGACACCATTGTGGCAGCTCTTTATCTGTCTGACCCACCTCCCCCATCCCTCCTTTATCATCAGCACCGCACAAGGTAGGGCAGGGGGCTGCTGGAAGGTGTGGGGGAACCACAGGGTCTCAATTCCTGATCAAATATTAGTTCTTATTCTTGGATAAACAGAGGGAGGAAAAGATTTTAAAATAGGAGAGTGGCCATTCTTGGAGAAGAGTAGCTTTGCCTGTTTTTAAAATCATTGCATTTCTTTAAGGAAGAAAAGTAGCTAGCTGTTGCTTTAAAATCTGGTTTTTCTTAGCCAGGCAACTTTGGCCTTGTCTCTGAGCCTAGGTTTGGCACCTGAATGGCAGCAGATGACCCTGAGTGACTCTGTAAATGGGCACCTTGCCAGGCATGAAGGACTGTTGCGGGATTAACTGGGCACAGTACACAAAGCAGCCTGTCGAATCAAGAGTGGGCAGCGCTGGGTCTGGGCAGCTGGAACAGGGACAACACTGATTTTTATAGAACCTTGTTCTGTGCTGTTTACCTTCTTGTTTCACAATTTTTTTAAAGGCAACGTAAATGTCAATGATTGTTGGAGTTGGATAATGCATTCACAGGGGTTCATTGTAACATTTTCTCTCTCTTTTCTGGCAGGGCATGTTTAAAATTTTCCAAAATAAAGGGAGTTTTTTAAGAGCAATTAAAAATATTACTTCTCTTGGCCCTAATTCGGAAGAGTCAGGGACCCTCTGGTCTCCCTTAAGGCTTGATTGCCAGAACAGTAGGTGGGGGAAGATAAGCCAGTGTTCAGAGTCATCACATTCATGGGGTAGAACGCAGAATGGTGGTCACCAGGGGCGGGGAGAGGTTGAAGGGGGGTTATTGTTTAATGAGTACAGAGTTTCAGTTTTGCAATATGAAATGAGCTCAGGAGGTGGATAGTGGTGATGGTTGCACAATAATGTGAATGTACTTAATGCTGCTGAACTGTATAGTTAAACACGGTTAAAATGGTAACTTTTATGTTATGTGTATTTTACCACAATAAAAAAAAAAAATGCCATTTAAAAGAAAAGAAATGCCAGGCCGTGAGCATCCCTGCTGAAGCTGGATGAACAGTGTCTTACCACTGAGGCTTAGCCTGTGCTTAAGAGTTTAGGCCACTTGGCTGGACTCATGGTCATCAGTCCACTAACTGTGACTTGCACCAACCCCGGGAGTGGGGTTAGGAACCAGCCAGCAAGGCATGTAAAGGGCTTCTAAGAGGTGTTACTTACACGCTGCACCATCCCGCCAACACTGCGGGCACACAGCGTGTGCCTGGCCTTCGAGAATCAGAGTAAGTTCTTCAAGAAGTTTAGCATGTTTTTTCACCTTGGAAGTATGTTGATAGAGCTCCTGCTGTTCAAATTTGGGACAATGTGAATATCAAATAAGAAAAATGTAGATGGAATGATAGGATTTTTGAACGTCTTTTTCAATCCCCCATGTAATAATTTATTCAGAAAGGACCATTGATGGGTGCCAAGCCATTGAGTTAAGGTTGTTGAGAAACAGGATATTCACAGTCTCAAGGTATCACCTCACAGATGACTTATTAATTTCATAGGGAAAGTGGTACCTTTAAAATGGAGATTTCTGGTGTCAGCACCTTGATCAAGCAATCAAACAGCATCACTACTGCTGGGAGAAACTGATGTTGTATGCTACTCCTGATGTGATCTGGAAGGAAGAACAGAACATCACCCTGTTGTTCTCTGGCTTAATCATTTGACCTGTATCTAATCATGAAGAAACAATCAGGCAAATCCAGAATGTGGGACATGTTCTAAGACAACTGGCCTGGAGTCTTCTGTAAAGTCAATGTCATGAGAAACAAACCAAAAAATGGGAGTAAGAGATAGGCTCTGTGTATGAACCTGGTTTGGATCCTAGATCCAAAAATAACGAAGGTTATAAAAGGCATTTTTGGGACCCCCGGAGAAAGTCAAATATGGACTGAATATTAGAAAATGTTATTGCATTAATGTCAATGTCTTAGAATTGCTAGTAGCATTATGATTTGTAGGAAAATGACATCAGGAATAGATGCTGAAGAGTTCGGGGCTGGCATGGCACTCTGCAACTTCACTAGAATTGGTCCAGCAAAACCAATACAGTAGTCCCCGCCTTATCCACGGGAAATAAGTTCTAGGACCCCCAGTGGATGTCTGAAACCTCATATGGTACAGGACCCTATACATGCTGTTTTTTCCCTATGCTACATACCTGTGATAAAGTTTAATTTCTTCTAAATTAGGCACAGGAAGAGGTTAACAATAATAACTAATAATGAAATAAAACAGTTATAACAATATGCTATAATAAAAGTTATGTGAATGTGGTCTCTCTCTTTCTCAAAATATCTTATTGTACTGTACTCACCTATTTTGGGGCCACAGGTAACTGAAACTGCAGAAAGTGAAACTACTGATAAGGGGACTACTGTATACATAACGTGCACGCAGACAGAGCAGATGCGGCTCAGCGTCAGCAACTGGTGAATCTGGGTAAAGGGTCGTGTGTGTTTATTGTTCTATTCTTTTTTGTGTGTGTGGACTTGAAAATTTTCAAAATAAAAAATGCGTCAAAGGAGTCGAGGAGAGTCTGTGGCTATTGTCTGACATAGAAGGACTCATACTTCTATCCCCAGCCTCTACCAGGAGACCCTCCTGGAGACTTCCAGGCATCTGTTGTCTGTGCAGTTTGTCGATAAGAAGGAAGCAGCTGAATAACGGTGCTTGGTGTTGGCAGCATTAAGGACAAGGGGCTGGCCTGCTCATGGTCACGGGAGGAAGGGAGGAAATGTCTGCCGGGCATGTGCAACACCAGGAAACTCATAAAATCTTTTCTGGCTGTGAAATGTATTGTGCTGTAGAATAGTCGTTCCGCTGGGGTCAGCCTGACCAGCAGTCAAGAGCAGGGCTCCCAAGTCCTTTATGTGTGTAGAAGCTGAGTCCTCTGATTAGCTTTGTCTCTGAGCCTCTGGGGATCCTTTAGGAACCAGCCTGGAAAGGATGCAGTGAGGCTCTGGTTTCTGGCCAGCATGAAGCACGGTCCATTTCTGTGTGCTGGGCACTTGCGAAGCATTTTCCTTGCTGTATGACCTTTGCATCTTCCCATGGGGCACGTTCCTAGATCGTAAACAAATAGACAGCCTGTGTAGTCTCGTACTATTCGGTCCAGAGCAAACTGGAGGATTCAGATGCAGCTCCTCCTGGTTCTGGTCTGCAATGTGGTGGGCCCCCAGGAGGCTCCCCCAGTGTGGAGAACAGTGGGGGCAGGTGAGGTCTGATTCCTCAGTAATGCGAGGCCCCTTCTGTTGGAGGATAATCCCCTGGGGCCTGGTAGCAGAGCTGTGAAAGGTTTGAAAAGCAGGGAGGGGAGGAGGAAACTAATCTGCTGGAGAACATCTGCGGGTGGTAATTGATTGCTGGCTGCCAGCAATGCCCTGCAAGGGTCTTAGTACCACCCACAGTATGGTGCATGTGTCTGCAGGGGCTGTGTCTTTCACCGTGTCACCTTCTGCTCCAGGAAAGATAGGAGAGCTCGTATCTACTGAGTGCATACCACAAGGTTGGCTCGGTTCAGCACAAGGTTCAGGGAAACCTGGGCAATTTTGCATACACACACAATATATATATATATATATTTTTTTTTTTTTTCTTCCTTTTTACATTGCACGAAGAATACATGATCATTGGAGAAAAATTAGGGAATACAAGATTATCAGAGAAAAATCCAAATGGCCTAAAATTCTACTATCCAGAGATAGTAGAATTAATTCATTCATTCATTGAACAGATATTCATTGGGTGCCTACCATGTGCCAGGCACTGTGCTGGGAAATGGTGGCACAGCAGAGAATGGTTTGGACCTGGTTCCTGTCATCATGGGGCTTCGAATCAGGTGCCAGCCATTCATAGTAATACTTGATATTAAACAAGTAATCTGAGTATGAAAAGTGCCTTGATGATGTCTAGTGGCTCTGAACTAAGGACACAAGATAAGGTGGGGAAGGGTCAGTATTTCTTCTGGCTGGATCCTGTGCTGGGGTGGGAGTGGAGCGTGAGTCTGCACAGGCCAGCGGGCCTCACCCCCAGTATTTCCAGCCATACAAAAGGCTCTTCCCCCTTGGGCAGCTGTGACCTTGTGTTCACCTGCTGGATTTCCCCATGTGTGCAAGACAAGAGGTGTGTACTTTGGAGGCAGCACCATTCTAGGCTGACAGATTGGGCTCTGGAAGGAGGTGGAGGTCTCTATAAGCAGTTTAGGACGTGGTTGGCAGGTGTCTCCACCCTGCACTGTGGTGTTCACTTCCATCAGCTCAACTCCTCCCCAGCCAAGACCAGAGCTTCCTGTCATGCTGTCTTACTGGGCTGCAGCCGGGCTCACTGAGAAGACAGAGACCCTGGCCTGCCCAGATTCGGTGTTTCATTTTGCAGTGACATCTTTGGAGGCCTTGCTCTGGAATGTGTTGTATCCACTGGAGAGCAGCCTGTGCTGCTTATTTCCTCATCTCTCCTAAAAAGCTCGAGAGGCTGATGAGAACCAGGCAGAGGCACTGCAGGTGTGAGCAGGTGTGTGAACGCTGTGTTTGTCGTTCCCGTCATTGGCACCAACGCATGCTTTGAGGTCGGCCGGGCTACCCCACTGCCTCTTCTGACCTTTGCTCAGCAGCAGCTCCGTGCTCGTGAGGCTGGGCTTGGAGGCCACAGGTGACCAGACTGAGGCCAGGCCCCTGAGGGGCTTGCCACCTGATATGGGAGCCGTGCACTACTGCATGGGGACTGTGGTCCGAGAAGGTGAAGGTCACGTCAAGTTTAGCTATGAAGAGGGATGGGGAAGGGTGTTCCGGGCAGGTGGCTGCGTAGACGAGGGCTTGTAGGAAAGGAGAGCACAGTGCTTCCAAAAAACTGCCAGTGATGGGGGCCACCAATAGATGTAGGGTGGGTTCCCCCAGAGAGAAGAGCATTGAAATTGAAGAGGCTCCCACCCTGCAGAGCCTCATAGAGTGGAGGCTGTCATGAACCCCCACAGCCCCTGGACCTTGACCCCCAGTGCATTAGGAGCCCCCTTTGTCCCCTGGGAGCAGTCCACACTGATGACTTCTAGGGGCTGACATGTCAGTGCCTCTGTTCCTTGACCCTTGGGTGGGGTACCCCAAGGCCTGTGTTTTATACTGTTTCTCAGAATTCCTTAGTAGGATTCAGCTCCAGTTGTCCATAATTCTGATTTTCCATGTGCCCTTTTGGGCTTTCTTCCCTTTCCTGTTTTCTTTCCCTATTTACTTATCTTTCCTGAACTCACCATCCAAGCAAACTGTTTCTCAAGGAAGCCAGACTAAGACCCCCATTTATAGGGTTTGAACTCAATACTGAGGATAGTGGGGTATCATTGAAGGGTTTTCCACATCTGCAGTGACAGGGTCAGATTTGCACAGTCATTGTGACATGGCCTGGAGGTTGGGCTGGGGAGAGCCAAATGGAGGTGGAGGGATCTTGTTTCCCAGATCCTGACTCTCTTGCTGACTGCCATCCAGCGCCACCTGTGTTCCAGATGCTGGTCTGAGCCTTTGGTGTGCAGTTTCTCATTGAATCTAACAAGAGCCTTGTGAAAGATAGGTTCCGTTTTACAGATGAGGAAGCTGAGCCACAGAGAGGTTGAGACAGCTGGCCATGCTCACACAGCTGGAAGTGATGCCTTGGGGATTTGAGCACAGCTTTAACAGATGAGGAATGTGTGCTCTTTTCCCCCTGCATTCCAGCCTTTCTGCTTTCTGTTCTCTCTGCCAGCACTGTCCAGGCTCTGTAAGGTGGGCTTTTAGCTTCCTGGGTGCAGGCAAGTGTCTTCCTCTGCTTCCCTTCCTTCCCATAGGTAAGTTCGAGGATAGGGAAGACCATGTACCCAAGTTGGAGCAGATAAACAGCACAAGGATCTTGAGCAGCCAGAACTTCACCCTCACCAAGAAGGAACTTCTGAACATGGAGCTGCTGCTCCTGGAGTCCTTCAGCTGGAATCTCTGCCTACCCACACCCGCCCACTTCCTGGACTACTACCTCTTGGCCTCCGTCAGCCAGAAGGACCACCACTGCCACACCTGGCCCACCACCTGCCCCCGCAAGACCAAAGAGTGTCTCAAGGAGTACGCCCATTACTTCCTAGAGGTCACCCTGCAAGGTGAGGGTAGCAGAGACGGCTGCAGCCTGATGTCAGGACCTCTCGCCCCTTCCCCACCACACAGGGGCTGGGATCAGGTGGCTCTGAGGGGCATGTCCATCCAGAGAGGACCCTCTCTGTTAACTGGGACCCATGCACCAAATCACTCCCACTTTGCAGATGATAAGCAAAGCAGGGGCAAGGATTTGCCCACTGTGTTACTAATAACATGTAAAAGAGAAATAGCAGCTTATATACAGCTAGTACCCTACAAACTTACAGATCACCTGGTAATTTTTCTTACAGTAACCTGGAACATCATAAATGATTTAAATAGCACAGATTCGCAGGCAGGTCATTCCTGAAGATCTGTCATCATACAGATAGGATGGGGGCAGGGAGTTAAGTTTACATCTGCTTTAGCAATAAAAGTTACCCTGTTTGAGGACTCTTACTTGAAACCCACCTTTCCCAGTGTCTTAAAATTTCTGTGTTAGGTAAAATACTAGGTCAGAAGTACTGCTGGTACAAACACCTGATAACCCACCACAAGCCAAATGGTCATGAGTAGCAACATCAATGACTGTGACATCAAACATTAACTGAGCACTCGATGTGTGCCAGGCATCTTGCTTTTCATACGTTCTCATTTGAACCTCACAACGACCCACACAAAAATCATTTCAATTATTCCCTTTTTACATATGAGGAAATTGATGCTCAAGAGGTGAAATAACTTACCCAAGGTCATTGCTAGGATTTGACCTGGGGAGTCTGATTCCATGACTGTGCCTGTAACCATAATGCCACTCTGACTGATTGATACAGTCAGTCCTTCGTATCCATGGATTCCTTATCTGCAATTTCCGTATTCGTGAATTCAACCAACCGCAAATTCAACCAACCTCGGATCAAAAATATTCAGAAAAATAAAATAAAATAACAGTACAATAATAAAAAATAATACAAATAAAAAACAACACAGTATAACAGCTATCTACATTTATTAGATATTGTAAGTAGCCTAGATATGATTTAAAGTATATGGAGGATGTTCATAGTTTATGTGCAAATACTATGCCATTTTATATAAGGAACTTCAGCATCCGTGATGCATCCTGAAACCAATCCCCCACAGATACAAAGGGATGACTTTACTTTAAAAGGCAAAAGTTGAATTTCATAATTGAAAATCATGAACAATTAAGACAACATCATAATGCACTGAAAACCAAGTGTCATTCATGAAAACTGGGAATTTCAGCTATTTGCCTTTGCACATAAATAATACCAGCTTTGCCATGTTGCCAGGTATCTTAGTAGGACATTAAGATCTCTCACTCAACCTAAGTAAAGTGCCCATTTTAGTGATGAATATCAAACTCTTGTAGCCATTCATTCATTCATTCATTCAGGTTTTCATTGATTGTCCATTGAGTGGGCCAGGCGTTATTACAATTAATAAGTAGCCTTTGGTCATACCCTAAAACAGAAGCCTTTGAAATGGTATGTCATTCATCCCTAATAGCCAAAGAAACGACAAATGTTTTGTGGTTCTGTTTGTAGCCCATCAGTAAGCCTCTTGCAGCCTTCTGGGAACCATGGACAGTAATCTGAAAATCACTGATCTAGGCTGATATCAGAAATCTCAGTCTAAGAGCCAAGGTGTTTAAGATTTATTCTTGGAACTTCACCATTTCTAATTTTTCATCCTAATGTTAGGGCAGCAATTCACAGCCTTTGAATCAATTCATTTGTGCACCAGTTCTCAGGGCAGGCATGGGACTCCACAGGGAGGCTCTTTGATGCCAACTCCCTCTGTGACTCTCTTTCAGATCACGTATTCTACAAATTCCAGCCTTCTGTGGTTGCTGCAGCCTGTGTTGGGGCCTCCAGGATTTGCCTGCAGCTTTCTCCCTACTGGACCAGAGACCTACAGAGGATCTCAAACTACTCCCTGGAGCATCTCAGCACATGTATCGAAATCCTGCTGGTGTAAGTTCTTCTGAATTCTGTGTTTCTGAAATATTGAGGTTCTACTTGCCCTGGAGGCCAACCTCGGATCACGGGTGATTTCCTGCATCTGGGTGTTATAGTGTCTCATGTAAAGTGGGCCATGGGACTCCTGATAGAAGTGGGGTTTGGGGAGTCAGCTCTTCCTATTTGTGGTAGCTTTGGATTTGCATTTTTTTTTTTTAAGGATGACCGGTAAGGGGATCTTAATCCTTGACTGGGTGTTGCCAGCACCACGTTCTCCAAGTGAGCCAACCAGCCATCCCTATATATGGATCCGAACCCATGGCCTTGGTGTTATCAACACCATACTCTCCCAAGTGAGCCATGGGCCCACCCTGGGTTTGCATTTTTAAGGTCAGGAAACAAGGGAGAGGAGATGCTGTGTGCACCTCCTTGCAAATATCTGGGCTCTTTGATCTTAGTCCCCGTGTGGTCTTATGGATAATCACAGTGAGGGACTCTAATTATAAGCTACTTTTCTCAGATGTGACCACAACGCTAACCCCTTAGCCAGCTAAGCCCAGGTGGCTTCACATAAGAGGCCAAAGCCTCCTTACAAGGATCTGAGAATCATGGGGAGAAAGCACTTGGTCTATCAGAGAAGATGCTTCAAGGCATCATGGACCCAACACCAGAAAACTGGGTGTTGGAGGCAATAGAGCTTCATAGTGACTGCAGGGAGGAGGGCAGATGGGACAGGATGGCACCTCCGTGGCTACACCTGGTCCAGTCCCTCTCCCACCCGACAGGTGGCAGCACATCCTGGATGCTGGCCTGAGTGACCGGTGGACCAGGGGTGGTCAAAGCCAAAGCACGTAGGTCCCTGCAGAGCCCCCTCTCTGCTTCCTGGTGTGGGAAGCTTGGCTGGTGGCTGCCTTTGTCTTAGTCCTCTGAGATCTCAGCCCTGCTCCCTAGGCCTTGTTTTAAAATGTGTGCTTTTTAGAAGGTCCCCAGAGCCAGAGAACATGGCCTGGTCTGAGTGCTGTGGGTGTCCCCACCTTCCGGCCTGCCTTGTCACCGATGGCTGTCGCTCTGAGATGTCTCCTCAGATCTGGTGTACCCTCCACTCTCCCTCTCTTACGTAAGCCTCTAATTGTTTTGTTTCCCCAAAAAGCTTTATAGGAAGCTTTTTTAGAGATGGCAAAAAACACTGTTCTACTGTCCCTTTGAGATGGAGAAAACTAGACCCCAGGGACAATTTGCCTGGTATCTGCTAGCTAAGGAGTGACTCAACTGGGGATGGAACTAGCCCAGCAGTGCCTGGAAGGAAGGCACAGATTGTGCTCATCAGGTACCGGGAGCACTCGCAGTGCCAGGTGCTGGGAGGACAGTGGTTAGCAGGAGCAGATGGGATCCTCCCTGCAGCCAGGCAGTAATCAGAAGTAATCATCTGGGTGTTGACAGCTGAGAATGGGCAATGCAGGATCTGCAGGGACAGCCAGCCTCGTCTCAAGGATTCAGAAGAAAAGAAAGCAGATCCAAGCTAAGATCTGAGGTCCGAGTCTAGTCGGTGAACTGCTGGGACCATGCTACAGACTGGCAAGGCCCAGCAGTGACAGAGCACGTGCATCTGTCTGGACCCCACTTAGCAAGGCAGGTAGAAGTGCACATAGGTGTCTGGTGGCCTTTGACCTCCAAGTCTCACCCAGGTCTTTTCCTTTCAGAGCATATGACAATGTCCTCAAGGACGCTGTCACAGTCAAGAGCCAGGCCTTGGCGATGGTGCCCAGCACGCCCCCAGCCCCCACCCAAGTGCTGTTTCAGCCACCCACCTACCCCAGCCTCAGCCAGCCAACGACAACCCTGGCCCAGTTCCAGACTCCTGTGCAGGACCTATGTTTGGCCTATCGGGACTCTCTGCAGGTCCACCGCTCAGGGAGCCTGCTCTCAGGGGGCACGGGCTCATCCCTCCACTCCCCGTACCCTATTCTCCAGACTTTGGACATGTGTCCCGTGCCCATCCCTGCATCCCTTAGCATGCAGATGGCCATTGCAGCTGAGCCCAGGCACTGCCTGGCCACCACCTACGGAAGCAGCTACTTCAGTGGGACCCACATGTTCCCAACAGGCTGTTTTGACAGATAGGCCACCTTTGTGCCACTTGGGGAAGGCTTGGAGACCCAGCAGAGGAAGAGGACATTGAAGAGGGGAGCTCGGCCAAGAGAAGCAACTGGGAGGCCATCCCCAAAGAGCCTCGTTGCCCTTGAACATAGAGGGTTCATGCTCTTCTTAAATAAAAGTGACCCAGAGCAAAACTTTCAATGACATACCTCACCTGAGAGCATTCCTCTGAAAAACGTTTTCTGCATGTGGCTGGGGATATAAAGGGATGGCTCAGTGGCCATCCCTCAAGCAGGGACCCAGCGAATCAAGAAAGACTTGGTAAGAGGCCAGGAGACTGAGAACTGGACTCAGACCCCTCATCCACAAGCATGTCCGGTTTTTAGCATCAAAGACTTCTTTCCTTTTTGCCGATGGCAGCTACACCACTGAAAGAGAAAGGGCAGCCTGGCGTGTTTTCAGGACGCCTGGAAGATGCCGTATCGGGTGCTTTTCTTTCCCTGCTCCATACAGAGGGCCTGTGTGTGTGTTTATGCCTGAGCCTGCCTTGAGGCACAGTGGGCAGCTGTCTTGCCTTCGTTAGTGAACCTAAAACTGTTCTTGGTCTTTTAGATATTTCACGTGCTGCTGCTTCGAGAAGTGATCTAGCTTTCTGTTCAGTAAGATGTCTTGTTTACATACCGAATCAGGGATTTTGTGATACTTGAAAACTCCTTAGAAAAAAAAAATTTAATTGCCACACTGCCTGTCCCACGTGGGGGCTGTATGTTTTAACCCAACTTGGGATGGACCCACGGTTAACAACAGCGCTCCCTTTTCAAAAGCATGTGGTTAGGGAGAGCCACTTTCTAGGCTTTCGGTTCCAGAAGATTCCATGTCTTGGATGTTGTGTTCACCTGTAATATTTAGGTAATCACCTGAGGGGTGGGGGAGATCTTTGAAAGGAAGACAAAGTTTTGAAACAGACAATCCCTTCCTCCCCCACCACATGCTTAGTGTTCATGAGGTTAAACCCAGTCTCAGCTTTGAGTTTGGCTAATGGCAAAGGATAATAATGTGGAATATTTGCTTAATGCCACCCAGATTCGGAGAGTGGGGAGGTATGTGGGTATATGACACCATCGGTAGGCAAGCTGTTGGTTGGATGAAAGCCAGTATTTGGGGATCTGCAGCGAGAGGGACCTCAGGAAGACTCTTGTCACCATGTGCAATATGTTTTTATTCTGACTCGCAGCTTGTGCTCAGCATGTGCTTTTGGTTGGTTGAGGGTTGGGGGACACACTGTTTACCCATCAGAAAGGGGAGATGCAGAGGACCACAGAAGCAGTTTTTGTTTGTTTTTTAAGAAGAACCCATCTTGGTTTTCTGGACTCATTTGCAGCCTAGGAAGCTATGGCAGGGGACCACCAGGCAGGTGGCTGCATGCTGCTGAGTTGGATGCCGGGGAGATGAAGCTTTTCAGAGCAGATGAAAGTCTCCACGTGGACACAGAAGAAGAAGGGGGACTGGATGTGGATAAGGCACTGCCACTCTGTCTGCACAGGAAACTCCATGTTTGTTTGTTGTTTTTCTCTTTTTCCTTTGCCAACCTCCTTCTATTTATGTGTGACTGGCTTGTATTACAAATTATTGTATCTGTCTATTCTGGGGCTGGGGCCTCATAGGCCACCCCCCCGGTAGAGCCTCACCACCAGCCCAGCCCCGAGAAAAAGGTATCCCGCAATAAACACATCATCTGCTCTTGGTCTCTGGGTTCTCTTCCTTAGCTTTCCCTCCCAGATCAGCTGCTGTGGGTGTCTCCTCATGTTGGGGAGGTGGGGGATATTGGGGGTTAGCAGCAGCAAGACTGGGTCCTTTGGAGCTGGGTCCTGCCTGCTGGTTGGAGCTGGGCCTCCTGGGAACACAGGCTCAGCAGAGGAATGTGCAGGGCCGGATGTCCCAGCTCCAGCTCTACAGCAGTCAGGGTTCTTCAGAGAAACAAACCAATTGGATAGAGAGAGAGAGATTTATTTTAAGGAATTGGCTCATGTGCTCGTAGGGGCTGGCAAATCCAAAATTTGTAGGGCAGGCAGGCAAGCTAGGAACTCAGGCATGAAGCAAAATTCCTCCCATCTTTGCTCTTAAGGTCTTTAACTATAGGATGGGCCCACCTACATTATGGAGGGTAATCTGCTTCTCTTAAAGTTAACTGATGGTAAATGTTAATCACATCTAAAAATTACCTGCATAGCAATATCTAGTGTTTGATCAAACAAGTGGGCACTGTAGCCTAGCTGACATATACAATTAACTGTAATAACCACTTACTAGCTGTTGGGAGGCAGTTGACCCAACCTCTGAGAGCCTCAGCCTTCTCTCCTGTTAAATGGGGAGATAATGACACTTGCCCCATAGGGTTCTCATAAGGATTAAATAATGCTTATCAAGACCAGTACTTCCAAAAAAGAGATAAATATTTCTTCAAACATAAGATCTACTATAAGATGCACCATTATTTTATGTACCAATAAGAATTAGAAGAAAAAAAACCCTGCCAACTAAACCACGACACAGTGCTTAAGATACCATTGATTATATGTTGCATTCTTATTTCGGGAATGTTAAAATGTTAAAATATGTGTAAGGTAGGATTGATAGAATACTCATATAACATCAGTTATTGTGGAAAATATAAGATTCCTACTCTTCGCTGAAAGGGGGTCCCACTCAGGACCTCTGTCCTGCTTCTGCCCACCAAGTTCCAGCCTGAGAACCACCCCAGAGAGCTGGCGTCATTGTGGGGCCGAGAGGTATTTGCTGAGCACAAATGCCTTCAGTTAGGGTGGGAGGGATGGGGAGATGTGCTCAGGGCACGAGGCTGCAGGCCAGACCCAGGAGAGTATTGGGGAACCGTGTCTGTTGGCAGTTGGGGGCAGGGACAGTACTCACCATCTGCTGTGTGCATGGCTTGGTGAGGCAGGAGCCTCTAGATGTTGAGGTTCAGAGACGGGGCAAGCCTTGGGTTTACCAAAGGCACCCGCTTCACTCTGGGCAAATCCCTCCCTCTTTGGGCTTCCCTTTCCCCATCTGTTACCATGAGATGGTTGAGTTCATAGGTGGTTTTGAGCTCTAGGGGGAGGCTGAGCCACAGAGACCCTAGTCCCATGCCTTCAACCAGAGGGATCCACTTGGTTAGAGCACAGTGTTGCTAACACCAAAGTCAAGGGTTCGGATCTCCACACTGGCCAGCCAAAAATAAAAATAAAAACACAGAGATGGTCTTGAAGGCCTTCCCAGGGCTGACATCTAGAGTTCCTCAGAACTGAGCAAGCTGCGGGATGACCTGGTACCTTCTGTAAGAGGGGTAGGGCCCAGAAATCAGTGTTTTTAGCCAGCTTCCTAGTGATTCAGGTACACGATTTTTTTAAAGATCCAACAAAGAATTAAATGTACAGGATCTGGTTCCCAAGCTCAAAGGAGAGAGTAAGGAAACAGCATCCCAATCTGAAGTTCTAAACCTTCACTGTGTTCTATCTTTAGTATTTTTTGTTTGTTTGTTCTATAAAATTTCTTAAACCAAGATTTGTGAAGGGTGAGGACACCCAGACTCCTTTTCCAAGGACAACCTGCTTTTTTCCAGGCTAATGTTGCAAATGCCTGGATTAGAGTTACGGTCAGGGTTCCAGTTCTTCATGCGTTTCAGGGTTCAAAGTCCACATCTCCAAAGCTATTTGTCCTCTTACCTTGAATGCCCTGCCCCCGTTTT